>NW_024580667.1:24253618-24271635 GCF_017639235.1 Corvus kubaryi | reverse complement strand
TGTTCGGGAAGGGCAGCGGCGGGAGGGGCGGGCGCTGCGGCGGGAGGGGGTCACCCCGGCGGCGGGGGTAGCGCCGCGCTTTCCTCCGCACGGGCAGGGGGCTGGGGACAGCGTTGCATCTTCCCCGCGTGGGGGAAGTGCGCGGGGCCGGCGGCAGCGGGGACGGGGGGATGCGCGGGGATGGGGCGCTGGCGCTGCGCCTTCCCCCGGCGTGGCGTGGCGTGCCGGGACCGCGCTGCACCTTCAGGGGTCTGTGCTGGAGAAGTTCAAAGAGGCAGGGACGGGTGGGAGGGGCGCAGGGGGCTCCCCGGCAGCCTTCTCGCCTTGTCTCTGTGCCCCCGGCCTGCCGAGCGCGGAGAGCGCCGGAGCGTTCCGGCACCGGGACCCCGCGGGGCCGGCCAGGGACGCGGCGTCTCTCTGACCGGTCCGGCAAGTTGAAGGCATGGTCCTTTCCTCAGCCCTCCCCCGTGAGCCGGGGCGGTGGGACTCCCGCACTCACGCGGTGTGGAAGCGCCGCAGCCGGCTTTAGCTCTTTAAGATTAGGCTCCGTTAATTAAAGAAATATTTTAGGCTTAAAGGTCTCCTGAGAAGAAACACATTAACTCGCTAATAAAGCGGGTAGAAAAACAATGCGATACAGGGCTGTTGGATCAGCGATCACAAAGGAAAGGAGAGATCAGAGATATGCTACCGGAGTGCGGTAAATGCGCCCTCCCGCCGCCGGACCCACACTGCACTGATCGCTCCGGTGGAACTTCCAGTGTCTGTCCAACGGCACAGGAAAAGGGAAATGTTTTCGGTGCAGTCGTTGCTGTGCTTTCTCAGCATGCTAGAAATACCTTAAGGCATGTTTTACTTTTGGTTCAAATTTAATAGCAGTTTACTTTGCAAATAGTCTAAGTCGTCACTTACGAATAATTAGGATAATGACAGATAACCTTTCTTTTGTGCTGAATCTTATGCTCCAAGATAAGCATCTGTGTAAATGCATCTGAGACTGTAGCTTCTTTGTGCCCATATTTGTAATGTGTAAGCTGATCGGAGCAGCACGCCTGCAAAAGGCACGCCTTCTAAGCTTCGAAACAAGTGTCGAAATAAAAGCCATTAGAACTAAAGGAAAAAAGGTGCCATTTCCTAAAGTGAGAGGTAGCATCACAAGGATGTGAAAGACAAAGCGCAATCCAGAATAGGTTAACAGGTTAAAAACTGTGATTGATTGAAGTCATAACACTTAATGCCAAAAGCAAATAATGTTTCTAAATTCTAGATAAGTTCATCCATTTGCTTATTCCATTTTGAGGAATTTCATGGATTGCAAAGCAATTAATGAATAAAAAGAACATATTTTCCCCCAGTCTAGGGCATTCTGAAAAAAACCTTCAAACCTAATTTCTTCAAAAATATAAAAATCCTTGTTTATCAGTGTGATAGGAGAGGTTGTCTTACATACACAAAGACAACAAAAATTCTTTTGAGGGGCACTGTGATGTAGATATATCCACAAACTGGGGGGTTTTGGGAACACTGCTGCTTGAGGAATAGTCCTGTATAGCATTAATTCAATAATCTAAATTTATAAAGATAGTTAGCAATTAAAGGATGGATATTTTCCTTTTTTTTTTTTTTTTTCCCAGACTTGCTGCATCTGTCTATAAAATGATATTATACTGTATGCTGGCTCACAGAATAAACTATAAGCACGTGTTTCAAGAAATAAAGTGAAAGGTGGATACTGCTTACTCAAATTTTAAAAATTATATAATTAAAGCAGGAATCTAGATCTGTACAACTCTACAGACATAATCATCTGTTGCTATTTTAAAATGCACTGTTCTTTACTATGCTCATTTTAATACACTAGTAAAATAGAACTTCAATTCGGAATAGAATGTAAATGAATAGCATAAATTAGGTGAGTATTTCAGGGAAGCCAGTAGTGCCAAGATGCTCTATGTGGGAATCTGAGATAGTTTAAACATGGTATTAGGACTGCTTGTTGCCTGAAGACTCCCCTTTTTTTCAGCAAAGCACTTACAGAATGGGCAGTTGGATTGGTGACAAATAACACTGGATGAGCATAATTTTTATTGACTGCAGTGGGAGTCTCTCCTATGCATCTAAATGTAAAATTTATCTGCAGAAGGCAGGAGGAGTTATTCTGCAATCCAATAAGGTTTGCTTCAGCCTTTGACATTCTGCTTTTGGCTTAGACTCTCAACTCCAAAATGGAAGAACTCTGCATCCTGTGTATTTCCGATCATTGGCCTGATTCTGCCTTCAATTTCAGCAGAGTACTAAAGAACAGCTTCTCTGGAAGCCAGAAGGTGAATTGGGATAAGGTCTGTGAGATCAGCATCAGGTCCCCGTGATGTGGGAGCTGCCTGGGGAAGGATTTGAGATCAGAGGACAAAGTAATAGCTGGCAAGTCCAGAACAGTAAAGAATTTACTTTCACATGTTTACAGCTTGAAGAATTTGTCTTTTATATAAATTGATAGCAATAGGGTAAAGTTACACACAGTTGCTGTTGCTTTGTTATTGAGTTTGACGACTGGTATAGATGCATCTATCACTTTGGTTTGTTACTGTGTTAGAGCAGTGCATATAAATGAAGGGGATAAATAACCTAATTTACTATGAGCAAGAGTCACAGTATATTAAAAACAGTGACACAGAGAAAGCTTTTGCCTCTCCTGGAAAAAGTTTTATAACAGATCTTTGTAGTCATCATTTAAACTGGCAGGTACAGTACACAAAGATCCTTAAAACCCAGGCACAAGCTTATTTAACCTTTTCAAAATATATTCCTGGCTAGTATGGCTCCACTGATGGAAAAGGGAATTTTTCTATTGACTCTACCAAAACTCCGTTTCACCTGAGTAATTGCAATTTTATTTCAGAACTATTTTGGTTTTGAACAAATAACTGCTATTAATGTTACATGAATCAGTAAGCTCTGGGTGTCCACAGGTTGTGCATCTCCCACTTCTCATGGTTCCCTGAGGTATTTTTCTGTTATTACTCCCACAGTGGACTTGTTAGGTGGGTTCCCACTGTCTTTCTGCAAACCCTCAAACAGCTTGGGGAAGTGTGCTTTCTCTCCTTGGGACAGGGAAGGAAGGAACATGCTTCAGACTGGTCCCTTTAGCACCTCATGAGGTGGGGAATCTTCTGGCTCTCCAGCAGTGCTGCCTTTGGGTAGGGCTCTTTTGGCCTGGCATTCCTGTCCTGCTGTACCCAGAAGGACCTGCGGTTATCACATGCCATGATTTTTGTTAGTGCAGACCTGCATTTTGTTTCTACTCGTCAAGCAGACTTTTAATAAGCTGAAGATACTGTTGTTGGCTTCTGCACACATCAGATGCATTTCAGTGTTGCAGTTGTTCAGTTGCCGATGTGGATTTAGGATTGGAGCCTACAGACCTCAATTAAAAGCTCTCCCTTAGGAGAGAGAGTGGCCTGGTTTCTTTTTCTCATATCATCTCATGGCAGATGATTGGCAGAATTGCCTCCTCTCCAAGGCAAGCTGTTTCTCTGCCCTTCAGAAACGTCGTGACAAAATCCTCCCTGACTCAGTGGCGAGGTGGTTTAGTTTCAGATGTGTGTGCACATTTGGCTGTGCTCACAAGGCTTGCTACATCCTTGCTGATGGATACTAGTGTGTGTGCACAAAGTTTGTCCAAGGACTCTATTTGCTTGCAGGGAACTGACAGGGGAAAAAAGAAGGGAAGAGTGTTTGCCAGCATGGCATAGATCATGTCAGGAAGAATTCTGTGTGTATCCTGTTGCATGTGTGTCTGAAGAGCTAGCCTGGTTGCTGGCTAATGTTCATTGTGTCTTGGCAAGGTGCAGTAGGAAACAGAATGGAGTATGAATCTGAACCCAGAGTCTGCCACCAAGTGTCATCTACACCATCTCTGATGCAGCCCTGGGAGTAAAAGATATAATGGACACAATTTCTTTTTAGTTTTCTCTGGTCTTGAAGGAAAGTGCTAACATACTGCTGACCTGACCTGTATTAATAAGTAATTCTTATCCTTCAGTGCTGGCTCAGATGTGGAAACCAATAAGCAGAGTCAGAATCTATTCCTTGCTTTCCTCTCCCTCATATTTGTCTTAGGAAGTAAACATGGACTTCCAAGTCTATAGCATGAACTTTTAACACCACCAGGGTCACCTGTCCATTTACTCCCTTGTACATGCAAGTCACGTCTCTGACTTCTTCTCATCAAGAATTCAGTTTCATAAGAAACAGTAAAGAGCTGAAATGAAAAGACAAAGGTACCAGAGGTACCTTCAGCTTGGGATTTTTTGCCAGTTGTCACATTATTGCAGAAGTCATCTCCAAGCTGTGAAAAAGGGTGGACTTGAGCTGCGTTTGTAAAACAAGTGAGTAACAGGGTCGGAACTTCAATGTGAGCAGGGCTGGGAGCTCCCTGCTGTTCCCTCTGGTGCTCCATCCCACTGACCTCAGCAGTCATCCTCCAGCCAGTGTTTTCATGGCACTGCACAAGTGTTATAGGCAGAGTCACGTAGTTAAAGTTACAAATGTCATAAATCCCAGTTCTTCATGTTAACCAGATCACAAATCCTACACAAGCAAAAGACTAACCGCACCCTAAAGACAGGGCCAGTAAAATGCTCCTAAAGGCTGGCTGGTTTGATGAACTTGAACAATGTTCTCATCCTCTTTTCTGCTGAAGCACTGGAACTTTCTGTCCATTTTCCCCTCTGTTATTTATTACTACTAGCAGCACCCATTGGGTACTATGTGCCTTGACTCCTTGTCAACTTCTAATGGAAGTTGAAGAAGCTGAAGTAATCTGTAGTGTTTGGGGAATTTTTATTAATAATCAGTCACTGCCAAACTTCACTGGAATTCAAACCCTGAATATTCTGTATAGGTAAATAAATATCTAGAGATAGATGAGTTTTGGAGCAAATTTTATACACAAAATTACATTGAATTAATCTCTGCCTGCACTCTGCGTGGTTGTGATGTATGGAGGCATTACTGATGAGCTGTAGTGAGCGGGCTCTTTGGGTGAAAAGGTTATAACTGAAATAAACGTGTGTTTATGCTGCAGGTTTTTGAAGGAAAAAAAGATGTACCTCATCTGCTGAATCATCAAGATGGGAGATAGGAGAAAAAAAATGGGCTTGGAATAACAGTTTTCTCAATGTACAGTGGAATACTTCCTTCCAAAGAAGAAATGCGTATTTGCCTGGATGGTATTATCAGTAGGGAGACAAATACATATTCACCTCCTGAAACCTTTGCAGGCAGAGAGGCTGTTGTGCCCAGAGCAGCACACGCTGGCCCAGAGGCAGCCCAGCCTGTGCAGAGCAAGGCCAGGGCAGCACATAAGGCCGGGAGTAATCCCTTCAGTCCAGGCAGTGCATGGCAGCGCAGCAAAGTGTGCACCTGCATGGAAGAGAAGGCCTCTCCTGTTCTGCCATCTCTTTCCCTTCTCTGAACTCCTGCTGAGCACTGTGGAGGTCTGATTTAGGACATTTGTACCTGAAGGGATCTAGGAGGTCCTTCCTTCTGTCCTGATCACCACAACCAGCCTTCATCTCCTTAAATTAAGGGTTTGTCAGATATAATCAAAAAGTCAAAAAGGAGTACCCTGATACCATTTGATCAGAAAGCATTCAAGAATTCATCCTTAGTGCCTGCTCCCACTGCAAGTGTCCCTCCTCGTGTTGTCTGGCCAACAGCATTTGCAGTTCCAGGGTCATGTGCAGTGTTCCTGCAGATGGGATTCATCGCCTCAGGTGGGATTGCGGCTTAGCAGAAGTCCCATATTCTGGTTTTGCCTGGTTAGGAACTGCCGAAGAAAGTTAGTTTTCTTACAGGAATGACTTTATGCTTTGAAAATGGGTCATCATTTTCTTCTTGATTTAAAATGCAAGGGAGCTTTCCCAGGAGTGACTTGGTTGCTGGTTATTCATTGCTCCAGAGCTGGTTATTGCTCGTACACTGTTTCATGTAACTTTGCATCTGGCCTGGGAAATGCTGCCTTGCTTTCTGCTGTACACAGCCTAAAAAAACCCCCCTGGCATCATCTCTGCTGCAGGGGAGTGCAGATAGATCAGTGTAGCAAAGCTGCTCTCATCATGCATACTTTCCAAATGCTTTAAGACAAGCAAAGAAATATGAACAGTGCTGTGGTTTAATGGTGGTTTGCATACATACAGGCTATGTATCATACTTTAAATATGCAGATACATTTTTTAAGACAGTTAAAACCACAACTGAAGTATGGGGAGGTTTAGCCAATTAGCGTCACAAAATGAGTCAGCACTTTTTAGCCTCCACTGTTAATAGGAAGAGTTGGCAAAACCTGTTCCTACCTTGCTTTGGTATTTTCAGTTCAGTACTTTACAGTGCAAACATTACCTGGTTTGTTTAAATAATAAAGGCAGGAGTTCTGACGTCAGTATGGGAAAAGGACTCTTAGGCTGATTGGTTGTGTGTTCCCCACCTTTTTGGAGACACAGACTATACCACAGAATTTTATCCTACTTTACAGGGCTCTTAAATGTGTTGCAGTTACTTTTGCAAAGATGTTAAATATGTTGCTGAAATTGGTTAAATAGAAGCTATTGTATGAAAAATGAGAAAGCAAATAGCAGCGTATGAGAAAAGCTGTGTTTTGAAATGGTGTCACTTTCCTGCAAGGAATAGGCATTAAAAAGACAACTTTAATTAAAGTCTTTATCTTCCAGCATATTTGACAGTTTAAAGATAGTAAACAGTCACCTCGGGACAACAGTAAGCACTGTTTCCCATTTGGTGATAAAATTTAGTCTTTCCCTGAAAAAAATATTGCAGCCATTTTGTGCAGGGAAACCTTCTTCTCCTGTAGATATCACTGGATATAAACAGGAGGAGGATTGGCCTGTTGTCAGAAGCTAGGTAGCATTTGGGCACCTGTCACCATGGCTGTAAGATCATGTCCCTTTTTCTGATTCACTTGCCCATCTGACATTGCCTCAGTCCCTGTCTCGCCCAGGTCTTTCTGCACAGAAGTGAACCTTACTGTTTCTGTTTTCTATGCTCTTGTTGAAGGAAATGGAAGCCTTACTCTCTCTCGAACCTCCCCTCCAAACCTGTCCCTTATATGTTCCAAAATTTTCTGCAGCTTTCTTGCTGTGCTGGTACCCTTCTCAAATTTGCAGTTTGCTTGAAGACAGAAGTATCTCTGTTTATATCAAGAGGTGGGTCAAGTTGCTAAAATCATTCTGAAAAAGTTGGAGGTCGATGCTTGAGAAGCATTGTTTTATTTTTCCCGTTGTTTATAAGGAAACGGCTCAGATAGAGGCACTTATGGTTCCAGTGTATGGGCCCTCTTCCGTCTCCCAAACATTTATTTTAGCCACACAGAAAAGGTGACAGAGAGTTGGGAAAGGAAAACGAATGTTAGCCTTTGCTGGAAAATAGAATTTTGGTTTGAAAAAAAGAAAAGAAAATAAAAGGAAAATGTCAAGACTTTTTTCTTAATCGAAGTGAAACAGAAGCTTTTTGAACAGGTTCAAGGCAAAATATGCTTCCAGAATAGCCAATCATCACTGTACTTCTCTGAGCTGTGGAAGATCTCAGGTGTATACTCTTACCCTTCCTCAAGGAACAGACACTTGAAACCCATATCCCTTTCACTTGGACAACTTGTGGCTTCTGGCTTGCCCCTAGTAAATGCTTCTCTTTCCCTCTGGATTTTGAACAAGAATCTTGAATTGCAAATGGAAATTTCATTGAAACTGATGTGTTTCTATTTTCATTAAATTGTAATTTCCTGGCAAAAATAACAGTTTGGAAAATTCTGGCAAGATTGGCTGACAGAGCACATATAGCTCTCAAAACAGAGGGGATGCTGAAGACAATTACTTAGGTCCAAACTCTGTTCTTGGCTTCAGAGGCAAAATATAGGTGCAGCTGAGAGCACACACCCTTTGATTTGCCAGCGAAGTAAAGCATTTTTCCGAACAAGTGAATTGAATATTCTGTCCCTTTTAGTGCAGTGATAATTACACAACTCTGTTTATTCTCCGGGTTTTTTTCAGCTCATCCATCATTCACAGCTCAGATTTCTACAGTGATTTCACCAAGTTGGTTTGCTGTACGATGCAGAATGGAAGTCAAGTTAATTTTGCGCTCTACCCACCTCAGTCTGATTAACTCAAATTAAATTTTGTGCTAATAAGTCTGAGTGTGTCACCATAATTGGAAAGCCTTAAGTTCCTCTGACTGCAGGGAAAGTGCTGTTTTCCCCTTCACCATGAAAACATTTGAATTATAACATCTGGGAAATTTGCAACAAACAATGGTATCAATTTGAGGCCTCCATACAAAGTTTTTTCTGTTTCTCATCAGGGACCATGAATACATATCTGTATCAGATTGCAGCTCTTGGAACATTTGGCCCATCTGCCCACCAGAGGAAAACTAAAGAAGCAGGGACACTCCTTCCAATAAGAGGAAACCATGGTGCATCTGTGTTCCTCCATTATGTGGAAATCCTCTTGGGCTAATAAGTGGCTGCTATATCTTAAATAACTGGACAATTACTTAAATCTGTGACCAAAGTCTGAACAGGTCAATTCAGTGGGAAGTCTAACTAAGGTTGCTATAATTCACTTGCAGTTTGGAGAAAAAGGAAGAAAAACACAGAAATGAGAGCTGAAAGACTGGTGGGAAGGGGAAGGGGAAGGGGAAGGGGAAGGGGAGGGGGAAGGGGAAGGGGAAGGGGAAGGGGAAGGGGAAGGGGAAGGGGAGGGAAGGGAAGGGAAGGGAAGGGAAGGGAAGGGAAGGCTTTGATCTAAAGGTAAAGAAAACTTCAGCATGGTAAGGAAAGAGTATGGTGAATGTGAGTTTGAGTTTATAGTCCTATTCCATTTAGATCAATATCCTTCTTGTATTTGCTAAGGTAAAGAGCTACTGTTTTTCTTAACTCCAGAAAGATCTCTTGCTCCAATTATCACCTACTCCCAAAAGAAGAAAATCATAAACCCAAAGTAAAAGTACAGCAGGTGGAGTTTGGGAAAAGGTAACTCTGTGTTCTGAGAAGTCCTGGTATCCATGAAGAAGACCAAGGAAATGTGCCCAAGTACCTGGTGCCAGAGATAATGCAGGAGCACACTGAGATTTCAATAATGTAGAAGCATGTAAATCCAGTTGAATTACAAATGGAGAAGCCTAGTGAATGTCAAACAGTATGGAAGTAGTTGTAAATATACCTGTATTATAATGGAACATCTACACCTCCTGATGGGAATTCATGGGGGTGTATATCATCCATGGGCTATCTCCCATAGCAGCAGGAACATCATGATTGCACAGCAAGTTTATTAAGTATGAAACAAGCCAGCAAACCCTTTAAAAAGTGAAGTCCCTTACAGCATACCATCCTAATGAAGGGTTTGAGAGTCAGAAATGTCAACACTCACTGGAGAGCTGTTCAGCAGATATTCTGAAGTCAAGCCCTGCTCTCTAACCTTGGAATCAATGAGAATTTGCTATTATTTTCCA
Source organism: Corvus kubaryi (assembly GCF_017639235.1). Classification (NCBI taxonomy): domain Eukaryota; kingdom Metazoa; phylum Chordata; class Aves; order Passeriformes; family Corvidae; genus Corvus; species Corvus kubaryi. Next base: position 24,262,104 of record NW_024580667.1, on the reverse strand, counting down.
CAGAGGTAGGATCAAATGCAGAGGCATGATGAAACACCTAACTGGAAGGACTGCGGCACCACTTCTGTGTCTCTATCGGATCTGAATTAAGTTTTAGTAATACAGAAAGGGCCTCTCCTATTTGTCCTCTATCTCTCCGACAAACAGCCTTATAAAAAAAGCATTCACAAAGCAGAAAGAACAGATTGTACATGGCTCTAACAGCAACATGTTTTTGGTCTGACTGCCCCATAATATAGGAAAATCAGAGTACAAAATAACTGCAAATAAGACAAGCTAGCCTACTTGTACGTCATTTCTATTGCAAAATGAAGCAATGGGGTCTGGGCTTGTGTAACAAATAGCCCTAAATTTCTTCCCTCCCTGCTGCCATGGGAGCTTAATTTCGCCAGGGAGTATTGTCTGTATGTGACATCATCTTGAAACAACAGCTTTAAATGTGGAGACAGGTAATATTATCCATTAATTATATTCCACATCTGTAAAGCATATACAGTGCACTGTGGATAAATAGCACAACCTTTGGCAGGGAATTTCCTGAATATCTGTAGCCAGATTTCTCATTTACAGTTTTCTCATGGTTTTGTACAATGGGAGCAGATTGGTCTCTAGCAGTGGATGGGGAAGGGTAGGATTTTAATGAGGTATAAGCATGAAACAAATGCAGGGGACTCCATCTCCCAGCACTATGCGTTGCCACCTACCTTAGTGGAAGTCAGATGTAAGACCTGGTGCTTGAACACATAACATACAACCAGTGGGCCAACACTCATGATGGCATCTTTTTTTTCTTCTTTTTTTTTTACACTAGGTATGGGGAGTATTTTTCTTTTAGCAAATAAAAAGCATGAACTGACATCCCAAGGATGGAGTTGCTATACCAGTAGCTGTGGATTGACATGTGTATGGTTGGTTGGGGTTTGGCTTAGGCACCTGCTGAGCCCTCGCTTTAAGTCTTATGTTTGGCTGCAACGGGACAAAGGCACAGAGAAATCTCTTCAAGAGCTAAAGATCTTACCCAAACCATGGGACACCCTTAAAGCATAGAGATTTCCTTCTGACACACAGGAGAAAGTAGGACCCCAAGCATGGTGCGATGTCCTCCTATTGCTCTTAGTAGTTGCTGTTATTCAGCAGGCTGCTACAAGCTGGTGGTGCTGTCTCAGAGCCAGCCAACCCGTGCCAAGTGTGGGCTCTCTCCCACATCCAGACTGGCTAGAGAGAAGGCTCCGAGTCATGCTGCTCTGCTCTTTTCCAAGTGCTCCTACTCTCTTACCCCTCACGCTCTTCATGCCAGAGGATGAGGCAAGGATAGACTTCAACCCACTTAGGCTGTGGTATGCTTTTGAGTGGTTCGTTTGGCCTCAATAGATAAGTCACAAATTTTCTTGTCATTGTGACTGGCTCTTGCTATATTATCAGCTTGAATGTTGCTGAGGGGTTTTTGAATCAGGGATGTGACTGGGCTTTTAACAGTCTGTGGCATATGGGAATATACATTAAGCCATTGAGAATATTTCATCACAAAGGAGCTTTGGAAAGATCACGTCATATACACTTGCCAAGAAGCATCTCAAATAATTGAGTTGATGATAGTGGAACGAGTAAACTGTTTATGAGAGTGACACTGCATCCAGCACAGAGAGGACTAGCATTATAATTAATTAATGCTCATAGATATTTCCTTAGCACAGGTGCTATGGTTTTCTGTACTTCATCTTTGACAGGGGAATGCAGGAAGAGTGAAAGTGCTCTGTCATTTTTGTCATGTCTTCCCTCTTGTTAATGCCTCACACAATTGGTGGTTTCAAGGTCACTTTATTTACTGATGATTCTCTGTCACTCACAATATCACTTTTGTGCTAAAATGAATCAAAATATATTTATTGTAACACCCTCTACTTTATCCCCATTCCCAACAGTGGTAAAATAACAATAATGTAGGTTCAATTAATATAAGAATAAAATTTGCTTAGACTGTGTATTTTAGAGCCCTCGTATTTAATGACAAACTACATTATTCAAATAGGAATAAAAATATTTATAGATTGTGTTTTTCAGATGGGTTGGCAATAGAGCCAGCATGGGTAACGTATGATGAGATTCCACAATCACATTTCTCCCACACACATATTGATGGAAACCCTCCCAGCCAAACACAATTGCATACATCTCTTTTTTCAATCTGTGCATAAGTTATTGCTGTAGAGGTGGAAGAGCTGCATACATAAACCTGCACTGCCCTACCTGCATTAACAGAGCCACAAGTCATTGCTTGGATGCATACATCTGAATTTTTATTATTTACATCATTTGATGAAGGTGGATTCCTGCCAGCATCCTGTTGAAATGCAATCATTAACAGCTCTGAGTGTTACCAAGACTTCTGAAAAATAAGGTGAAAATTTAGCAAGATAACTTGCAACCTCCAATATCTTAAGTCAAATACTCAACAACAGTAACACATCTTTCTATCAATTTTTTAGGGTTATCTTAAGCTGAAAGAACAGAATGAAAATATTTTTCTCTGATGATGCACTTGTTCCTTTCTTAGGTGTCTGGAACATGATGTAGATTTGTGTTATGTTGTATCCTGGCAGACTGAAGTTCTCAGGATTTTAGTACAGGAATGGCAGTTTTACACAACCTGAATGTTGGATCCATATGTGCTTGAGTATGCAGTGTGCTTGTGGACACACTTAACATGATGATTAGCAGCTCTGTCCTTTATAAAAAATCTCTGGCTGACAATTATGCAAGGTTTGAGAGCTGTGACTGCTTATGGACTTCTAGAAGCATTCTGGCATTTTGTGTGGGCTTTGCAGTGGCATTCATCATAGGCATAATCTCTGTCAGTGACACCTGGTCTCTTACTGACAAGGCGACATTAGTTCTGATGGGGTCTTTACTTTCCTTGACTTTCTTCTTCATTAAGGCAGCATCTTTGGTTTATTTGCTACCTATGTATTCTTTTGCATTGCTCTCATTTTGAAGACTGATTTTCTTTTACTCTGGCAGCATAATTTCTTGTGACAGCCACCCACTGTGTTTGTGGGTTCTCATTCATTTGCCACAGACTTTTCCTTCATTTACAGGTATATAACCTCCACATAAGATGCAAACACTGACAGCTGTGTTTTGATTGGAAATGGATTTTATCAGCACTTTCATCATCCCAATAGTTTTAGCAGTACTTTTTGCTTAGTTTCAGTCAACCTGAATTCATTCTTACTGAATTTTTCTCATATATTACTTAGTATTGGATCAATTTCATCCCTATAAATAAATACAGAATCCTTCATTAGCAAACCTGTCATAAACCACTCTGTGGGTTCACTTGGATCTGGTCCCAAGTCATTAAATTCATGGCTTGCCAATACTGGATTAGCTTTTTGGAGAGAACAGTTTAGATATTCAGCTAGCATCTAGCCAAGCTCTATCCATGTTGCTCTCTGTTCTTCCTACTCAGGTTAAACAGAAAATGTGTAGTTCCTTCTTTATTGTGACCTGCAGTGAAATGCAAGCCAAGCTTTATCTGTTGCTTGATGTCCTACTGCTTATCAGAAAAACTGCCTTTCTGTCCCTTAGCTACAGTAGGTGTGGGCTCCAGAATATTCTGTCCTCTCACCGAGTGTCCTCTCCTTTGGCTTATGTTAAGCCCTATCATATGCTGCAATGTACTGAGATTTGGAAATTAGGACTCTGTACAGTGGGAATTATGGCAGTGCAAAGTGCTCCAAAATGTGTTGGAAATTGTGTATAGGAGACCAGTGTTAGAATTATTTTCCTGGTTGCTTTACCATATGTAGGTGTAGTAAAGAAGGGCAGTGAAGTCAAAACAGAGCAGTAACAATTACAGTATAACAAGAGAATATACTAAAACATTCTTTACCATTCTTGTGACAAAGAACTGTCTCAGCATCATTAATGAATTTTGCTTCTGGGGATATCCTGTAGGCATCAGCTGTGCCTTTAAAAAAAAATATCCAGTGAGAAAAACAGCACCTTTTCCTCCTGATCTGATCAGCTTCCAAGCATAACAAGTGAAAATAAGCACATTAGAAAGAGCTGAGCAGACCTCATGAAATGATTTACAATAGTGTCACGGGGTGACTCCCAATAAATTGAGCATAGGGTAATTGTTCATATCTGACTGTAAGCTTTCAGATGTAAACTAAAAAGGAAGAAACAAACAAAAGCATGGTATTCTTCTGGCCAATAATTGTAAGTTCAGCAGCGTTCAGCAGAACATTAGCATATTAATTACATGGTAATCTTGTAACAACAATGCAGTCATAATGTGCTGTTAGTTACTATTTTTGGGTAGCATTTTGATAGGGGCCTTCATGCTTTAGGAGCCAATGCCAAGATAATAATCTCACCGAAGGTTACTTAAGAAATTTTGAGGATGCTATTCCACACTTCCCTTGGCTTAAAAGTACCCTTGATCCTGATGTTAATCCTTTTAATTTTTATTACTAATGCTGTAGTTTTAAATGAGTTTATCAGTTGGTTTCTCATGAGCTTTTGAATGTGTCTGGGAGTCTCTCACAGATTGCAAAGCCCTACAGAAGTTCCCAGGAATGGCACTGTCCTGCGGCATGGCCCTTCCATATGTCCTGGAAGGCTCAGGTTGATGTCTGACACCTAAGCCATTGGGTACAGTTTCACCACTAGATGGGGGCATCGGTTATTTAGCCTTTGTTTTGAAGCGGTGCTCTCCCACCCTTGGGAAGTTATATTCCCTCTTGGCTCTTGTTTCAAACTTGCAGGAGGCCTGAACCTCCTCCCATTGCTGTGCAGCACATTCCAGAAACACTGGCTAACACTGGGTCCTAGAGAACATCCCTCTCAGCTGATGCCCTACATGACCAGCATTCAAAGTGGTCCCTACTGTTCAGTATGGAAGCACTCAGTTACTGCCCAAGCCTTGAGGGACTTGCTGGGAATTGCACGAATGGTCTAGTAAACTTGTTTTAGGGCTTATTGTTTCATTGGGAAATGAAGCATTGGTAGTTTGCCAATTGTCTTAAAATCACTCTGATCACCAGAGAAAAATGAAGGAAAAGGATAGACAGACTTTACTTTCATGGTTCAAAAAACAGTGGTGGAGTGGCTACATTTCTAGAAAGATGCACAGAAAGAAAAGGAAACTTTATAGGCTAACCCAGCTGCAGGACATCCTCTCCAACTCCTGCAGCTGTTGGGATGCTTCCATAGCTCTTTAAGGTGAGATCAAATGTTTAAACAAGGCCATAGTCCAGTGAATGTCCCTCACCAAAAGGATCTCCACCTAGGGGCGTCTCTGATTCTTAGGGGCTCTGTTCAATTAAAATATCTCCTTCCTCACCCAAGCCATGTTTGTAATGCTTGAACTTGATACAGATACTCTTTAGCACCTTTTCCACAAGAACATTTCCTGTCCTGGCCTTGCTGCTGCTTGAATAGGAAGATGGCAGACGGAAAACCAAGCTAAGGGCTGTCCCTGGGCTCGGTTTAACTATAAACAACCTATTCATCCATTATGAGGGAAATGCTTCCTACAGAAGTAGGATGGAGTACAGACCTCAATGCAAAACCTCTTTTTTGGGTTGAGAACTGCATTGTCTTCACATGTGCATGACTGACAGCCACACTTAAGAAACAACCAAGAGGAATAATGCACATGGACCATTACTAACTCAGGACTGAGACTTGGCCTGAGTGCAGCCCAAAAGCTACTGGGTGGTAAAGGATTCATTATGTGCCTCCTGCCCTAGGTTATGAGCATTATGAGGAACACGATCTGCAGCAGTCAGTCCATCAGCTTTCTCCCAAGCAGCCATTCTTTTCTGAGACAAAAAATCTGAGAAAGGACATGTGGCTAAGATCTTTCTAGGAAAGGTAAGGATTCAATTCAGCATTTATATGGGAGACAGCCTAGAGATTTCAGCAAATGGAAGGAGATCACAAACTGAGAATGCACGAGAGTTCAGAATCAGGCTCTGTGCCTGCCAGCCAAGTGAGGATGAGCAGTGGAGGAGATGCAGAAAGTGGCTGTGGTGTGAACATGGGCAACTGAAATTTGCAAATCAGAGGGAAGAATGGGTTGCTGCAGTTGGCAGGACACAGGAATAATGAAGTGTCCCAGGGCAGCCACTGACAGTCAGCATTGAGCTTTGGCAGGATAGATGTGCCAGCCAAGAAATAGCTGGTGACTTTGGGCTGCTGGAACATGAGGCATGGTCTGCACTTAGAAGGCATGACATGGCTGCATCAGGGGAGTTTCACTTTTCTCCAAGCACCCCTCACTTCTGGCTTCACCAAAATAAGACTTAGCCTCTGCAGCTAGGAAGACCCTCTTGAAAAGAGAAAGGCTGCTATACCTTCAAGACCTTGAAAACTGAAGGCAAATGGAAAACACAAAACTTGGGGGAAAATGTACTCTTAACACAGTTGTGATTTTCTCTGAGCATGACATTTTGGATGGTGGATGAGAGGCTGGACATAAGCTGGCAGTGCATGCTCACAGCCCAGAAAAGCAATCACATCCTGGGCTGCATCCAAAGCAGTGTGGCCAGGAGGGTGAGGGAAGGGATTCTGCCCCTCTGCTCTGCACTGGTGAGACCCCACCTGGAGAGCTGCATCCTGCTCTGGGATCCCAGCATAGGAAGGACATGGATCTGTTGGAGCAAGGCCAGAGGAGGGCCATGAAGATGATTAGAGGAATGGAGCACTTCTCCTATGAGGAAAGGCTAAGGAAACCGGGATTGTTCCATCTGGAAAAGAGAAGGCTTTGGTGTGACCTAATTTCAGCCTTCCAGTACCTGAAGGGAGCCTAAAAGAAAGATGGAGGGAGATTATTTGCAGGGGCATACAGTGACAGGAAAAGGGGGAATGGCTTTAAATTGAAAGGTTTTGATTAGATACTGGGAAGAAATTCTGAGCTCTGAGGATGGTGAAACACTGGAACAGGTTGCCCAGAGAACCTGTGGTTGCTCCATCCCTGAAAGCATTCAAGGCCCGTTTGGATAGGGCCCTACACAACCTGATCTAGTGCAAAGTGTCCCTGCACATGGCAGGGGGACTGAAACTAGGTGATCTTTAAGGTCCCTTCCAACCCAAGCAAAAACATTCTATGATTTTTTCATGTCTAAAGTTGATGTTATCACAGGTACCCTTCTGCAATGCCAGAGGGTCTAGCTAGAAGTGTCTCATTATCTTTGACTGCAATGACTTGAGCCTCCTAGCTGTGTCCTGACAGCCTGCTTTTTCAAGGCTTGATGCAGGAGCCATCTTCCTCACCAGCTGCTAGCAGCAGAGATGAAGACACACTCTGAAGTCTGGGATGTGTGAGGAATTGTACTGCCTCCTCATTAGCACTCACTGAGCTTCGGTGTGCACACAGCATGGACTTGCCAGTCCTGCAGGAGCCCACAGCCCTGTCTGGGAGCACAGGAGCACACACCACACAAACAGTAAAATGGCATCACTGTTTATTGCTGCCTACCTGGTTAAAGTGTGACGAACTGTTGCCCAAAAGCACACAGATTTGCTGTAACACACAGATACTATGCTGAAACCGACTAGTTTTTCACAGAATAATTCCATTTGTCTGTATCCTCAAAAGAGATTGCAGTTTATTGACCAAGTGAGTAGCAAAGTGGCTAAGTATCACATTCCATCAAAATTATGTAGGTTCAGCTAGGAGTAAAATCTGTCTTCAGGTTAGTTTCTATGCAAGACTGTGATGTGACTAACACTGAGATCAGATTTCATTGGCAAATCAAGTAAGAAGCAAAGTGAGGTGCAGAGAACTCATTTAAAATCACAGCTGAAATAATACCAAACATGTAAGTGAAAAAATTACTGACAAAGTTAATTGCTTTTCTTCCATAATAAAATAGTTTCAAGTTTGTTCCAGTGTGAAAGTCACTTGCAAAGACTCTAGGGCATTAAAATTACACTTTCTTCTTTTGATTTAGTCCAGGAATTAGCTGCATTAGAAACTCAGGTAGGGACACCAGCTAGAAGAAAATCAGAACTGTCAAAGATATGAGATCTGGCAAAGCTTTCAAAGGCAGTACACTGACAATTAAGTTTCTCACTAATCCCCATGATACATGTGTGCTTATGAGCCTATGGAAATTGTGTCTGATTCTTTTTTTTCTAAATTAGTAGCTTATTTCTCCAGATTTTTATTAGACCTTTTTCCTTTTCTTTTCTTTTCTTTTCTTTTCTTTTCTTTTCTTTTCTTTTCTTTTCTTTTCTTTTCTTTTCTTTTCTTTTTCCTTTCCTTTCCTTTCCTTTCCTTTCCTTTCCTTTCCGTTCCTTTCCTTTCCTTTCTTTTCCTTTCCTTTTCCTTTTCCTTTTCCTTTTCCTTTTCCTTTTCCTTTTCCTTTTCCTTTCCTTTTCTTCTTTTTTCTTTTTTTCTTCTCTTTTCCTCTTCTCTTCTCTTCTCTTCTCTTCTCTTCTCTTCTCTTCTCTTCTCTTCTCTTCCTTCTCTT
>NW_024580667.1:23943570-24253518 GCF_017639235.1 Corvus kubaryi | reverse complement strand
TTTTTATTTTTATTTTTATTTTTATTTTTATTTTTATTTTTAATTTTTTATTATTATTTTTTCTTCTTTTCCTTTTCCCTTTTTTCTTTTTTCTTTTTTTTCCTTTTTTTCTCCCTTTTTTTTTCCTCTCCTCTCCTCTCCTCTCCTCTCCTCTCCTCTCCTCTCATTAACTTGCTCTATTTGAATATCGTGTCTCTACAAGGTGAGCACCAGCTTAAGCAGCTGTTTAGGACTCTGAAAATATTTGGGTATGCACAATTTGGTACTGTAAATTTTTTGTGCCAGGATCTGCTTTCAGGATCTAGATTGACCTTTATGACCATGACAAGATCAGAATTAGGCAAGTTTTTATAGCACATGGACCAAATTTCACCTTATTTATGTTTATGTAAACCCACTTTAATTAATGAGGTTGCATAGTTCATACAGCTACTTCTTTACAAGTAAAGCCCATTCTGGATCCTGTTTATTCAATAACTCACTAAAACACATTGGTTTGTTTTAAAGCATTCTAATCTCTACACTACTTAAAATGCAGCTCATGGGATTGATAAATATGCTTGGCTCAGGAGGAAAAATATCACATTTACAAAGATGCATATCAGCATTAAGTATGGAATTTAAAAGCCCATAGAAATGTTGGCTTGACAGAGGAAGATGGAGCATCCACTCTCTTCCTCTGAGGCTAGGTAACTTCGTTAGTGCTCAACTTAGAGTGAGTACATTGCCTCTTTCACCACTCACTCTTTCATTCTTTCAAAGGGAGCAGTCTTCCTTTATAAGCAAAGGCTCACATGCTGGATGCAGTGCTCCTGACCAGCAAGGGCTCCACAGGAGCATTTAAAGAAAAAACTCTTATATTTTGCTAACATATACTGAACTTCTGCAGATTACTCTGCTCAGTATCCATAGTTCAGTGCCTTGGAAATATTGCAGAAAAGCAGCTTGGTCCAACATTGAAAAATAGTATTGTCTGATGCTTGAAAAGTTCACAGGAGAGGGTCAGCTTTGCCAAATCTCCTGATTCACACCAAAGTAGCTGAAGTCACCTATAGATATTTGTTGCTTCAAAATAAAGTTTTCCTATCTTATGAAAAAAGATGAAGACATGCTTGAAAAAGGTGTAGTAAAGGCAAAATGTGAAAACTGAAACCCAACATTACAATTAACTATTAGATGAAAGATTTGGGTAATTTTTTGGGGCTATTTAAAAAAAAAAAAGGTTGAAATAACATTTTTGAAGGAACTGATTTGGGATAGAAATGTCCTCTTTATATTAAAATATCTTTTAGAGCAAAATGCATGTGGAGTTGTGTCTCCATCTCTGAGCAAAAAAACCGACCACAGTGAACTCAAAGGAATGTGTCTTGATATCATGCCAGAGAGCTATTCCTTTGGATCTTAGAAAGAAAAATTCACCTGTCCTTTGGAAAGGAACAAATGAACAAAGGTCTTTTCTCAGGCAACCTCAAAAAGAAAGCTAATTAAAGAACTGTATAGAAAGAAATGCAGGGATATGCTTGTGTTTTCCAATGGAAGTGAGTAAGAATCATCTCTGGGAGAAGTCATCTATGTTTGTCATGTAACTTGAGTGAGCTTGGCAAGTCTCATCTGGAAGGGACCTCTGTTTAATGTTTGCCATGAGGGAGACTCTACACTTCAGGACAGCCTCAGCCAGTGTTTTAATTGTTTCACAATGAAAAATTTTTTCTCGTATCCAGACAGAATTTCTCTTGATGAAACTCTGTGCATCATTGTAAGGACAACTATCAACTCTGTAGCTGCATTTCAGGTATTGAAAGACTGTGACTACATTCCCTGGAGCCTTTCATTCTCTAGGACAAGCAAACCCAATTTCTTCAAAATTTCTTCATGCCATATTCTGCAATCCTCTCATCATCTTCATGACCCCTCTCTGGGTCCTCTCCAGTTTTTCAGTGTTTCTCTCGAACTGGGGCACGGTGTTCTATGCGTGGCCTAAAAAGTGCCAAGAACTATGAGATAATCACTTTCCTTGATCTCCTGGCTGTACTCTTGCTGGTACAGGCTCGGGTATGGCTTGTTGCAAGGACAGACTCCTGGCTCATGTTTGGTCTGCTTCTCATTAGGACCCCCAGCTCCTTTCCAGCAGAGCTGAACCTCCCTAGCCCGTATCCTCAAATGATGACTCAAGTTCTATTTATTGCAGCTTGGACTCCTTCACCATGACAAAGGGTACTTATCATTTTTGCATTTTTCTGCACCAGATCTGTTCAGTACAGTTCTTCTGCTGATTAGGGTTGCCTCAGTACCACATGAGGAAAAAAAAGAAAGGGTCTGACTGGGTGGTGGACAGGATGAGACTCATTCTCCTACGTAGTTCCTGTCTGAAATGTGAACCACTGGGACTGGCATTAAGTCCAGCAGCAGAAATCAGCTTGGCTAAAGGAGATTATTGGTATATGACCAAAAAGCCTGAAAGGTTTTGTCTCATGGCCACGCATACATGGATCAACCAGAGGGTAAGTGAGCTCCTCCTACTTTGAAGATATGCCAAAGGGACTTCTATTGGGCAGCAAAAGAAGAAAAGATGGCACATCAAGACAGATGCTGATGCCTCAGGAAGGGAAGCATAAGGGACAGCAATAGAAGGAAGCACGTTATCTGAGTCAAACTGCTCAGCTCCTGGTGCCATACACTGAGAGAGCCCTTGAAGCCTCCTTTGCACCTCTGCTGCACAGGGGCACCTTCTTAGTGGTATGTTCCTACCTCTTAAATGAAAAAGTACATATTTTTCCATATGACTTTATTTATCTTGTCCATTCCCAATTATTACTGGCTACTTTGTCCAGTCTGTTTTTCAAATGATCAAAGCAAGAGAACATCCATTGGTTTCTAGAATTCAGTGATCCATCTCTTGGTTACAACAATGTTACAAAAAGCTTCCAGGAGTTTTGTCTACATTTCCTATAGTCGATGCCACTCTTTTGTTACTAGCTATTCCTTTAATCATTTTAAACAAGGTTTCTCAATTTCTTTGCACCTGCAGAGGCTTTTATGGAGTTATCCTGTTCCCCCTTAATCAGTTAGTGATACTGAGCTAAACTTTTATTTCTTTAATCTTCTCTAGAAATGAATCCCTCAAGGCCAACATTTTTTGTTGCCCTTTTCTGAATTTCCTGCTATTTGTTGGAGCCTGTCTGGCAGAGATGTGCTTAGACTGGGGAGCAATATTCTACCCGCAGCTTCCTTGTTTGCTCCTCTCTGCACCTTGTCTCTGGGTTCTCAACTCTCCAGCTGGGGAATCAGTGGTACAGGCCTCAGCAGCCCTTGAAAAATGTAGCAGAAGCCAGAAATCAGCTTCAGCAGCAATAATGGTGTTGGAACTGAGCCCTCTGTATGGTGTTTGGCTGAGGCAGAGGAATACAGATGCTGCCAGTCCTGAGAAAGCTGCAGCCCTCCTGAGATACGTTCCCGAAGCTTCGCATTTTTACATAAGATATAAATCAGAGTGCTTTGTAACTGAAAGCACATGTGTGTGTAGTAGGCAGATGGAGGCAGGGATCATATGCCAAAATGTGGTTTTGTGAAAAAAAATTTTAAAAAAATTAAAGAAAACAGCATAGTGTAGTGCATATTCTCAGCCAAAGTGGAATCCCTCTTAATATAGGAGCACAGGCTGGGAGTTAGGGGACATAAAGACTGCTTTGCAGTTTTCACCTCCTGAGGAAGAGTATATAGAAATTCAAATCCCAGCACGAGTTTTAACACATAGCTTCCAACAGCTGTTGGGTATCACATAAGGAATTGGCAAGTCTATGGCAGCAGCTGTGACTTGCCACATCCCTGGCAGTACCAGAGAGCTGTAAGAGATGGAGGTGATTCAGGTAATGTTGTGAGGCATTTTCCACTTGGATTGTATTGAAACAGAGCAGCTCTGGTGACAGAAGATGTTCAAGACCTCCCATGTTACTTTCTCCAACAGAATCAAAGGATCTTTTTTTTTTTGTCTATAAAACATGGTTACCAATTTGTGGTACTATATACACTGAGTCAAAATACAAGGGTTTGATCTTCACAAGAGAAAATATGTTTTGAAGTCAGAAACATCCTATTTCATACATGGTCACACGATTTTAGAGGCAGAGCTATGAATTACACTTGCAGTGTAATCATTTCATGTGCTTTATTTGCATTTGTCTCAGAAACAAGATGAACACCTTAAGCTGAAGAAAGGATGCCCATTCTGACATGTCTAAAAAACTGACATGCTTTTCCATCCCTGCTGGTGGCGAAAGAATACAGCCACAATGCAACAGTCCTCTAGGTCGGTCTTTATTCAAAGCTGGATCAAAGAATAAGAGTTAACTCTATCTGTTCCATGACCTTTGTTTCTGTCACACTTTAGGGCATTTGAGCATTACTATTCCTTTGTAAGAGACAAGCAGCACACAGTAGACAGAGGGAAGTAATATCTAGGCAGAAAATCAGCAGTGTCCTCATACAAGAGAATTTAATCTCTTGCAAACATCTTACCCTACCCCCTACAACAGCTGGTGGGTTTTTTTCCTTTCTCTGCCCAAAGGAACAACAAATAAACAGTCTGTGTAACTGTTGTGTTTTTCACAGTAACAAATAGCCTTGCTTTTCAAATTGTGAAATATCTGAAGGGGTTAAGCCTGGATGTGGGCCATGTACAGGTTTCAGTGCTTAAGGGTCAAATCAAAGAAGGGAGTGAATTTTTTCCCCTGGTTTTAGAGCACAGACTACTGAATGTGCAAGATTAAATATCAGATAGTAGGTATTTTTACGGAACTAGTCTGTACTTGCAGCAAATTCAGTATGTTCCATAGGGAACACATACATATTCCATATGGAATAGGATTTCAGGGAGTGTGGTGTGCATTCACCTGGGAGTGGGTTCTCTCTACTCACTTCATCTACTGTTTCTGATTACATTCAGAGTCCTCAGAGATATAACCCCCTTCCATATAACAATGTCTCTGGACACAATTCCTAATGTATTCAAAAGAACTGGACCAGAAAATGAGTATGTACTTACAAACATATTTTCATAGAGGAGCTGAGGATCCATTAGAACGGAACAAAACTTGTAGTAATGAATGAAATTAAGAAAAGCAAGACAGATCACCTCCTTTCACTCTGGAGAGTCTATCCTGAGACTTCCAGGATGTCATGGAGAGTACTTCAGATTTGGACTTGATCTACAAATACTCCAGACACAGTCTTTTCTCCCAAATTCTGAAAATTTTGCTATTTGTTTAAGCGTTGGAGGACTTGCAAACCAGGCGATCATTGATTACTTAGCTATAACTTAGATATAATTATTGAGATTAGATATAACGATGTAGTAGCCAGTGAGTCTGTGGTACAAGGGACAAAGAGAATCCACTGGTGAGACAGTCCCTAGTATCAGAGATCCTCCCCAGGTTAGGGTGACAAAAAGAGCTTCCCCCCAGGATGCTTTGCTTTGGTGTGTTAATGTACCCCAGTTCTGCATTCCTGGTTGGCCATTGGCCTCTCCACCCCTTTGTTACCTTATATGTCCCTGCCCTAGAAGCTTCTCCACTCCCTTTTCCCCATTGTCCCTTGCCACATCGCCACTCCCTCAGGTTTCCCTATTGGCTCCCTTTCCCTAGTCCTGCCTGTGTACCACCCCTGTGCCCTCAGATCATTGCTCTCTGATGCTCGATCCACTCCCATATATAAACTTGGACCCTCCATTGTTCTCGCTCTTCATCCCTGGAACCCTTCACGAGTGTGGCTGCATTAAAATCCTCATGTGGAACCCCATATGAAGACCCTTCCCGGCTCTTTGTGCCGTCACCCCATTTACTGGAGCTACCCGTGTGTGTGTGCATGCACATGTGTGTGAGTGTGTGGTGGTCCTGCCAAGCGGCTTCGCTTTGGAGATGCTCTTAGGAAGGTCGTGACAGCTCATGCTCCAGCACTGACAAGCCACAGTGGAGATCGCAACATAAGGAAGAAGTTTTTTTACAGTGAGCATGGTGAAACAGTGAAGCAGAATGCCCAGAGATATGGTTAATACCCCGTGCCTGGAAACATTCAAGATCCCTTTGGATGGTGATCTGCGCAACCAAATCGAGTTGAAGATGTCTCTTCTCATTGCCAGGGAATGGGATTAGAGGAGCTTTAAAGGTTTTTTCCAGCCCAAGCTCTTCTATAATACTATGATTCTATGATTCTACTGCTAGGAACAGGTTTCTGACACTTTTGGGAAAAAAAAATCTGTGAGACTATATGCTTGAAAATCTTAAAAAACAAAAAATGTTCATGTCTATATAACTGAGCTTCTCAGTCCTGGAGCTTCCTACCTTTTCTCAGGTATCTTAATTATGTGCCCATATCAAATGTTGGTTTCTTGACTTCTGCAGTAATTTTGAATCTCTGGCATCCACAAAATTATGGTAATCCTAGCTGATCAATGCTGTCTCTGATGAGAGTCAATAAAAATATCTATAGCTGTTGTATTCAGTTTGATTTGACCATGTACTTATCTCCTTCTCTATCTCTGTATACTCTGTGGAGTCTGGAAGGGATTCAGCTGACCAGCTAATAGGCATTTATTTCAGGATGAGATAAATCTCTCCCCATGTTCTATCATTGTATTGACTAGCTCCCCACTGAGTAGGGAAGCTCCCAGAACCCAAATCCTCAAACTCAAGCTGTGAGAAAGTGAAGGATGTGTCTTAGGCTGGCCACACACATGTAGCGTATCTATCCCAAGCCAAGCCCTCAGGCACCATACCCATATTTTAAAAAAAAGTAAAAATAAATCAAGCAAAAAAATCCTGAAAGCAGAAAAAGCCAAGAAAAGTTCTTCTTGTGTAATTAAGTTCTCTCCATTTAAAGTAAATCCTCTCCTGTCTGTTCTCTTTATGCGGAGGCGCTGTGCACTTGGCAGGGCTTAGCTGAAACAGTGTCCTTCAGAACGTGGGCAGACAATTTTCCAGTGGTTATAAGGCAGCAAGAGAGTGTGTACAGTGATCTGGGGGAGTGTGGCGGTAGCTGCATGCTGAAAGAGGGCTGGCAAGCTCAGGCCATACTTGCAGATCAAGCTTATTTTCAGGCAGAACCCAAAGGCCTTATTCACACCTGCAGTTTAATCAGGGTTCATCACCGTAATCAAACTGGTTAAAAATAAAACATTGTTGCATACCATGACCACTCCGGTAGTTTAGTACTCAGAAAGAAAGCGGATGTATTTCTAAAATTTTAGTTCCAAGGAAGTCTGTGCACATGGACATATGTTTATGACTCCTTGGTTTTCAAGTCCTCGCTGCTCTCCATGTTGCACTGAAAGACATGAGAACACTGAGAGCGTTATGGGTGAAAACAGCAAGAGTCGGAAAAGTGCATCTAAAGACTTGTTTAGGCTATCAAGTCCTGCAGCTTTAGGGGCACCAGTAAAGAAGCCATTCTTACTTCCCTGAGACCTGATGCAATCATACCTGTTAGAGGTATTTCTGGTGGCAGAGCTTATTCTGCTTTCGGCTGCAAAATGAATTTCACTAGTACAAATGATACTTTCAAACCTATATAAGCTACACATAAACCGCAGCTTCCAGAAACAGATGTAAAGCACGCACAAAAAAAAGGCCTGTCTCATTGTGTTTTAGTGAAAATAACTGTAGCAGGATAAAGCCTCTCTAACATGGGCCAGCCCTAAATGGCAGACAAAAATACGGTATTCTGAGTGGAAATGACACAGAGGGACTTGTGCAAACTGGAAGCTCTAGTCAAGGTGTACAAAATACCTCTGCCCCCCATTTCTTCTATATTCAGCCATGTAAAATCTCCATCCATATCATGTGCATCAGCAGGAGAAGGAATTGACTGGGTAATTCATGCTCAAACTCTTTCACCACATTCATTTAGATGGCTGTGTTAAACCTCTCTGTAGATTTTTCATAACACATAATGCAGTGCTATTGATTTACTCCCCCTGGATTCCTCTTCCTGCATACCTCAGTACTGCTGTGGAGCATCCAAGCCTTTGAGTCCTGTGCAGCACAGGCTACCCACTTCTCCATTCCACATACGTAAAAAATGGCCTGCAGTGGTACTCAAGGGTTTTTTGTTGTTCTTATGAGTTCAAGTGTTTCTTTGCATAGGGCTTCCCAAGGCTCCTCAGAACCTACTGTTTGCTTAAGCTGTTCACCAGGGGAGAACTGACACTACAAGCCAGATTTTGGAGCTGGCAGAGCTGCCCCTGTGCAGGACAGTCTTCCAGCTGCCTTCATCTTCCCTAAGCTGCAGCAAAAATGAACCAGTAATAACATGGCACGCCAGGATCTGAGGCAAGCAAAGACAAATATAGATGATTTCCCTGCTTCTGCTATGCACAGTGTAGGCTGTTTTAGCATAGCACTCCATGAACCCGGCTTTAGGGAGTGTGGCCTGTCTTGTTTGCATCCTGCAGGTGAGTCTTTAGTATCTAGAATTTGTTTCACTCTAAGCCTTAAACCCGTTTTGACTCCTTCTGCCCCCCAAAGTTGTGTGGATTGAGTGTACTTATGACAGTGACAGACTAAGGGTTCAGATGATGCAAGACAGGGCGCTAACACTGTGGGTATGTCAGGCAGAAGACAAGCAAGTTTGCCTACCTTTTAATATATTATTGAGCTACAAAAATATTTTTACTAAGACTCATTTTCTTCCACTCCCCAAAACAGGCTTGGAAAATACATACCTGATGTGGGAGATTCATGGCTTACCCTAATGACAGGATAGAATATTAGGAGGAAAGAGAAAGACATGCGGGCAGGGCCACAAACGATGGGACAGAGATGCCTAAGGGTATGACAACTGCAGCACACAAATCTCTCTGACACAGTAGGTCAAAATGAACAAGCATAAAATTTACATTGATTTGTATGTGGAGTCTCTGCAGTCACTAAAGTTGCACCTATTCCAGGGAAAAAGCCCTGGTCCTAGCCTCCCAGAAGAAGTCAGCCCTTTCAGCACAAGCCTGTAGAGATGTTTCATGGCAACCAGGAAGGTCTAAACATGGACAGGAAGGTCTAACCAGGACATATTCTAAATATATGTCTTTCCATAGGTCTATGCTATAGCAGAAGCCTACTCTTAAGGCAGATCAAAGTTTCACTGTGTGGCATAGTACTGGCATCTGATTTTAAAAGCACAAGCATACTCTTTAAAAAAGCAATGAAGTGAAACCAACTGACACTATAATTTAAATAGAAATGGTGTTTAGTTGTCTTTTCCTGTATCACTTCTAAAAATAGATGCTGCATACACTCTCTGTATTTGCATACGTATATGTATGCATATAGTGGCTGTCAATCACTTGGTAAAAAGTGCAGTTTGAAATGGAAGTGTTTTGCAACTGAGGAAATGAAGAAATAGTATAACTCAAGGACTATGAAGATGAGTCGGTCTCAATGACCATACAGTTCTTAACTTTACAAGCAGGCGTTTCTTTGCCCTCACAGGATGTCTGCCCCTTTCAGGGCACTGAGCAGCCCTGGAGGGTGATGATCAGGACTGTGCAGTGGGGGAATCAGTTGGCTGTAGGACGCGTCTCATACATCAACTTCAATCCCAACATGAAAAATTCTAGCTCAGATGGTTGTGATTTCTGCTATCCATTGACCAGATAGACTTAAATCTTACAATGGAGAGTATTAAGAATTCTTTTTGTAAGCCATGGACCTGCTGATCTTTCTGATAAAAAAATAAAGCCTATTCTTGCAGTTCTTACACTTCATTCCCCTGCTGGGCAGAGCTGAGTAGATACTAACTGCATTGGTTAGCTCTTCTTCCTGTTCTGCCACTGATCTCATTTCAGACTTCTTCAAGTCTTTTACACAGTCACCTTACAACCAGAGCTAATGCTCACAGACACAAACCATGACGAAGAGCGGTTAAGGATTCCAACATCCAATAACAAAAAGAGGAAAAGAAAATACATTTGAGAACCATTCAAGATGCTTTACCATTCTCCTGTAGAGCTCCTGTCCTGCCACATCTGTTGCTTAATTTTTCCCACAAGAAATAAACTGAAGCACAACCAGTAAATTATAAAGGAAGACGTTTACAGCTCTGTCATATCTCCACTAGTCATTTTGAAGTCTGACATAAGAAGACCAGCTGCAAAGGATATGTTTACAAACATGAATTTTTTGAACGATTGATGGCCACATGCCAAACCATAAATGCTGAGTAATTAATTATCCAGAGTGCCTTGTGAATCATAAAGGCAATTCATCTTTATGTTTAGTTGAGCCCTGTTGCAGGACATTATCAAAGTGGTATAAACCAAGTCAGCGTGGGAAAAAAAAAGTTCCAAAGCAATCTTAAGAAATAAGACAACTGAAAAACTCCCCCAAAACAACAAAGCAAACACATATAACTCCATATAATCTAACTCCAAGCGATTCTTTCATGTATTAATCCATTTCTAAATTATATCTCTCTTACCATATCTAGGCATGCATGTGATTTACTGCTTCTGACACCCTTCAGCACATGTAATTTCTCTTGCAATCAATGAGATTTTGTCATACAGGTGTAGGGAAGCTTTCCTCTTTATTATCTGGAAACGTTTGATAGCAGAGGGACTGTGTGCATAACATCTAAGCCCTGAAATGACGAAAACTGGGTTTCCAGCTCAAAGCTTCTCATTTAACATTTTTTGCAAAGGTCTCCAAGTTAACAGTTACCTTTACATCAAAGCTGCTATTAAAACTCCTATGTTTCCTCACCTCTATTGTGAGGATAAAACCACTAGTAATAGCTGGGTTACAAGTCTAACGGTGGTGAGAGTAATCTAAGTACACACTATATTTCATACACACAAACAGGTCAAAACCTCTGTCTTGGACATTTCAATGGGGATGAAATTGCCTTTTCAAAAATCAGGCTAAGTTCAATGGAAGATTTCACCAATGTAATTGGCAGCAGCTTTCTAGAGAGAGGAACTGCTGGAGGGATTGGGTACTGGGGGCAAAGGGACATTAAACACACTCTGTCAGCTGCAGACTGCAGACTGTGCAGGAGCACTCCCACTGAGAGCTAATGGATGATGAAGAGACACAGCCAAAATGTCTCTGCAATGCTCATGAGCCCCAGCTGTGCTCAGGGAGAGATTTCTTCCTGGAAATCCAAAATCCTGAGCCCTTCTCCCTTGGAGAAGAGCAAGGAAGAGCAGAGGAGGAAACTGCTTTGAATGAAAACCACATGCACAGTGTGTGTGAGGGGGACATGACCAAGGGAGGTATGTTTTATGCTTTATGGAAGTGGCCCCTGGAAACTTCTCTTTGGATGGTTTATGAATGTAATATTCATTCCGCCATGTGCTCAGCCATTTTATCTCTAAGGTCTCCGTGCTGCAAAATATAGCCCTGAACAGAGTGGTGTGCTCTTGCAAGGCTTCACTGACTCAATGGGATTCTCACTAGTGCACAGGCTGCAGGCAGCCTAAAATAAAACTCCAAAGGAGTTAGTGACTTGTGCACGCAAGACTTTGCATGCTGCGTATTAAATCTATCTGTAGGTGGTGTTAAACTTAGAGTGTGGTCTGTCATTCGGAATGCCAGTGCGCTAAAAAGAGATTGTCAGGAAGATATTGTCTAGGAATATAAATGCCATGTGTTAAGTGCAGTTTTTATCTGAAAGCTAGGGGGAAAAATTTATTTGGTTATTGTGCTGGTTTTTGTTTGCTTTTGCTATTTTAAAAATGTGGCATTTCATGTATTGCACTCCAGCAAGTTTGGAGCAATTTGGTAGGAATCCTGGAAGCTCTCTTATCACAGTAGACCACTGCACATTCAGAAAATCTGTCTATCATTTGAGTGTTTCCATAGCAACAACCTAGTTCCAGCTGGAAAATACTGGTCCACTTCTGCCTGCATACTCTGCTCTACAGGCTTGCTTTCTCCCATGGAGCAGCAGCAAAATGTCTTTTAGCATTTGAGGCATAACATAACACTTGGGAAAAGAAACTCCATGGAAAGGACACCGCCCTACCCTTCTGGCATGCAGTAGTAAGCAACTTTTTTACTTCCAGATGAATAAAGTACTGTATCTTTAAAACAGATTCCTGAAAATTATTTCCAATTTTGCTGCTGAACTCATCTCTATAAAGAAAAGCAGTTTCACAGCTTTTTAACCAATTAAACACTTTTCTTAGTATTGCTATAAATAAAGACACTTTTTTTTGTAGTTATCATCAGTTCTTCTCCAGCTATTGGAAGTGGTGCACACTAACCCACTAGATATAGTGATTACAAATGATCTCCAGATGGTGTCATGGCAGGCCAAAATGATGGTGAATTTAAATCCAAGTGCTTATCCTCCCAGTCACAAGCAAGGAATTGTTTCAAAATGTGCCTGAGGTTTCCCAGGAGGGAAGAGGCAGGGTCCACTGTTTGGACTCAGGAAGGACCTCTCCTGTGCTGTTCCCAGTCAGGTCACCACTGGTGTTGGTGATACAGAGTGCTTCAGCAGCATGGGATGTTTCTTTAGGACAATGTGTTTTGCATGCCCCAGCTGTCACAGTTTTCCAGGCATGAGGACGGTCTGCTGACTTGATCAACTTGTGAGATTTTTTTCATGCCTACTTTCCAGCACAAAGTAGATGGGTTTAGCTTAGTCCATCATTTTTTTCCAGCAGCAAAATTTCTGCGGACAAATGGTTTCCTGATGGACACCCCACAGCTTGTAGGTTCTGTCAATACTGGCCCCAGGACAGTCCACTATATCCTTAGTGCAGTTGTTGAGGTACAAAAGGATAATGATGAGACCTTTGTTCACCTTTTCTTTCCCTGCCTTCTAATGAAACAGTTTCTAATTCCTTTCCTGCAGATTGAGCCCACAGGAAGCAGCAGCGTTTGTGTCCACCTTGCTGAGGAGAAGGAAGAAAGAAAGGCAACAGGTTGCTGTAAACGCAGTTGATCAGCCCAGTAATGTATGATCTGGACTTTAATGTACAATTATACCAATGCAAAAAGCAAAAAGAAGGAAAAAAAAATCTCACAAGTTGATCAAGTCAGATGCCGAGCTGTTTGCAGGGCTTGGAATTTCTTAGTCTGTTCTGTCCTGATGTCCTCAAACGATGACTTCAGTAGGATCCACTCTGAGTGAATTTCAATAGGATTTACTCTAAGTGCTCTTTCAATACCTTTGGCTTCCTTCCCCAGATTCTCTGGCATACTTACCTGTATGAGTGAGAAGAATTTAGGGAAATGTCTTTATTTTTGAAAATTAGATAGGTAGAATCTTTTTGAGGATCATCTCAGAATATCTGAAAGATCATTGGTATTATGCACACCAAGGCAGAGAAGCGATGCTCGACTCTCCTTCTGTTACATATATTGTTACATACATTCTTTTAATCTTGTACCCTGAACCCAACAGAGATATCACTTTTATGTGATGTCTATGTCTCTGCCAGCTTCTTAAAAATTTTAATCTTTTTTTATCCCAGCAGTGAACAACACAATTGCAATTTTAACAGTGAAGTTTGTCTTCTGCCTCCCTCAGTTCAGGCTGGTAGAGTGCTGAGGCTCAAACTATTGAACTGCCTCATCATGATAATGATGCAGAGATAGTTGCTTAACAAATTTCAGCTTCAAATGATGCATCCAAGAATAGAGGGAGTATTAATGCAATTGGTTTTGCAGCCTCCATTAGAATGGAGCAGGTTTCACTTCTCTCTCCTTTGTGCCTTAATCCTCTTTGGAGACCTCTCTCCTGCACACAACCCAATGCAACTTGATTGGAGAAGGAGCTTGTGGGGGCAACAAAAACAGGAGGCTACAGCAGGGTGACCTTGCATGGAAGAATTTTCCCGGAGAGGCTGAAACTGGTCAAAACATGTGGAGCAGAAACTGTGTGTGTGTAATCCTGTTCTCTTCACTTAAGTTTCCTAATATTTAGGATGGAAAAAAACTGAAGTCTCAATGCATTTCTCAGAACATCATTCTGCTTTCAGCTCAGGTGGTGCATCTATTTTATGCTTGGAATCCTTGAATACACTGTAACATATTTTATCTCTCCTAGTTCCCACATGCCCTTCACCCATAGCAAAATCATTAGGGTCATTTATGAAGTTAATACAATGCATAACAGGCTTAACTTCTTAGTAATTTTTCCTCTTTCCGATGTCTTTTATCCACCTATGCATGTGGTCTTTAGAGATGGAGAAGGCTGGGAAATGCACCTTCTAGTAATGGCACAAGGTACTATTTAATTCGGTTTTTAATGTGATTTTCCAGGTGTCATGGCCAAGAACTTATCTTTCTGGTTGAAAGAAAGGGCCATTTTTTAACACCTGTTAGGAGCTTTTCTAAATTAATTTAAGTAATCACATTGTTATAAACATCTCCTATTGAAGGCTGCCTTGTTGTCCCATAGTGGGTATGGGGTTTGTTCTTCCAACATGCTGTTTTGCCATCCACTCATCCCTTTCTGAGCCTGGCTGGCTTGAGAATCCAACCTGTCTCCTGCATGTTAAATTGTGAAGCTCTAACCATAGCCCTAGGGAACAGTGTTGAACAACATGATTTTTTAATGAGCACGCTCAGTGTAGGTTGCTCTTGTTTAACATAAAAGAAAATCATAATCCCTGCTCCAAGCCATTTGCAGGCTAAGATCTGGATTGTGGCACCATCCAGCAGTGGGGGGAAGGTGCAGAGGGAGCTACTCCTGTAGGCATTTTTACCAAGTCTGTGGGAGCTCAAAGAGTAGCAACTGCTGCTACTCTCATGTGTAAACATGGGGAACATGACTGACACAAATTGGTAGCTCAGCTCTCACTCAGGAGGAGGCATGAAGCTTCTCTTTATATCTGAATGCCAGCAATGATGCAGAGGGAAGGATCCTTGTCTGTGCCCCATTTTTTTACTTGTGCAGAATCACAGCAGAAGTACGTACAGGGATGTTGCAGGAGGTTGCAGCAGAGCAACCACGTTGTTCTCAACAGCCTTTTGCCACAAGCACTGGTAAGGCTACCAAAGCAATTTTCTTCCTGGGCAAACAGGTTGCAGTTGTCTAAAGAGAAAGGGCAAATAGACTTGTCTTCAGCCAAAAAAACTGAAGGTAGGCCAAGAAAGGTACTTTGCAGCCATGGCTGGCTACACAGATTGAGCAGAGATGGCATCATGAACCATGTCACATGTTTGCCCAGCATATGACTCAGTGATGGCTTCCTCTTCATCACCTGCTTTTGGAGATAGTAACTCATAAAGGACCTTGATCTGAAACTTTTTACATAAATGTACTTCTTGAATCAGTACTGTTTCAGTCCTTCAGAGGAAAAAGAACTTGCCCAGCCAAGGAAGTTACTGCTACACACAAAGAGCATCTGTTCCTAAACAACCAGGTGTTTCTTAACAATTCATTTCTGCAGGATATAAAACCAGGAAAAAATAGTTTGAGTCCTCAGACTGGCAAACGAAACCTTCCATGTAAGAGCTGATACTATAGATTCAGAGATTTTATTTTATTTTTGACATCAGAGGCATTTTGCCAAGAGGAGAGGCATTCAGAAGTAGGGTGTTAAGAAAGTAGTTGGGGAAGGCATTGCAAAACATGGAAATCTGTCAGGTGTCAAATGAATAGCTGTCTAGGGAATGAGAACAGGAAGCAAGAAATAGAGAATGGGAAAAGAGGAATCAGGAAGATCCAGGACACTTCCTGCACTTCTACATCTGTATATAGTAAAGACAAAATGGTGGAAAGAAGACTCATGGAGACAACAGCATATGAAATGAAGCTGACTGAAAAAATGCAACATTTTTAGACCAAAGGAAGAAACCAGTGGAAAACATGCTGACTAATGTCAAGTTAGCAAAATCGACCTTTTGCAAGCATGTATGACTTCAGAGCCCTATTCTAGCAACAGAAATGTGCACTTGTCCTTAAAAAATGCAACACACTGAACATCAGAGAGCCAGATACAAAACCTGAGCAGCTGCAACTCAGAACCCTATAAAAGATGTTAGGAATGCATTCTTTAGATAAGTCTGATATAAAGAGGTACAATATCTCAGTATGGACACTTCCTTTGTACATAGAATCTATACAAACATTAAGAACTCTTTAGCCTGACATAATTGTACACAGAGTAAGAATTATACCAGTATTACTAAGTAAAAAAAGAAAATAAGTAATTTAACTAATTTAAGCCAATGAAAAATATGTGTTCAGATTAGGTTAAATCAGGACTGACAGACAGCTCAACATCCCTAAATTTCCAGGATACCCATACTTTGGGAAGAGAATCAAAGAACCTGCAATGGCACCTAAACTAAGACCACATATGGCAGCACTGAAAACTGTCCACAGCCCAGAAGTGCCCAGCCTGGGATGAGCTTGCAAAAAGCCAGCAAAATCTAGCAGATGCCTAAATACAAATGTCAGAGCATGTTTGGACAAAAGACTGGTGAGTTGGTTATCTTGTGCCTACCCAAAGGCAGAGCCTTCTCTTTAAGACCTCTGGTCAGATATGGCCAGCAGTCATATTAGAGACTCATAGGATGATTTGTGTTGGAAAGGTCTTTAAATATAATCTAGTTCGTATGGGCAGGGACACCTTCCATTAGACCAGGGTGTTCAAAGCCCCATCCAACCTGGCCTTGAGCAATTCCAGGAATGCAGCATTTTCAGCATGTACCTAGTGTGCAGGAACAGCAACAGGTCCAGGCTCATTTCAAAACATCCTCTGAGAAAGGCAAGGCCCTCTTTTCTTGTACAGTGACTAAAGCCTACATATAAGAGGAAGTTGCTTCCATCACCTCTTCAGTTCCCAAAATATGTAAACCCACGTCTGTCTCCATAAGTGCCACACAAAATAGATGAAAGATGAAGATGAAAGGGGCACCGTTCCACTCTCCCTTTGGAGAGACAGTGTAGCCAGGGAAGTCACAGGCACATAAGCGGAATAGGGCAAGGGGTGCCTGATCTAGTCTTGTGCTCGGGCAGAATTGCCTTTTCGGATGAGTTTTTTCAGCATTAAATGCAACCACCCTGAAGCCTATGTGGACAGTAGAAGAATGTAACCTTTTGATGACAAGCATATGCACCACAGATAACCTTATCAGACCTCAGCACAGGCACACACAGATTGAAAAACATTTGGCATGACAACACAGATTTTTCTTGCAGCCTTGCCAACCTTATCTGAGCCAATTCAATCAAACACAACAATGTATTGTTAGGTAATAAGTTTCCTAAAAAGGGCCAAACTCTGTGTTATGCCTCATAGGCACAACTGTGTGAGTGGTCCTTTTGTGCACAAGGCTCTACAAGTTAATAAGATTTGAAACCGACATCACTTTCATTTGGCTGTAGTTTCTTTCCAAAAGAAAGCTGGTTATAATTTTGCAACAGAAAATGGGGAACTGTGCTGATTTTAAGCTTGGTTATTTTTAATTACTGGTGCAGACATACAGGCATATGAAATATCTGATGAGAGGTGGGAACGACACTTCCAAAAAACTGGTTCCAGCTCCCTGTTATTGAAGGCAGTCACATCTCACGCAATTTTTAAGGTATTTTTGTCCAAACGCAATTATGCCTATGTTAAGAATTATGGTGGCATTATTCTGTATTAAAAAAAAAAAGAAAGAAATTAAATCTTTGACCTACTTAAATAAATGAAGCTCAGTCTAACCTTCTCCCTGCTAGAGTACTGAGGTTCCCCTTGCAGGTCTGGCAGGGATACCAGCAGTGACTGCACACTGGCCCATATACAGGTGGCATGCAAGTAACATTCTGCTATTGCTTACATACTTTGTCCTGCCAACACAGCAAAATGTTTTCAACACCTCAGACCTGTCACTGGACCCTTCTGCAGGACAAAGTTTAAGAGTTATTTGTCCATACTATCTCACCTGGGATTCTGCTATGGGACTTTGCTGTCGTTTAAACAGTGGCTGGAAGTTTTGTTCTTGTTTCTGACCTGCCTTTGATCACCATGGTGATCCTCCAAGAAGTCTCCTGCTGCTGGTCTTCCTGCCATTCTCAGCTGCTCTCTTCCCCAAGGACACCTTCCCTGTTCTTACTGTTGCAGTGAGCTCAAGGCATATTTATCATACAAATAAATGAGTAATTTCAAAATTAGTAATTTCAGATGTACAACGGCAGCTGTTATGTGAGATTTAAATACAAACCATAGGCCAGATGAAGTCTGCACAAATATGCCATTTACACTGCTGGGGAAACTGGTCCCATCATTTATTATTTTATTTAGGAGCAGTTGCCATATTATCTTTTCTCTCCCCATCTAGCAGTTTTGTTTCTTGCAGGAAGGTGGTTGTAGAAAAACAAAGAATGTAGGAGAATAGGTAGAAGTGATAGGCAGAAACACTTTCCAAGGTTTGTCTGCACAGTGGTTGCAACGAGTGTCCTGATGCCCACGTATGTCAGGGATGCGCAAGAAGTTAGATCCCACTAATGCTTATGAACAGTCAAGCTCTCAGGTCAGGTAAGCAGTTCACAGAATCATAGAATGGGTCAGGTTGGAAGGGACCACAGTGGATCATCTGGTACAACCTCCCTACCTCTCTGCACAAGCAGCGTTACCCGAGAGCACACTGCACAGAATTGCATCCAGATGATTCTTGAGTATCTCCAGTGAGGGAGACTCTCCAGTCTCTCTGGGGCAATCTGTTTCAGTGCTCACTTACCTGCGCACCAAAGAAGGTCTTCCTCATGTTCAGGTGGAAATTTCTGTGCATCAGTTTCTACCTGTTGCCTCTTGTCCTATTGCTTGGCACCACCAAGAAAAGCTTGGCCGCGTCCTCTGACACCCTCCCTCAGATAATTATATATGTTGATAAGGTCCGCTCTAAGTCACCTCTTCTTGTGTCTGAACAGGCCCATCTCCCTCAGCCTTTCCTCATACAAGACATGCTCCAGTCCCCTCATCAGCTTTGTCGCCTACTGCTCCAGAAGCTCCATGTCACTCTTGCAGAGCCCAGAACTGGACACAGCACTCCAGATATGCCTCACAGGGCTGAGCAGAGGGACAGAATCACCTCCCTCAACCTGCTGGCAATGGTCTTTATCCAGGTAGTTATTTCATCACTGAAGGCAATCAGGTTGGTCAAGCATGATTTGTCTTAAATGAATCCATGCTGACTACTCCTCGTCACCTCATTATGGATGGAAATGGCCTCCAGAATGAGGCATTTCCTCACCTTTCTAGGGATTGAGGTGGGGCTGACTGGCTAGTAGTTCCCTGGGTCCTCCATCTTTCTCTTTCTGAAGACTGGGGCGATGTTTGATTTCTTCCAGTCCTCAGGCACCTTTCCTGACTGCCATGACCTTTCAAAGATGATTGTGAGCTGCCTCATTTTGGTGTCTGCCAGCTCCCTCAGTACTTGTGGTTGCACCCTGGCAGGGCCCATTGACTTGTGGATTTTGAGTTTGCCTGTGTGTTCTGTAACACAATCCTCCATGACCAGAGAAAGGTCTTTCTCTCAGTGGCCCATACTGTCTTTGGAGTCTTCTCCAAGAGAGAATGGAGCCTCAGAAGTTGTTTGTCCATCCTTCTTGAGGCTTCTAGACGTCAGTGATACTTCACGGGTAATGACATCGATCAGCAGCTACAAACACTCAGTGAAGACTCATGATACTCATCTGAAGAGAAGGAAACCAGAGACAACCCCTACTTTTGCAGTGTCTGAAACTTACTCAAGTATGGCCTAGAAAGCTGCAGGTCAGGAGATGGTCATCAATGACGTCACACCTAACCTCACACTCCTCACACTTTGCCGAAGTTTTCTGTTAAAAATGTTGTTATTTTTATTATTAATTACCTGCTCATTTCATGTTAAAGCATACAGACAAAAGAAAAAGTGAACAGAGGGCATACAAGAGTATATTCATGGTTAATGGAAACCTTCACCATGTTGATTGCACTACCTTCAACACAGTTGAGATGGTTCAGTGTAAGATCTGGTTCATAATGCTGTAGGATTCTGACACACATTTAATAGCCATATTTCTTGCCTCTTTCCTGCCTAAGTCTGTCCCAAACATGTAATTTCTAGTTCAGTAATACAGGAGTTGTTTTATGTGCAACTGGGGGCTCAAAATCAGTATTTTCTACCATGAGTAAATTCCCTAAATTAGAAGAGTATACTTAATACATATATATTAAGTATATATATAATATATACTTAGTATACTTAAAACAGGTAATTGCCAGACACATGGCCATTAGGACTCTAAGACACCTCACTTTTCATGCCAGGTCATCCACACAGAAAACGTTGTGACTCAGTTTCCTAGTGCTACCAGTTTTCTTTCACCTGGAAACACTGAGAACTCCATTTCATGCTTTCAGGCACTAAGTAAGTGTGAGTCTGCAAGCCACAGGAGCTGTGACAAGCTAAAGCCCCTACAGGTAAGTGCTGGTTACTATTTTTGTTTAAAAAAATTCTAAACCAAATCTAGCTTGATTCAGCTATAATCCAGTGCCACATGCTGGCTATCTAGTCCATCTATAGAGACACGTAATTAGGGTTTGTCCAGGAGGTATGTGACCAAGACATCAAAAACAGTTCTCCCAGTTAATTCTTTAAAGATTAGATATCTGGTAGCCCTGGACAGTAGGACATGGGAATCACTCCCTTTTTCCCTTGATCTTAAGCAATACTGTGTTCCCAATTCTAATGGCAAAATTAGAAATTATTTTTATTCAAATGAGACGCTTTTTCAACCAGCAAGAAAATAATTTTATGCATGTTACTCATTTTATTATAGGCATACAATAACTGCCTTTCACATAAAATAATTCTTAGACATTTACATTTGAAAAACAATATTGTAAATAATGGCTTGAATACCTCAGGGAGTGAGGATATAAAATCATAGCTTCTAAAATTAAGTAATGTTTAAAGCTAAGCATGGTCACAACGTCTTTCAACAGGTGTGAGGGTGCCCTAAAATAAAAATAACATTTTTTCACCTCGCTAGTTTTGAAGTGTGACTGATTGTATTTAAAACAAAAATTCGAAGAAGAGTTTTTTTTTTCCCATGCTGTGGTTATGAATAGCAAGTTTCATCCCTGAAAGTTGTAAAATGACTGAGACATAAATCTTGCAAAAGCAAAGTTTAGAACAAGCACAATAATTCAGACCTAACTGCATGGTCATAAATAGGATTCTTTAATGTATAATAGGCTCCAAAGTTTCATAACTCTCACAATAAATCTTGTTTTCGTCTGGAGAAAATGGCAGGTTCATGCTCAGATGTGGTCATTTAGATTTATAATTTCTTTTAGCCTGGTTCATAACACTATTGCTTCAATGTCATTAGTGAGTTTTGTACTCAATATAAATCTTGGATGGAGTTTTTGCAGAAGGCTAATAATTTGTCCTAAAAACTCATGGTTATATTGAATCATTTTCTCACATCATTAAATTAATTTTGTTTTCTCTCAAAGCCTATAAAATCCTTTCTCACAACATTCTAGACATTTCAACCCTTCATGGAAAAGAGCCATATAGAGGGATTTCACATTAAGTGACAGTAGCATTAAAATCAAAACAGGAATAACTAAACAAAACAAATCAGAGGCTCCAGCCCCGTATTCAGTATGTATCATCAGTAAAAATCAGATGTACTGAGCAGTGAAGCAATTTGCAGGCAGGAGTTAGGAGGGAGAAAGCCTGGGATTTCCTGCCAGCTGCATCACAGAGTTCCTGTCAGATGCTGGCCTCATCATTCAGCTCTTGCAATGCTGCCAAGCCCCAATATGCAAATTAATTAACCAACTCTTCACTTCACCAGCCGCTGAGATTTAAAAAATGTTTCTGCAAGTACCCCTTGTTTCTTTGCATTCTAGGCTGGTGGGGGTCCTGTTTTTTCAGGTTCTCACCTCTGGCTTCCAGAACTGTACGCATACCCCATTTTATTCCTGAAGAGAATTTATATTCTCACTCAATCTCCTGGCTCCAGGAGCTGGAGTGTTCACAAGATATGTATCATGAGGTCTGCAGTGGAACCAAGAATTGGTAACTAATGTCCTTGGTGGGTCCTGCATGCAATGAGAACTTTCTTCCACTGGTTGCATCTACTTCAGATGCATTTACAAGATTTCATTCACGTTTGCAGGTCTCTGAACTGCTCAAGAGAAAGATGCAATATCTGTGCTGTGCACAAAATGTGGTAACATCTAGCTTTGAAGTCTGCTCAGCTGTTGGCCAGACAGCTGATGAGGCTTATCCAATTTCCAGAGCCCTTCATCTGCTCTATGAAATGGAAAATAGCTGTATTTATATAAATAATAAATGAAATGGTAGGAGGTGGCACTTGAAAATATTTACTATGTTTCTTGTCCTTTATTAGGGCCAATAAAAACATGTTACTGTGTACTGCAAATGGTTTCCTCTATGCAGCTCTTCACATCAGCTTGTAACAAGAGGGGGTTCAGTTCCTGTGCTCAGTTGTATTGGTGCCTGTCAGTGTAAGCCCATCTCACTTGCTGCAGTGGTGGTAGTGCAGAAGAAGAGCCACATTCAGCCCTGTGTCTGTCTCCTGCATGTGACTGCATCTGGGCTCCAACACACACGGGGCTTTCCCTTAACCTTCCCACAGACCAAGTACCCAGCTTTGGGAATAGTGCCTTGCAGTGGAGACGCATTTCTTATAACACTGACTTTCTAGAATTGTGTTCTTGCAAGATCTATCTGCATACATAACAACTGTTAATTAGGTCCTCTTTGATCTTTGCTCAGACTTCCACGCTTATTTCATTTTACTGCACTTTGAAGTAATTGTAGGCTATGGTATGGAAATATAGAAGGAAACCTCTCTAGAGAAGGGGAAATTACTGCAGTTGGAGAACCATAGAAAACTGAGCTACAAGGGATCATGAGAGGTTATACTCTGAAAGCATTTGATTTAGCACGGCTTTTGGAAGATTGCTGTAGTATAACAATGTCAAATCAATTTAAAATTTTTCTTTGCAGCACTATTGTGTTAAAAAGGAAGGATACTTGTTTCTGAATGTCTGGTGAAATAAAGTAAGTTGAATATTTCCTATTCTGAAATAGTTTTCAACATGTGGACTCTGCCTTTCTCCCTGCTTGAGGCATTCCATGGCAGGGCAACCTCAAAAAAATATTGCACTTGTAGTTACTGATCTCTTCTCAGAAATGCTAGAGAGAGTAGAATCAGATATAGCATACCACAAAATTTTATGTGGTGGTTTTGTAATGAGAGAAACAATACTTCTTGAAGTGGAAAGGGAAAATGGCCCTCTGGTGTGCTTTTTTACAGCAGCTGGGAAAAACTAGCAATATGGTAGAAAGTAATTTTATGTTTTGACCTCTCAAATTCCTTCCAAAGTGCTTTCATGTGCTGCAAGAAGTGAGCTGTCACCCCTACACCAATTATTTGAATTCTCTAATCTCTTTCCATTACTCTGCCAAATCTGAGTTCCTTAATCCCTTCCCTTATTGGAGGGGAAAATCCGTCCTGCACCCACAGAGATTGAAGTGATATTAAAAGGCTGAGGAGAGAACCTGTGTACTCGTTTGCCTTTCAGCAAGGAATAAATCGTAAAAGCGGGAAACTGCCTCTGAGTGTTAAGGAAAAGAAAGAAGATATGACATGGGAGGGAACCCGATTTTGTGTGCCCTGTTGTAGCCCATAGGTAATTCTGCTGAAGCAGCAGTCACACAGGGTTCAGTGCCACCGAGAGTAGAGTTAGGCCACTTCAGCTTGTCTTGTCTCTATCACAGTAGACACACATGAGGGCAGTTTATATTTTATTGCATTGTAGATGTGCTACTCTTCCTACACTACTTAGAGTCAGCCAGTAAAGATCTTACAAGGCAGCAGGAAAACAAGAGAAGCAAGCAGTAACTTAGCCACTAAAGCATATGTCCATAGGCATCTAAGCACTGTAAGATGATGAAGAGGTTTTAAACCTTTTGTTACTTTTCTGAAATGTTCTTTGAGCACTCAGGAACTGCCATGATGAACAGTAGCACTCAGAACCTCTCATACTTCTGGGAGCCCAGGAAAGTTTTCTGCTTTAACAAAAAAATCAACAAAAAACTGGCCTTTCGTCTGGAGAAAATTATCACTGCAAACCAAATCCTGCAGCCAGGAGGAGTCCCTCTGTGGTCAGCAGGCCTTCTGATTCACTGGCAAGGTTAAGAGGACACCCACCCCCCCCCCCTTCTTTTTTCAGGAAAAGACACAGGTAAGCATGAATTAAGCATGAAGTAACCTGTGTGAATCAGCAGAGGCTCTCAGGTCCTGAAAATAGGAAAGCTAATTTTTACAGCCATAGCTGTATTGCAAACTGCACAACGGTCTCAGCATAACTGCCCCCTATCCCAGCCATCCCACCCTTCCCGAGGGTCTTGGGCTAAATGAGGCACATTTCGTCTGGTTTATAGAAAACAAGAACAAAATATTGGTTGTAGTAACAACTGGCAAGTTGAAGGAAGTAACGCCTGGATCTCCATAGTGGACAAAAGCCTCTCAGGGATAAAAAATGAACTATTTCCTCTAGCAAGGGCTTAAAGTACATCAGCCACTTCAAACTGGCCCGTGCTAAAACAGGACTTGTGTCCATTAGCGGTGGTTTGGTTGTCAGACTTGCTCTCGAATTCTCACTGCCAAGGGCTTCTGACCAACACAAAGTTGACTCTGAGTGCTGTATCCACCTGGCAACTGGCTCTGCTAGGATGTCTTCCACTCTGAAGCTGGAAATGCAGGTGCCAGCTCCTCAGCTGAAAAATACAGATGCTAACCCTGTTCCTCTCCTCTCATTTTCACTGAGTAGTCCTGCTTTCTGATATTGTAAGCACATGAAGCCTGCAGTAGGACTGGAGATCTGGGCTAAGATACACACATTGGACTGAGCAAGACCCAGAGTTTGTGGTGAGGCTGTGAAGCACTCTGGAGCTTTTTGGGAAACTGGATTGGGCACTTCAATACGTATAATAAAAAAATCAGAGTTACATTGGTACTTGCATTACAGCTCTACATTAAGTGATTTCTAATTCTCGTGATACTTAATTTGCAATTGTCCTGCCTCAGTCATTTTATATAGTAACAGACAGACTCATTCCAGTTGTAGAAAAGGGACCATTTTGCCACATTTTTCAGCACAGGGAACAGAGAATCTAATCCCACAACTTTCACTGAATGATGAGCCAAATCCTCACTCATACAGGCAAATTACCTTTAAATGTTACTCATAGGTGAATGGTTGTAGGATCAGGCCTACAGAAAGCACTTGTTGGTTTAATTTGCTCTTGCATTGTCTTTAGTCAGTCCTGATATCACTACTGAAACTGCAGCCAGCCATCCTGCTTAAATCAAGTCCATGTGTTTTTGTCTCCACAACTGTGAGAGGACAAGTCATGAGCATTGTGCTCGCAGTAAAGCAGAATCTTCTCAGTGAGTAGTGTGCCAGTGGCAATACACTGAAATATTGAAACTGAGAGTACAGCAGGTATAGAGATTTTGACGGAAAATTAAATTGTAGTAGGCAGTTCTATTTCCTTGCCCCATCAATTACTTCTGTTAATGGTATATTCAGATCAATAAAACTATGTTAACTAAAACAGAAAAAGAAATTTCATCAGCTATGTTTGGAACCTATTCCTAAATCTTTCAAATTGCTTTCTGTAAATGAAGAAATGTTTTTGCCAGCTCTCATGGGAGTGAAATTTTCCTTTTTCAGATGAAAAAGTGACTTGCATCCAAGGAAGAAATCAAATGAATAGTGTGATAGGGTGCTGCTTTTTTCAGGAACCTTTTGCTCCACCTATATACATGTAAATACTGCTATGACAGGCGTTCTTGCTTTAATCACATTTTCCTTGTCAGCAATCCTCCCTTTTCTTCCATATCTATCAGTCACTTGTGACATGTCTTTACTCATTATTGCCTGACAATACCTGGCCTGTGATAACTACCAATTTTCATGTTCGTAGCAATTACATCACTGTTGCCATCCACTGCTTTGTTGCTTTCAGGTTGCATTTCTGAGCTTATCATAATCATAAAAAAAAAGCTGCTCATCTATCTGAGAAGTCATCAAACAACACGTAGAACAACACGCATTTATACTGGGAGAATGGCAAAGAGACATCCCACTGCACTAACACCACCACTATGGAGGCTAATGTTAATGCAATGCAAACAATATTCATCTCCACTCTCATTTGAGTTTCACTCAGATTTACTACTCAGATTGATCCTGCAGGAGTACATCTCAGATCCCTAAATAACAAGTAGTACTGACTCTCTGAGTGATCCCTTCAGTGCAGCTGTGTGAACAACAGAAATTCCAGGGGTGGATTTCAGAAATCGTGGGGTTGACTATATTTTAATTGCCTGATGTTCAGAGTCTTATTAATGAACATGTGTTTCTATTTCTATAAGGTCTTTCAAACATTTCTGGCCATGTGTATTATTTGCCTAGTAATCTTCAAGTGTGAATCTGAGGCGTGAATTTACTTATGTGATTTGCCAGTGGCAGGGGATGAGATGGGGCAAAAGGAGGTGAAAGGTTAAGGGGGTTGTTTCTCCTCTATTAAAGCCAGTTGTTTCAAGGCAGGAAATGTGGCCATGGGGTTGCAAGGCAGTGCTGTCCTTCCCTTCAGACTCAGGCTGGAGCTGAGTTTATCACTGCTGAAAAGAAAGGTACACACTACTGTGATCCAGACTCAGCACTGGAAGTGGTTTCTTCAAGAAATATTACAGTCCTGGAGAGCACATTGATTGTGAAAGTTCTCACACACTTTCACTGTAGTGTTTTTGTCCTACAGCCACCACCCTTCCTCATGCTATGTTGTTACACTGATCTGCCTTCAGCAACAGGGTCTTTGCACAGAAATTTTGCAAATCTACTGGCAAAGTTTCAGATAAAGTTCAAAAGAGGCAGATGATATTCATTAGCACATCGATTCAGTAAAACAATGCTTTTATTCATTCTGGGCCATGGAAATTAGCTGGCTGTTTCTCTTCTGACAGCAGTACAAAGCTAGTGCTTTCAGACCTAAGTTGCTCGGAAGTTACCAATTTTTAATATATCATCACCAATTTTCTTGACTGACCCAGTCTTCTGAGCACTGATTTGGAGTAGCCTGATCTGACCTGACCTTACCTGACCTGCTTTTCCTTTCTAAAAGAATTTTTTATTTTTACAAATCTAAAACTTTGGTTTCCAATTCTCTGTTATCTCAGTGTCAAATTATCTGTATGTCCTTCAATGCTTCAAAGCAGAGCAAAATTCTCTCCATTATGATTCAATGCTGAAATATTGCAATGAGTAGATGGACCTGTCCAGACAGTGTAAAAGCTGTGTCTCTGGCCCTTGTAAGAAAGGAATAGAAAGGAGATGCTAGACTATCTTCTCATCTGATTCCTTTTCCCATCATGGCTACCAAAACTGCAGGGAGGAAAGAAGTAGGGAATAGAGGATCAAGGCAGAGCTCTGCTTATCCTTGTTCTGCTTTGCTGCTCCAGAGGGAGGTTTTCTGAGGAAGCCTGAGAAGATCAAAAACAAGTCAAGCCCTTAAAATTTTACTCTTTCAGCTATGTTGCCATAATAGTCTATTTTTTGTAACAGGATTAGAATGATGCAGGTCACTTCCTTTAGTGTCACTGCATAAGATTCATCCACTCAATTTATGCATCTTGCTTATCTATAAGCATCTGGTGGAAAAGTCCTCTGGTGAAAGTGCTTCAGTTAGCTGCACTGTCATTGGAGAGAAGATGCAAGATTCTTTGAGGACCTCAGACAAAGGCCCAACTCTGACACATTCATTAATGTGGAACTGATTCTCCTTGGCCAATTCCTTAGTTCCTCTCCTGCCATACTGTGTCAGCCCCATCTCCAGCCGCCCTTTACATTTTGCTCAGGTGTGTTCAGAGTCAGTTCCTTTTGGAGTACCCTCAGTAATAGTGGCCATGTTCTTAAAACATTGCTCCTTGGAGTCTGTGTCTCCCATTTCTTCCTCAGTTTCCCTTTTACCCTGGCTTGTGCTGCCAAATTAATGCCAGCTAAATCTTGGAGGTGGGACCAGTGGGCACAGTAGGGCATAGCTCCTGTGACGGGCAGTGGAGTTTCCTGGGAGAGTAACTTTAGCAGCTGGGTCCACTGAATGGGGCTGTGCAGCCTGGACATGGACCCATCCCTTTCCCCTTCCTGTGCTGAGAGGAACTGCAGCTGTGCAGGTGGAGGGGAGGGCACACATCCTTAGAGCCAGTGCAGAGAATGGGGATGTCAACTGCTGCACGCTGCATCCCTGCACGGAGCTGCTGCTCTGGAAGGGGCCGGGGTTTGTTCTGTATTAGTATTGTTTGTGACTGTACTTTGCTCCTCACCTTGAATAGTGTCGTCTTGGGTCAGATCAATCACAGCAAATCATGTCATGTAAAGCATGAAGTGTAGGAGTTGGACAATATTAATTGAAATTTTTTATGAGCTCCAGAGAGAAAACAATTATTCTATAAGCTAAAACTAAATAAAAATAAAATAAAATAGTTAAAATTAAAATTAATGTTTTGTGTCCTCCTGGTGATCCATTTTAAAATTGGGTTGCTGTCTCTTATAGATGAAATATTTCTGCACCTTTCAAACAGGGTGAAATTAACTTAGCAGGTCTTTTCTCTGTCTTGCAATACCCAAGACAACTTCACATCTCCAGTTTAAGACAAGTTCTGTTGTGACAGAGAAAAATACCAGACAAATACCTTCACTGAAGTCAGTATAGGATTAGGCCTCCATCAGTGGTGTCAGCCTATATGAATTTTAGGGTAGAACTTGTCCAAAGTCTACAGGTGAGAAAGACTTATTCCATGTTTGGGTATTATGTTTATTTCCTGACAGCAAACACTGATATTAATAATCATTCCTGCACAGGTTTGAAGTTTGGGGTTACAATCAATAATTAAAACAAAAAACATTTTAAGTGCCAGTCAGTAACAAACCCACAAAAGAATTTCTATTGCTACTGTATGGATTACATTAGTCTTTACACAACTTAAACATCTCAGCTGTTTGCAAAGCCCTGAGCACTGGCTAGAATAAAGTCTCGACATGGTAATTCCTCACTTTTTTTATAACATACAATTGCAGTTATTTGGAAGTTATAGCTTTGTATACACTAGTTAGTGATAACTTTTTATTTTAAAAATAATTACAGAGTTTCTGAATTATATGTACTGTCACCTGCTTAGTAGGGGGATTTTGACAAAAAAACATTCCTCTGCTTGTATTCAAGTGTGTAATGAACAATGGATGTTGCCAGAAGAAAGTAGAAAACTGTTATAAAACAAAGATGTAACAGTAATGCTGGAAAAACAGGATAGCAATCAGAAAACTTTTCTAGCAGACTGGCTGCACTGTTGGTACAAACTGGAGTAGTCCTTTGGGCTTTATAGGGTTGTGATTAATTACTTCAGCTGACAAACCCGACACATTAAATTTCCTTCTCATTCTCTCCCACCATCTACGTAAGATAGTAAAAGGAAGAAATAAATAAGAAATTAAAAACATTGTCTTGATAGATGAAAATGAGCTCTGGTGCTCTGGTTAGTCCAAACACAGATTTTTTCCCTTTCACCTAGAAACCAAGGAGCTGGACAATATAAAATTGGAATACCATCTTTTCCTAGCTGTACACCTAACATTTTATAAGGGCAGAAAATACTCTAAGAACATGGACTTTAACACTGTGAAAGCAACAGGAAAAAACTTGTCCCTGGAGGGCAAGAATAAACTGAACTTTGTTTGTTGGCAAAAGAGAAAAAATAGTAGCCAACAACACATGAGTACAGTAGATTTATCTATCTGATCTAGCACAGGTGTGGTTACCACATCTGCTTGGGACTGTAAGCTTGCCATCCTGAAGAAATTTCCGAGTAAAAGAGCCCAAAAAAGCTGTCAGTCCTCCTCTGTGATACCCTGGTTTGACAAACATTTAACAAAACACTTCTCTCGACTATTCCATTTTGGCACAAAAGCAGGACATAGACAGCATTGTTTATCTCAAAGGAACAGGCAGCTGTCTTGGTAAAAGTCTAGATATTGAAGCACATGTATTTGAAGCACAAGCAGCAGCTTTGTCCCATGTCCCAGGGTCTAATGCTGACAAATGCTGCAGATACACTCAGGAAGGAGAGGCAAAGGATGAAGCTCTGAACAAGCTCAGTGGGCCTTTCACTGTGAGCATAGAACAATCTCAGTCTGCAGCAACTTTTTTTTTGGTTCTAAGTCAGGTAGGTGTGGGTTGAAAAAGTTAAATCATGTAAGTCACCTATGTAAAAAATGTAAGCAAAATATCTGGTTTACTTGTTCACAAGTGTTCAACGGCAATGGGATCATACTCTTGATGGAATTCAAAAGGACACCAGCTGATGGTGATTTCCCGCTCCCCACTGAAACCAAAGGATCCCAAGCCCGGAGGATCATCCTCTGACTGATTTTGCAACAGAACAGTCTGTGAACCATCAGAACAATGTCTACTGAGGGAACCATAGGAGTAACAAAGAGCTGAAGGTTGTAGCTGCTTCAGCTAGGCCTGCACAAGCATTTCTGTCCCTGAGATAAAGAAACGCAACATCTGTGAATAATCTAGACTTAAGATGTCATTGCTCATCATATCCTTTCCTGAGCATGGTATAAGAGGAAAACAGAAAAAGGTGAAGAGCAAGTCAAGAACCACAGAATGAAACGCTACATACAGATCCCTGGGAAGGGGATAGTGTTAAAAAGAGATGAAAGGTTTGAATTTGTGAATCTGTTGGATTAAGGCCCAAACAGTGGATTCCATCCTAGGTGGAGGAGATCGACTTTGTCTGGCTTTGCAAAATTTTGTGAGCCAAAATTGCCAAGACTGGTCTGGCCCTGGGTCTAGAGCTCAGCCAAATGTTTGTTGATTTCACTGTTTAATTTCACTGGAAGTTCCTTTCCCAAACCCCTTAATTAATTTAAAGTTATGTGAAGTACTTCCAAAGTCATTCTGCAGATTGGGCAGACCTAAGATTTGAAGCATTTTCCAAGGCATTCAGACAATGTCAAGCCCTACTGGAATCCCACCAATTGCAGTGTCACTAACAGACTTGCAGCGAACAGCCCTCAGGACATGACAACAAAGATATTTTACCCTTGACAGCAAATTCAGTAGCCTTTTTGTATTGTTTCCCTCCTTTCCTAGGAGCAAACAGGAATAGGATGCAAGCATGTAGTTGAGCATTAAATAATTAATTTCTATTACTTAAAAGAGGTGGGGTTTTATCCCTTGCTTAAAATTTATCACTTTGTTTTGAAGAGTGTCTGCTTGGTATCTGTGGCTTCAGAGAAGGCTGTTCAGGTTGTGAGAAATTGTTTTCCTGGCTGTACTATGTATCTTCATAAAGCCAGCAATGTAGCTGCAATTCAAGGATCATTTTTCTTCCTGTTTTTGAAATATCTAGTTAGAAAGGAAATCACTCAGGAAGGAGTGCAACAAAAAAATTAATTATGGCAGAGAACTTATAATGTAATGGTAAGAATTGTGCTGGCCCTGTTGGATATAGACATGATTGGGAAGAAGAATGATCAGGAGGCCCACAGTGTTTCTCTGGGATCAGAGGCACTGCTCATCAAAGATCTCATCTGTGCAGAGATTCCCCATGTGCTTCATCACTGGCTTTTCTGTGAAGACCCCAAACCTCACTTAGTGAAATGATCTCGTTATATTGGATACTGCTAATACTTGTAAGGGGGATTAGCAGAAAGGCTTAGTTGGATTGTAGCAAACCACACAGATTGGACCCATAAGAATGAGACAAAGGCACTGTAAAAAACATTATATTCCTTAGTACATTACTCTGTAAATGCAAACAG
Source organism: Corvus kubaryi (assembly GCF_017639235.1). NCBI lineage: Eukaryota > Metazoa > Chordata > Aves > Passeriformes > Corvidae > Corvus > Corvus kubaryi. Next base: position 24,221,660 of record NW_024580667.1, on the reverse strand, counting down.
AGGGTGACATCAATTCCTAGCTCTTAACTAGCTGTGTCTATGATGGGAGTGGGAAGGGACAGGAAAGTAGGACAATGACAAGGATGTGGTAGAGTGATTATTGAGGATGTGTGTAAACTTGAGCTCTGCTCTAAATTATTATGTCCTGTTTAATATCAAGTCAATAAAATATTCTGTAGAGGAAAAACAAAAGTAATAATTTTTTTAATGGCTGCCTGAAAACTGAGCAGAGAAACTGGTAGAATGAGTAGCAGAAATATACTCTTATCGGAGAAAAATGCATTCCGTAGGATACAAAAAGAAAATTCAATAGTTAGATTTTCCTGTGTTTCTTCTATCTATTTGTTGGTTTATATTCTAGAGTGCCTTTTTTCTCAAAGCTAAACTTCACTTCAGAATGGCATAATGTGCTTTTCACAAATCTGAACATTTGGGACTGCAGAGTAAAAAGAGTACCACTGAAATGCCAGCAAAAGGTGTATAAACAGCTCCACACCATGCAAGGAGATTAGGCAGTCTTTATCCACACCAATGAAATATCAAAAGATCTCTTTCTGGTCTACAGTACAGGTGTGACAACCAAAGAATCTGAATTATTTTGTCTTCCAGTATCTTCTGTCACCCTCTTTTGGCACTGCACAAAGTAGATGATCTAGTGTTCACAGTTGTAAAGAGCTCTGCTGATATTACAGAAAAATAAATTTGTTGAAATACAATTCTTTAAATAACTTTGCTGGTAGGTTTACCCTCATGGAAAACTCGTGCCCACCAAAGTTGCTCTATCACTCCCCTTCTCAGCTGTACAAGGGAGAGAAAATACAATGAAAAGCTCATGGATTGAGACAAGAACAGGGAGAGATTTCTCACCATCATGGACAAAACAGTCTCAGCTTGAGGAAATTAAACTTGCTACCAATCAAATCCCAGTAGGATAATGAGAAGTAAAACCAAATCTTAAAATACTTCCCTCTCACCCCTCCCTTCTTCCTGGGCCCAACTTCACTCCCATTTTTCTCTAACTTCTTCTCCCTCCCATGGGAGACAGTCCTTCCCAAACTTCTCCAATGTGAGTGTTTCCCATGGGCTGCTTTCTACTTCCAGCATGAGTGCCTTCCACAGGGTGCAGTCTTTCAGGAACAAACTGCCCCAGGGTAGGTCCCCCGTGGGGTGACAAGTCCTGCCAGCAAACCTGCTCCATCGTGGGCCCCAGTGTAGGTCCCCCTTGGGGTGACAAGTCCTGCCAGCAACCCTGCTCCATCGTGGGCTCCTCTCTCCACAGGTCCTGCCAGGAGCCTGTGTCACTGTGGGCTTCCCATGGGGTCATAGCTTTCTTCAGGCATCCCCCTGCTCTGTTGGGGGGTCCTTCATGCACTGCAAATGGATCTCTGCTCCACCACGGACTTTCATGGGCTGCAGGGGCACAGCTGCTTCACCATTATCTACACCACAGGCTGCTGTGGAATCCCTGGTCCAGCACCTTGAGCGCCTCCTCCCCTTCCTTTCTCACTGATCTTGGTGTCTTCAGGGCTGGTGGTTTCACATGTTCTCACTCCTCTCTCTGTCTGCAGCTACTGTTGTGCTGTAAATTTCCCTCTTCTAAAATTTGTTACCTCAGAGGTGATACCACTGTTGATACTGGGCTCGATCTTGGCCAGCAGTGGGTCTGTCTTGGAGCTGGCTGGCACAGGCTCCACTGGACATGGACGAAGTGTCAAGTAACCTCACAGATGCCGCCACTCCCAGTCCCTCCCAGTACCAAAACCTGGCCAAGCAAACTCAATACAAATATGTGGCACTTCTTATCTCAGAGGGCATGTACCAGACAGGTCATCCTGCAAGCACCTAGACACTGTAAGCAGCTGTTGAGAAAATGATTTCATTTTGCTGATGGCAATTGAGTTGCTTGAATTTGCTCATTTCTGCCAAAGGTAGACCATGGTGTTCAAAAGGGGGGGTGAAGGGAGGGCTGGGGCGGAAGCTGATAAATACAATTACAGTAGGAGGTGTGTGCATGTTATTTGCCTTCTAGCTTCACTAAGGAAAACTACTATTGACTAATATTGATTAAGTGGGATTAAATCCTCTTTTATTTTTTCTCTGAAGAGGGAACCGAATTGGTTCTTTCATTAAATAATAGAGAAGAGGCCTTTTCCCAAACTATATACTGCTCAGATATTGACACTTCCCAATTCTGTTTGTGTTTGTCTCCTTTTGGTGCCACTGCTTTCCCAAAGAAAAGAACTGATGGGTAGAGGTTTAGAACCTCACTCGTGATGTTTATAAAACAACCAGGCTGTGTTGGGCTCTTCATCACAATCGGCTGTTCAGTGCCCTAATTAGACTCTCTAAACCCATTCTCCCGGCACAAGAAAAGTCACAAGGTTATTTGCGCTGTGGTCCCAGGAAAGACAATCAGCTAAGACACTGACTTGCTAATTAGCAACTGCTACTTCAGGCTTACTGGTTTGAAAGGAAGAATCATTAAAGTCAATTTAAACAAACCTTAAGACCACATTGTTTTGGTTTTTTTTGTTTCTAGGTAGTAAGCTCTTGTAATCCTCTGAGCTCTTTGTCTCTATTACATTAAATTTCAGTCTTCTAAAACTGGTCCCTTAACTCTGAGCAGATCAGAGTGTGGTGCCCTTGTTTTCTTACTGATGATTGTGATGTAGCAGCCCACAAGAAGTAGATTGGGTCTAATTGGTTCAAAATAATATTTGTCCAGCTTCCTGGTTTATCTGAGGATGTTCCAGCTCAAAGCTACCTCATACCTATAGAGTAGCAACCTGTAGATCTCATTTCTGAGAGAAGACCATTTTGCTCTTCCAAAATAATGCTTCTGATGCAGCCACATTAATACTGTCAGTAGTAACCCCAAATTACTCTTCCTGGATCCCAGAATGTGATGCTCTTATTCTAGGGGTTTTTTTCCAAGAAACATTCTAGGGTGGGCTGATCATTTCAAAATATTGTGATTTATTTTGGAATAAAGTGCTCACTGGGAAGACAATGCCATGCAATTTCTGTGCATTAACAATCCTATTTATTTTTAACCTAATAAGTAGATATTGCATTAGGAGAGAACCTTTCCAAGTCACCCCTATATTTTAAGTGAACTTTGAGTTTATTCCTTGACAGTTCAGCATGAAGAAGTACCTGTTTCTGCAGCTGAAAAAATGTGTGAGCAGTTATATTAGAAAACTGTAAACAGAAGGCTGGGGGTCACACATTGGGCTGGAAACGTAAGGACATTTTTAGTGGGTAAAGTGCAGGAACGCTCAGGGAAATGAATACATTCAAAATTCATATTCCACTGAAGACTGTCACTACCTCCTTATTAATTCCAGAATGACTGAGGTTGCATGGCTGTACAAGATGGATTTGAGGTAAGGCCTTCTGGATGCTGCCACTTCTGTGTGCTTTGTTCAAAGGAACGTACTTTGTACAGGAATTTGTTCACTCCTGCATGCGAATGGATTAAAAAATAAATTAAACCACCTTTGCTTATCAATTAAATTAAAATATTGATATACATATTGCCTTTTCTTTTACCTTCTATCAAATGCATCAGTTCTGGGCCTGTCACTACAAAAAAGACATTGAGGTTCTGGACCATGTCCAGAGAAGGGCAATGGAGCTGGGGAAGGGTCTGGAGCACAAGTCCTGTGAGAAGCAGCTGAGAGACCTAGGGTTGTTCAGCCTGGAGAAAAGGAGGCTCAGAGGGGGGACCTTATCTCTCTCTACAACTGCCTGAAAGGAAGTGATAGACTGGTGGGGGTCAGTCTCCTCTCCCAAGTAACAAGTGATAGGACAAGAGGAAATGCTCCCAGGATGTGCCAGGAAAGGTTTAGATCGGAAATTGTGATAGCATTCTTCACTGAAAGGGTTAGTAAACATTGGAACAGACTGCCCAGGGGAGTGGTGGAGTCACCATCCCTGGTAGTATTTAGAAGATATATAGATTTAGCACTTAGGGACATGGTTTAGTGGTGGGCTTGGCAAGGGTCAATGGTTGGGCTCTGTGATCAATTCTATGATTCTGAGTACCAGGGAGTTGCTAGAATATGGAATTGTAGGAAGCATTTCTCACACTGTGACACTATAGTACCTTTCCATATTTGCTTTTGTCGGTCTCATGGTAATATCCAGGGACTTCTTGCTGCTATACAGATTCTTAGAAAGGCGTATGATTCTCAGTAGGAGTAATGGAAGTGACAGTGACAGAGCAAATTACAAAGGTAAAAGAAAACCCTGCACAGGAAGATTTTGTTACTGAATTAGGCATATTATCTATTATCATTAAAATAACTATAATTTATTCAATCGTATTGTGACCAAGACCTGGCTAACTTGAAAGTAAAGTATGATGATACACAGAAAATGTGATTTTATGATGTCTTCTCTGTGACCTGAGTGAGTTTTGATAATTCCAGATAATTTCTAATGGGTGCTGAAATAAACCTAAAACCAGAGTTCTTTTCTCACAGCATTCCCTCACAGCCACATTACACCTGTGTTTCTAGAAGAGATCAGTGAGTTTTAGTATCCACCAAGAAACAGTTGATTTTTTTTTGCTTTTGGAGAGTGAATGTTGAATGTATGCCTGATACCAGCAGAAAAAGTGAGTAGGACAAAGAATGGCACCCAAAATTCCCTTTTGTTTCTCAAAACATGGGCTGAATGAACAAACATAGTTTGCAGCTTAGCCTGCAACCCAAGCGGTTTTGCTTAGGGATTTCTCCCTAAGATGTGTGCAAGATCATAATTAATTCCTTTTAAATTTGCCTCAAAACAAATTTCCCCAAGAAAAACATATGGATTACCTTTCAGGGCCTTCAGCACCTGTTTTGCTTTAAATTTTGATTTTAAACTTTCTCTTAAATCCTTCTTCCTGCCACTCCAAAGGAGCTTTTTCTGCTCACCTATTGCCTGCATCCTCACAATTCTGACACATGTCATGTCTCCTATCAAAGCTGCTGGGCTGTAACCAGCACAAACCAGCCCTCATACCTTAGTGGGCTTCAGAGCACCACAAAACTCGGTCACTGTCATAACTGGCTGCTAGACCCTCCTCTGAAGGTTGGGAGTTAGTCTTGTGCGTTGGAAGGGCACAGGCTCTGTCTGCCTTGCTGCCCAACTCTATGCTTGTGAGTTGGCATTTGTCTGGAGAGTAGGCTGGCCTTAGAACTGATTACTTGCTTCACTGATTTCTTTGAATCTTTACATTTAAATATCTTTCTTTCTTTTCTTTTTTTTTTCCTTTATTCTGGCTCAGTAAGTCCAATCCATCTCCCTGTTAGCACCAGCAATCAGACTTGCCCTTAACTTTCTCTTTCCTCTGCTCCACAGGTGTGGGAATGCAAGCACAGCCAGGCAGGGACAAATCTGATAAAAGAGATGGGCACCCAAGAACTGTAGGTGGAATTAAGGCAGCTGCCCCAAAACATTGACCCAGAAGCTCTGCTGATTTTCACCTTCCCTCCTCAAGCCTGTGCCTCCTGGGAGGTATCAAACATGTGAATCTCTTCCTGTTTTCACATTTACCATTCAACCAGTTTCTGTGCAAACTGTGGTTATGGCTGCTACTTTCCCTCCAAATGTAATGGCAAAATTAGAAGCCTCCACCTCTTCCCTCTTGTATATCCCACTGGGTCAGGATGCTTGCCCAGAAGTGGCAAAATCAGGCCACTTATCTTCTCTACCTGAGACCATCCATACTTGCAGACTATTTCTGCAGTACTGTAGTTAGGTGTGCCATCAGTGAGAAGGGCAAACTGCTTCCCAGGGCCTGCTTTGAAACCCTCCTCTGTGTTCTGTTCATCTCTCTGAGATGCAGAGGCTGGGCCTTTCCCATGGCAGTAGCTCGGTGTGCTGGGTGCTGCATAGGTGTGTGGCATCCTACCTCCCTGAGCAGCTTGGCAGCCTCATGTTCCCTGGCACAGCACAGGCTGTCCTGGGGCTCAGCACGTGCTTTGCAGGGTGGGCTGTCCCGGACCTGTACATAGCAATGCACTCTCTTGAGGTGCCCAAAACCTCTATAGGCAAAAAGAAGGGAGCTGCAAAGGACCAGTCTGACCAATTTTAACACTGATACCTGATGGTCTGAATCACCAGAAGCTAATTCTTGCTATTGGGTGAAATTATCACAAATTAATATTTCAAATTGAGCCAACCAACTTCATGATTTGACAGCATTACTGTGTTCTCTGCAAACTGGATATCTTGTGGAACTACGGCATGGGTGGAATCATGCCTCTCCCCATTCCCCAACTGTTTTCCTTTTGGGAATATTATAATTTCTCTGCCTTCTTCACCATCCCTGCAATTTCTCAGCAATCATTTCTGGGACAACTTGGTGTTGTTTTACCTGGTTTTGTATGTTTGGTTTTTTGTTTGGGTTTTTTGTTGCTTAATCCTCACTTGAAAAGTCTTCTTCTTTCCAATAGACCAGAGTGAGGACTTTTAGCCATTCTTATTGAAAGGCAAATTGAGTAAAAAAAGTGAAGAGGTTTTCTCCCCCACCTTCAATAATGAAATATCACCAAGGAACTCTGGATGCAGAAAACATTAAATAAAAGGATCACTTTCAAAAGCACCAAACATAGCCTATTGAAGGCTTCAGTTAAGTACTTAATTGTAAGGAGAAGTAATCTTCTTTGCTCTGAAGGATCACAGCCTTCCTCTGTAAAGGAAGGGCCTGGCCCAAGGTGTGTTGCTGTGACAAGCAACAAAGGTGAAAATGAGTGATTATTTTAACAGCTTCTCCCAATACAATCTGCATCTACCTCTGCCTTTCTACTTGCATTTCATGCGAGAAATACTTCAATGCTGTGCCTGTGAGTGAAAGGCTTGTTTCAGAAAGTACATCTAGTCACTGCTGCCAGCAGAAATAATAAAGGTGACAGGCTTTCCCATATGAAGACACACTCCTGTCATGTTTTTATAATCATTGCTCTATTTTAAAAGGAAAAATCCTCCTCCTCCCACTCAGCATGTCTGCAGGACCAGATGCTTGTATTAAAAGCTGCATTACTCATTTAGGCTTTTTCCTCATCTCTTCTAACACAAAACCTACAGAACTCTGAATTTAGAAAAACAAAATGCTGTAGTAAATTAAAAAATACCTTTTATTCTTCTCATTAAAATCCACATTGGACCCCTGCATTCACAGTCCATTCAGAGCCCAGGAAGAGTGAGACTCCTGCATGGGGCCACACAGCCATGGGGAAGCAGCTTCTTAGGCTGAATAGAGGAGTCGGTTCCTGATGGGCCCTTAATGTCACTGTGCCTAATCTTTCCATGGTGGTTTTCCTGTCCAGATACACATGGGAGAGGTAACCCTAGGAAGAAGTACTACAATCCTGCCCTTGCCCTACATGCTCTTTGCTGATCATCAGAGGCAATCTCTGCTCTTTTTTCTCTCCTGATTCTTCTAGTGTAGACTCAAAGCTGGCGGTATTGGTGGAGGCATTGCCATCGCTTCAGGGATCTTAGGTCTGGCTCTGCACAGGTGGAGGCAGAATTCCTTGCCATGACTTTTATTACTATTATTGTTATGAAACACAGATTATTTAGTTTATTTTTCTGGCAGAGCTCTGCCAAGGCAGCACAGGTCTGCCATCCAGCTCCTAATTTCTGTGGTCAACAGATGCCCTTGCTGCATGTCCTAGTACTTGCTAATCTTTCAGTCATTACTTCTTTATTTACTTGTTTTTAGCCCCAGGGTGGAGGTATGTAAGAATAATCAGATATTCTCTTGTGATGGAAGCTGTTCCTGCAGGAAGGTGAACTTCTTTCTTAGAATGCTGGTCATTGAAAAATAGGCTGGAAGGGGGATTTGTAGTGAAGGCAAGGTGTTCCCCATCTCCATTTCATGAAGCTTTATCGGTGTGTATGAGAGAGGCTGGACCAGCCCCTTCCTCTGTGCTGGTGCAACTGAGAGTAGCAGGAGGTCAGCCCACATTTTCCTTGGCTGAAATGGGCTCTGCCACAGCATTAGCAAGGTGGAACAAGTTTTGAACTCCCTCCTGTCTCCTTCAGCATCACCCACTGCTCTCAGACTGCAGAGAAGCCAGGAAAAAGGCCAGAGCCATGGAGAGGCAGGGACAAAGGAGCAGGGCTTTCCTGCAAGTTTCTGTTCCTACCTCCCCATGGACTGAAATAATTCACAGGGAAATTCATGATTTTGTACATTTACATCTCCATGAAGTATTCTTCAGAAATCAGTTCTGATTAAAAAATACAAAGAACTACTTGTATTAAGTGCTAAAGAAATACTTTATTACTGCTGACATACAGATAATTGAAGCTATTTGAAATGTATAGCATATTTTAAATAAAAGCACCACTGGTTACATGAAATATCTCCTGTTCCCCACACAGCCTCCCCTGTACTTGAGATGACAATGTGGTGGTTTCGAAAGCATGTCTCTGTCTTTTCCTGTCCTGAGAATACCTGAAAACAGAAGTTTTTCCTCGTAAGGAACAGGGTCAGATTGCTTCTTGGCTGCCTACATTTCCTATTAACACATAAATAGGCCCAAGTCCAGACTGTTTATCTGCACTCAGAATCCTACATCTTGATCAGTTCCACTCTATTTTAAAATTATCAACATTTTTACTCTGTTTTGTGCAAAATTGTAAGATTTTACTTGGCTGACACCTACTAGAGTACAGTTCTATTTCTGATGTTCAGTCTGCTCTATGACATCACCTTCAAAGCAAATAGGAAAAAAAGGTTACTCCCTTGAGCAGGAGGTACAAGCAGTATGAAATAAATAAGACAAGTTAACCAGGTTTTGATTTGCCAAGCTATAAGGATAGAAAATCTCAGTGTCTGTCTGTCTGCCTGTCTATCCAGTCATCTCACTTTCAGTGTTTTGACACACTTGGACTTTACTTTGTTAAACCAAACACAGATCAGTGTTACAAAATTAAATATTAGGAAATGAATATAAGGAACTTAAATAAAGGGAATGCTACACAGATTGAGCTGAAAAAAAAAAAAAAAAGGCAGATGAAAAACGGTGAGGTTAAGTGCAAAAAAAGTATCAAAAATAATTTCAAAGGAGATGTTTTAAAATTGCCATGACAGCAGCCTTTCAGCTCTGGGCTGAAGAAACAGGGAAGTTACTAATGATGCTCCCGATACTTCTGCTTCTACAGTCTAGAGTTCTGGCTTCGACTTCAAAGGCAATGATGCTCACACCTTCTTTTTGCAGTATAAACTTCTATTCATGCTCAGTCTACAAAGCAACAGGTAGCTATGCTCTTTCAAGTGTACCAGAAGATATGCAAAGGAGAACTTCCCACTGAGATGAACTCAGCTCCAAGTCATCTGCCCAGGCCATGGAAGGCTCTTTTCTGGATCTCTGTGCAGCTGCTGTTACAAAGCTGATTGTTAGAGCTGTGGCTAGGAACACACTGATGTGCTCCCAGCAAGCTGTCAGTTTAGCTGGTGCAAATGGCTGAATCTCCCTGACATCAGTGGAGATTCAAACATTTATCCCAGCACAGGAGTTGAGCTAACAAATTCATTCCTCTCCAAGGACGGTGTGGGGTGTCTGGTCCAATCAAATCTGCACTAACCTTAAGCTCCCTCATTGCAGCAATTATAGAGGTGAAAATATCTTACCCAGCAACAGTAGCAGAGTAACGTAGGCATCAGCATCAGGCCTGAACTCGAAGTTGGCTCAGGGCTGCTGAGTCTGTGCCTGCCTTTGACTGCTCCATGACCCCAGGTGGCTTCTGTGAGAGCATTTGGCCACCAGGTAATGGTGCTGCATGCCTATTTTATACTTGAAAGACCATATTTATGCATTCAATGGAGATGAAGTAAGGAGTGAAATTTGTGAAAAACATCTTTTTTGCTGAACTTCTGTTATTCCATGAGTAAAATTACTGTAAAATTGCAGTATTTTTGGAAAATTGTCTCCCACTCAAAAACCTCTGAATATTTCTTTCTTTGCAGTTTTGTGTGAGATGTTTTCATGGAAACTTTTGAAGCAGATAGTCATTTCTGGCTGTATTTTTATTCCACTTGGGCAATTATTGATCACATGGTCTAGCTTACAGTTCTCTGATTCTCTTGCATTAAGAACGGCAGGTGAAACCATGCTGACTTTGTTTTCCATGAGGGTATGTTATATTGTGAATCCTTCTGCTAGATAACTAGGTGGTAATTAAATCACCCGTCTTTAATAGTTGAAGCAAAAGTGGGACATGACTGCTGTGATTCACAATTAACTGTATATTTCCTTTTCATTATCAATGCACACTATGCTAGGTGAGGATTTGATGTGTCACATCTATAACATGTATAGACCTTTCCTTGGTCTAGAGGCATCTGCATTTTCCCATCTGTGTCTGTGTGTGCTGCCCACTCCAATATTTTTACCACCCACCTTGCCTTGATCTGACAAGGCTGCCTTTCCCTGACACTGCTTTCAGTACCCTCTTCTTTGTGTGCCAAGTTCTTTGCACTTAGTACCAAGAGTAACTTTTCACTGAGCATGAGTGAGCACCTCTCATGACACAGAGGAGTAATTGCTGTACCAGGATTTGCTGCATTGTCGGGAAAGGAGAGAAATCCTTCATTTTCAGATGGTTATAGATATCAAAGGCTGCACAGACAGGTGCAGAGGAAGCAGATGTAACATCAGTTGCCTACCTTTCTGTGAAAATGTCCCAGAAATGCCAAAAACTGTAGGGTGTAGGCACACATTGCAAAGAAATCCTTGGATACATATGACTATGTATAACAAGCTGCTTGGGACTACGGTTCCTGTTGAGTTCAGAGGTTGGAAAGTGCCACTCCTTGCTAAACTGCTACCAGAGAAGATCTTTCAGGTCTCCATCAGGGGTTCCATGCAAAGCAAGAGGTATTTCAGATTGATCTTGTGTGGCAACATGGCTCTGTGAGCTGAGAGATGCAGGTATGAGCTGCTTCCCTGGGATGCTCCAGTATTTCACATCTCTGCTAGAAATAGTGATTCATTTTATGTTTTTTTATGACTCCAAGCGTATTGAAGACAAGCCACTGTGTACGCAAACTAAAACACACTGGAATGAACCTGGACCCTTTGGCACATTATTGGTGTGTGCTGAAAGTGTGAAGTTTGAAGACCATTTTCTCTTTTATTCAGATATAGTAAGTGTTGAATACAACCTCCATCAGCAGGGAACGAAAAAAGTCTACAACAGCGGAGCTAACAGCCCAGGACACTCATGTGGGAGTTAGGAAGCTCATATCCAAATCCGTGGTCTAAATCAGGCAGAGGAGGGATCCCACATATTCACTGATGGTTTAGACTATCAGGTTACTGTTGAGCACCTCCTGTTTCCAAACAGAACTGTTCCAGTTCCTTATGGTAATGCCAAGATACATGCACCCACGTAAGAACGAAACATGCACATACACGCAGATCTGATGGCTTTAAAGATGACTTAAAATGTGGAAGAAAAGCATTCAGCAACTGTCAATCACTCAGCGTCCTTCATCTGAACAGTAACATCAGATTTCATTAAAAGCAGGCTGTTGACTATGTAGAATGGAGGCTATAGGATCTTCCTTGGCCTAACTCAGAGCATGCCAGCAAGGAAGTGTTTGCTTGCAGTCAGAACACTGAATACACTGGCTGATGAAACTAAAAGGTGCTACATTTTCTCTTCATGCTCTTGGTCTTCAGACTCCAAATGCATGGTTTTCATACTAAAAAAATACTTTCACATCCAAATGATGTTGATTAATTTCCTATAATACTTAATATTGTATTACATGCTAGATTTTCTTGGAATAGATGTATATTTAATCTCCTTTCTTTTGCAGAGCTTGAATTTTTACTTTCCTCCCTTTTCATCCTTGCAAGAATATATTTTACTCTTTCTGACTTCTCCCCATCCTACTTCATAGATAAAAGGACCAATTTTTGGAGGTAGTGCACTGCCTAGAAAGTATTTTTTGTGTCAATAAATTACTTGTTCCTTCTCAAAGAACATTTCTATATCTCTTACTGACCTCTTGCTCCTGGTGTGCTTGAAACATTTATTGGTTCTCTCACCATTCCCCCACTCTATGATCTTTGGGATTTTCCACTTGATTTCTCATGTTCTTCATTTTATTCTTACCATCTTTGTAGTCTATGGCCAGACATTGCTGCTGTTATGGCCAATAGATGAGGTCACCAGCTGCATGTCTATATTTGGCAGAATTGATATATATGTCTCTATTTTTTCTATAATAATATCACTTTGAGACTGGAGCTCAAAACTGCTGCCATAATTTCACCTCCAGTCCTTGCCCTGAATAAGGCAGAGTCTGAATAGGCAAAGACTGGCACCATATGCACGAAATTTAAATTTGCTTTGCTTTGCTTTACTGGAGTGATTTTCAGTCTAAGCATGAAGGAAAATCAGATAAATATTTATCAAATTGATTCTTATCTGAAACAAAACATATGCTTATGTATTTGTCAACAGGAGCACAGTAATATAAATAGCATGATGGCACACACTAGTATGAGATCCAGCTCAGGAAATGTTTGATTTCAAATATTTATGGAAAAGTACTATTGGATCTTGGCAAATATGGCATATCTTAAATCCTAACCGTACAAATATTCACCCAAGGATGAGTCTTCAAGAGGAAGAAAATGCACATAACTACATCAGATATTCGAAATGAGAAGTCTGGCGTTTTCTTGCTTGGCCTGCAGTAAAGAGAAGCTAATAGTAATTTTGTAGAAGTGCTTCAAATCACAAAGTATTTCTGTTGATAATGATTTCAGTAGTATTATATTTGTTATAAGCAATTCATTAACACTGCCTTTTCCCATCTTATCATAAACTTTCTGACAATGAAATAGCTGAATGTTGCTCTTGAAAAAGGAATAAAAGAAGAGAATTGATCAAAGGTTATCACAATGTTAAAACTAAAAAGATACAAAAAGCTCTGGTTTAATACCAGGAAATGACATATGTTTTGCTTGTTTTACTCTCTGGAGTGCTTCAAGAGAATTAGCAGCCAAACATTGCCAAAGCCAACAAGACCAGCAAGAACAATGTCCATATTTAGGGGACTTTGTGGAAAATACAGGAAGGTTTGAAAATCCTGATAAAACTGACCCGGAGGCCAGCACCCACTCCTTGGTTTTTCTGCCAGGATCCTGGGAGACTCCACTCATTCCAGTGATATTTTTCAAGTCTGAAGGAGACAACAAAGACAAGTTCACCCCTCTAACAGACAGCCCTGTGTGTGCTGCTGCTGTAGTCTGGCAGAACACTTTCACCAGCAGGTTTTCCACACTGAAAAATCCCACAGTGTTTTCTATTCACTACACTGTGGTCTCAGTAAGAGAACAGCAGGGTTACACAGCCACCCACTTACCCTGCTCCTCTGTGTCCTGGGAAGCCAAGATGCCCTCCACCATTTGAAAGGTGACTGGAAACTGACCTAGAAGAAAATGATAAAAAATGCAGTTTAACCACTGCACAAAATCATGCAAAAAATATAAAAAGTACTACTTGTCTGGCTATAATTTTAATGAAATACAAGATGGTGAGTTTGTACAGCTATTTTCATGTACTGGAAAATGGTTTTCATTGTTTTCAGGAGTTGGTGGTTCAAAAGGGGAAAATGCTAATATTCATGAATTGTTACAGAGAAAAAATATTCTGGGGGATTTTGATTGAGTGATATGCTGGAAACCAGAGGCGTAATGAAGAATGTTCGTAAACAATAATGCACTAGGATAATAAATTGCATAAAGAAACTAATGGGTTTTAAACTCTGAGAAGGCACATGAAGGGTCATAGCTATGTGCAGTTTAGAGAGTTTAGGGTTTACGGAGAAGGGTATGAATAACAATTTGAAAACACTGTTTATCTTATAATCATCTCAAAAAAAAAAACCCACAAAATAACTGCCTGTCTAGTTTAATCTAGCCTTTTTTCTAGAACATCTGAGCAAGTCTGTCACTATAGGTAGTGAGTATTCACTGTGGTTTTCATGTACAACTGAATGTTCAAAGACCTGAAGCAAGAAGTTATCGGTTCCATTTTACAGCAAGGGGGAATAAGAGAAAGAAATCGAGTTTGTACAATAGAAAGAGGAATGGATAACTAAAAGGATTTTTACCCTGTTTTTCTAAGGAAACTAGACTTATCCTACTATGCTTCCTGTGCTCTTTGGTGTCTGTGAGCCGGACATATAACTTTAGAATGTGTTGATTAATTTCAACTTAATGGGCAGAAAGGTAGAATTATCAAATGTATTGAGTTTCTACTATTGCCAGAGATAGAGCATTTGAACTCCCTGTGAGTTATCCCACCACTACTAGACACCAGGAATGCATACCCAATAGGGAGAGTATGGATGAAAGTTAGAGGCAACCATTCAGTGCAAACAAGTTCTTTTGTTCTCAGCGCTTCTGGGAAGTGTGACAATTCTTTTGTTAACTTGAAGCGAAAAGATGGCTCTGTCTCAAAGTGGAATCCAAAATGGATACAAGCTCACTGGTTAGCAAGAAAACCACAGAGACGGTTCAAGGCTTATAATTTCCATTTGCACTAATTGGGTTGGTCTTTTAGGACAATCAGTTTTGTTTCCCGGAAATTCTGGGGATAAGCGGATGATGGAGAAATAGAGAAAGTGGACTGGTCTATATTCAGGCTGAAAGAGGAAGGTGAAAAACAGGATCATGGAAATAGTGGGAACAGCATGAAAGTGTGACGTATGGCTATTTCACAGAGACACACCTGAAGGGATTAAAACAAAGATGATCATACCTAAAGGAGCACCAGTCAGCAGTGGTGGACAACAGTGAAATTTAGGAACTCTGCCACACTATATTAAAAAGTTTTTATGCCTACTCTATGTTTCCTTATGAAGAAAGTACTAAAACTGATGCTGAGATGCAGCAGCAAAGACCTTTAAAAGTGACAAGTTTTAAATGCAAAATAGCACATCACTTGGGGTTGTCCTAGTAGCTATCAGAAAGGGACCTTCCTGGGCAAATATCCTGTGTCTTTCCTCCTCCACACTGATGGGAATTATGTTTTGACAGGTTCAGAATTCAGAGGAACAAGATGAGGAGTACCTGACCAGATGACAGCCACCATCCAAATGGAGCAGCATGAAAGGAAAGTTACATGGTGCCCATTAGAAGAGGAGAAATAGCTCTAGTGCTGCCACAAAAAGACCTCCCAACGACAGCTCAGTTGATAGGTGCCACTTCTCAACAGCAGGTCACCGAACTTTCAAAATTTGTCCCAGACAGAGGGTAAGAAGAAGAAATCCAGCGTGGAGGCTGGTCTACCTGGGGTACACATAGGACTTACAGACAGCAGTACTTCTCTGAAGGATAAGGTTAAATTTTCTACGACAATTGTAAGAGGAGCAAATAACAACACAGCTGAACTATAAAACTTATCAAAGTCACTATCAAAAAAGGGGAAATGACTGATCTGTTTTTGTAAATCAAAGTTGAGCTTCATTGCTTTTTTACCCTCAAGAGATCATTAGTTGCTATGGAGAGCTTCTACACAAATATGAGGTTGTACATAGAAGTGAGCACCTATCTTACAAAAAAGTCTGTGAAAACACAAACATACATTTCACAGGAGATCAGAAAGAATTGTTAATTTAGGTGAATAATGACTGCTATGTATATGTAGTGCAGCTTTAAGAAAAATAAAGGGTATGATTTATTAAAATGTGACAGTTGCAGATAATAGATTTGATTTGCAAGGTAAGGCTGCCATTGATATAACTTTTTGTCATTTATCACAACTGCAATAAAACAATGTATAACGCAAACAGTGTTTTAAAAAATAAATGCATCAGCTTTAGTAAAAGTATTAATTACTATTTTGTGCCTGACACCAGAACAATCTGATTATCCATTTTTTCAAGACTCAAAGACATGTTTTTAATAAATCATCAAAAAGCACACTCTTAGTTTAGAGAAATAACCCTCTAAGCAGGGAATTATCCGGGGTGTTTCTTCATTTTCCATTACCACGGTACCCTTTCTGATTTCCATCTTGATTAACTGGAGCTGAGATTATTGCTATCATGAAGTCTTTTCAGCTCTTCCTGGAAGGCAAGTGTGTGGAATATTGTATTTCCATCACCTTATGGTAAAAACTGTGTATAATTTGGGTCTGGAACCTCAACAGAACAATTACATTTGTAAGCAAAGAATCGCGTAAGGTTTTACAGATAAATCGAATAATGACTGGATGAGAGCTCTTTCTGGAATGTTAATCATTTTCGTAGTCACTAATATGATAAATTGATGAAGGGTAAAGGTTGCACACATAACTAACATTACTTACTTATGAGTTAGGAACAGTTTAGTTCAAAAAGCTCAGAATACCTCTTTTTAACCAGTAGAATATAGCAATCCCCTTGATTTTCTAAAGGTCATCTGTAGATAGCACAGACAGAAATGAAGAGACAAGATCGCACAGATGGCGTATAGTTCAGATATAGTTCTCCCTTCAAAATCAAATAACCAAAATATTTCTTGCCCCTTAATTTGTTTCCAGATACAACCTGAACAACTCTGCAAAGAATATATTTCTCCATCAGTCAGTCTGCTTGGTGATATTGTAACCAAAACATTGCCTAAACTGGAACTGTGTGAGACTGACATTTTTCATGGTGGGTGTATTCTGCCTATTTTCAAATACTCCTTTGCATATTCTCAGTTTTGCTTTGGAGTTCAAATTCATTAAATATGATTTCCTGAGCATGGCCTAAACCCATAATGAATTTTGGTGAGATGATCCTGTGTTTTCTATGCATTTGCTCACACAAGCAGCTGCTGCTGAATCACAGCTTCCCTGTTTACATTACCAAGCAGCCTTTTGTGTGCGCATTCTCTCAGGGTCTCACCTACTTCACATGGTGAAGCAATTGATAACTGAGGATAATGGTGATGATGGGTGACTGTAAGAATAACTGCACCTGTTGGACAGAAGGTCTTTTTAGCCTGATGTTTCAATAGTGGCCAGGAGTGGATGCTTAGAAAGAACATAGAAGTATAAGCAGATCCTTCTCCAAGCACTGGGACCCTGAGCTGATGACATTTACAGAGAACACAAAGTATTTTTAATTAGTCCAGACTGGAAACAGAATTGGAGCATTTTAGAAGGACCTTGGGAAAGGGGGAGATGAGGGAATGTCATGACATATGACACGCTACTGTTCTCAAATGTCAGGTAAGGGGCACTGAAGGTGACCACTTGACACCTGAGCCACTGGGACTGGCTGCTGGGTTATACATTAGGTATAATTACAAGAGTAAGACACATGGACATCAATATGGAAAATCTCAAAAGGTTTATCCTATCAAAAAGGAATGCCAAATGGCAGGATGTGATAACATGATAACAAAGCCAAGAATGCAGGGAGGTTTATTTCATTTAAGTGAATTATAAGAGTCAGATCTGGTGAATATAATTAATAAAGTCACCTGACTTGTAAGTTTATTGAGATTTCTGAATCTATCCATTCATCATATTTCTATGTTTGTTTCAAGTATTTTGCATAGCAGTAGCACAAACTTTGAACTTATTCTGTAATGAAATCCACTGAAGTTACAATGGGCCAATGTGCTCAATGGGATCCTGGCGGCCCAACAGTTATGGAGATGGTAGTACTCAGAAAAAATGTAGTGAAGTTCTATAGCACTCTAAAATAGTTCAAATCCCATATATTTTCAAAACTAAAAGATAAAAGGTGACTAATGAAATTAATTTTAAATTAAGTGAGATTTTTTCCTATACACGTGTCAAAATAATGTAATGGTCTCAGTACTGTCAAATATTACTGTAAAATAAATATATAAAGTGACACTGAATGACCTGAATTGTTGTCCTCTTCTTCATGACAGCTTTCTCCAAATCTAATTTGCACTTGGATTGTACTTTGCACCACAAGAGCAGTTGCAGTGGTATTCCAAAAGTTATTTTCAACGAACTCCTGTAATTTCCTAATAAACACTCATATTTGTGGTAATAACAATAGAACTGCTAATTATTTATTTGAAACTTTATTTTTTGTATGTTCCCTCTTTCTAGGTGTGGGGGGATGCAGAGGAGGCATTTTGAGCTGCAGTATTGATACAGCAGGCAAAATACATCACATACTGAAATCTTAGAATCAAACATCATGAGGATTGCATAGTCAGGCTGCTCTGCACCCTGATCTGATCCTTCTCAGATCTGTCTACACAGCTGCTAAACTTTTGCCAATCCAATACATATCAATGATGGAAAATGGTTATTTAGGTAGCACTGAAAGCACTTCCAGTTACTTGAGTAGCGTTATCCATCATTGTGACAGCTTGCTTGAAACTTCTGACATTTACATGATTATCCTTGGAGGAGGGACTTTGTTGCTGTTTTTAGAAATATTTTCTCTGTCTCTAGCACCTTATTAACCTGTTTAGAGATTCTTGTCCTTCTACTCTTGCTGCAAAACAGAATTCACAAATGCTGTGGTGCCTCACACAGGAGTTGATTAGGGATTCTCTTTGAGTTTGCCCAACCTAAAATACTTACTATAACTAAAAAGGAGGATAAAAATAGATTTTGAGTCCTCAAAATGAATTAAAAAGAATATGAATACCTACTGGGGTGACCAGGGACTTGGTTAGCAACAGAAAGTATGTGTGTACCAGCACAATAGACATTGTTTTTTTCTAGAATAGGCATAGGTACAGTCATATAGAAGTTGCCTTACACCAGAGAAAATACTTCCATGTGGAAAAATCAGAAAAATAAAAAGGAAAAGAAAAATAAACTAGTAAACAATAGCCTTAATGCTAATGCAACAGTGTTTTTACAAAATGGTTTATTATTCAAGACCCTTCCACTTCTACCGTGTGTGTTCACTGCAGTCATTCACATCCTTTATTCCCTCTGCCTGGCATAGGGTTCTTCTGCCATGATTTCAGGTCTGCTTACCTCTAATTTATTTAGCTCAAGAGCTAAAAATAAAGATTTTTTCCTTTTCCTGCTCACTTCTGAAACTGACTAGCTCAGAAAAAAAAAGTAAAGCATGTTGTTAGATTCCCTTACCACAGATTCAAGTATTCAAGATGCAAAATCTTTTTAATTCAGACTGTGCCATCAAGGCCTTGGGGCAATCAGGAATTAAACATGGAGCTGCAGGCTCCCTGACATGTTTTCCCTGAGTGTACTATAGATTTCACCCTTTGGTACCTTGTCTCCAGCATTACTGCTTGTGCTTCTGTTCAGGCTCCTTTCTGTGACCAGCAGCAGACAATGTGAGCTCTGCTCTATTCAACATCCCATGTGGATTTTGTGCCACATTGCTGACCTTTTATGATACCATATTGTGACAATCTTTTTTCTAGTAAAAAATGCTATCAAAAGAAACTATTTCATCTCCATAATCCCAATGCCTTTTGTATTATTGATGGTGTTCAGGCTATTTCTTGTTAGCCTCAGTCTAAGATAATTCTTTCAAGCCGCTGTGAAGTTGGGTCATTTCACATTTCTTTCTCAAACTTGTCAAATTTTGTAACAGTAATAGGTAGCACTTGAAACACATTTACTTCAAACCCTTCTTCCCGCAGCTTCTTCCTTTCAGTGTTTATCAGCACTCTTAAAAGCATGTCTGATATAAAAAGCTCTTTACTGGGACAGTATTTCAGTTTAATGAGGATTTTTGCAATTTTATGATCATTTTCTGAAGTCTAGGTAGTGCTTCTTTGCACAGTGACTTCTGTAATAGGGCTTCTGAAGTTTTATGGGCTGCATCTGCTCTGACCTATTTCTCTTTCTAAACATATTTATGCAACTTCTCACAAACAAAAACATTTGCTGGTGTATATTTTCCAAGCTGAGAATTTAATTTTTGTGTTATAGCTAGAGTTTCAGAAGAATACACAGCCACTCAGAAGGGCAGGACATGTTTGCTACAGGATGGATTCGAATTTTTTTGACTCAGTAAGTGGGAAGGGGCAGCTGCTACTGCCTCCAACACGTTGTTTAACCTCCTGGCTAATTGCTAAAGACTTCCCCCACTCCCTACTTGCCCAGTATCCCTGTGGCGGAGTCTGGCCTTTTCAAGGTTTCAGTTTTTCAAGGTGGGAGTGTCTTGCTTAGTTTGACTCAGTATTGAGCTGCTGCACTTTGTAATTGTAAAAAAGGAAACTGTCATAGCTCTAATAAAAGTCTTTATTCTCAAGCCTCCATAATCATTCTTGTAGTCTGTCCATCAGCTGCCCAGCTGCCTGGACCCAAAAGCTCTTTTACTAGTGCACCCTTTAACCAGTTTACAAGCCATGTCTCTATGTGCACCAACGTTCTAGCCCATGGTGTCTGTAACAAACAAGTGATATTTAGAAGATGATACTATAGCCAACACCAATTAGTTCATGAGGGAAATGAAAAAGCCAATGTTAATATATATTAAGTGTCACCTTCATACTTCACATATTTCACATGACAGGGCTTTAATTGGCTGGAACTGTAACTCCTGCAGTGCCACAAACAGCTAGATGTTGTGTATGATTTGGGGCAGAGTGGTCAATCAGAGAGCAGAAAACATAGTTTATTTGCAGAATGCACTGATTTTCAACTGAGAGATGACACCAAGAAATGAGTGATATTTCAAATGTCAGTAGTAAGCTGGTTTGGGTGCTTCTCTGTAGACATCTTTAAAGACTACATAACACAACTTCAGAGCATGGATCTGGGGAGATACCTACCTCTTCATGAGGTAAATTGATTTGCTTATCAAATTGTATCAAACCCTACTTTTAACATCTCTTACTTTTCTCTGCTTAATTAACTTGAACCAGAAATTTATTTTCCTTCTGCACAAAAATTGCAAAATGCTTGTGCTGTATCAGATTAGAAATTATTATTAGAAATAAACATTTTAAATCAAATAATTGTTAAAAAGAGGTTTGCAGGTGGCCTAATATGGATGATGGGAAGTCAAGCTAGCAACCTTAGTCATAAGAACAAAATTATTCCTTCCTCCCTCAGTTCAACGACAGCAAAAATCAAGATTTCAGTAGAAGACGACTTGTAGTTCACACAATATTAGGCACATTCTGAGTAAATTTAATTTGCATGGCTACTTTATGTTTGCACAAACCAGTGTGAAACCTGTCCATCATATAAATAATCAAAGGAAATGTAGGTATGTTCAGAGCAATTTTGGCTTTGAAGTTCCTTGCCGCAGCAAAGTCTCTGTGAGTCAGCCAGATGTTCCAGAATGAATTATTCAGAAAAGGATTTTCAAGTTAATTCTGTGAAATTAGTTCCTCATATTTTGTATGAAACAAAAAGGTGTTGAGCTTGTGAAGGCAAAAAGAAACCATCCAAACTTTCTATTCTTGGTACACATAGGAAATTAAGTCTGCTTCTTCAATTCAAAACTAACAGATGGGTAGGAAAATATTATGAGTTATTAATATGCCTCCAGCATGCTAAAAGCCACAGAAAAATTTTCAAATGTTACTGGTCCCAGAGAAATGTAAAAGAATCCCTGTGACTGGAAAGCCCAGTAAAAAGTAACTTAGTCCTTCAAGAACACCATAGAATCATAGAATTGTTTAGGTTGGAAAAGATCTTCAAGACCATTGAACCCAGCCCTTAACTCAGCACTGCTGAGTCCAGCATTACACCATGTCCCCAGGTGCCACATCTACGTCTTTTAAATACCTCCAGGGGTGGTGAATGCACCACTTCACTGGGCAGCCTGTTCCAGTGATTGACAATCCTCTCAGTGAATAATTTTTTCCTAATGCCCAATCTAAACCTCCTCTGATGTAACTTGAGGCCATTTCGTCTTGTCTTAATGCTTGGCGTTTGCAAGAAGAGGCCGACCCCCACTTGGCTACAACCTCCCTTCAGGGAGCTGTAGAGAGCAATAATGTCCCCCCTGAATGTCCTTTTCTCCAGGCTGAACAACCTCAGCTTCCTCAGCCACTCCTCATCAGACTTGTGCTCCAGACC
Organism: Corvus kubaryi; assembly: GCF_017639235.1. NCBI lineage: Eukaryota > Metazoa > Chordata > Aves > Passeriformes > Corvidae > Corvus > Corvus kubaryi. Next base: position 24,199,658 of record NW_024580667.1, on the reverse strand, counting down.
CTTCCCCAGCTCCATTGCCCTTCTCTGGACAGGCTTCAGTCCCTCAACATCCTTCTTGCAGTGAGGGCCCAGAACTGAACACAGAATCTGAGGTGTGGCCTCAGCAGTGCTGAGTACAGGGGGACAATCCCTGCCCTGGTCCTGCTGGTCACACTGTTGCTGATCCAGGCCAGGTTGCCATTGGCCTTCTTGGCCACCTGGGCACAGCTGGCTCATGTTCAGCTGCTATTGACCAGCACCCCCAGGTCCTTTTCCTCTGGGCTTGTCAGCCACTGGTCCCCCAGCCTGTAGCACTGCATGGGGTCATTGTGACCCACATAAAGGATCTGGTACTTGGCCTTGTTGAACCTTATATGAGTTTACAGTGTCCTTAAAGGAACCTGATCCTTCTGTGCTTCCCATACAGATTTAAGAGCAGAGATTCGTTTCAATATCACATCTTTTTTTGATCCATATTTGAGTGAAATTTATACACAATCTCTAATAGAGAATGGAATTAAAATCCACAGTGATCAGTGGATTATCTTGAGATATAAAATTAAGTATTAGGCTTTCACTAGACTGATTTGCCTTGGAAAGGGGTTGACTACTTCAGAGTCTTGTGTCCTTCATAAATGTCTTTTTCCTCCAAAATTCTGAATTAGTATCCTTGATGCAGAAAATGCTGCTTTTTTTTTCCCCAAGGAAAATTGCAGAGATTACCTGATGTAAAATATGTAGAAAATTACGTATGTTTGCAATCTTAAAGTGTTTAATTGCTTCCACCACACATTTTACAATAAATTCAACATTGGGACTCCCTCAGAACAAATTGCTGACTATTAAAATGCCAACAAAACAAATAAGTGAAACTAAAGTATTTTGAAAAAAACCCAACCAAATAAAACAAAACAAAACAGCTGTGGTTAATAGACTCCTCTTAAAGCATAAGCTCAAAATATGGAGCATAGCAAAAAAAAGAGGAAAGAGTCTGACTACTTCGGAAAAAAATTGGCAGGATTTTTTTTCGATAGACCAACGTGGATCAGGTCTCCTAAAAACCAGAAGTGAGAATAAGAGGGCAGAAAGCCTTTTGGGAAGCATTAACTGTCAGAGTTGTGCAGCATAGGACAAAGAGGCGAAGGCTTGCTCTGTGGAAGCTCAAGATCCTGTAGTAACACTGCAGTGATATTCAGGAGCAGCTTTTCCCTTTATACAAGGATGGCAGGAAATAAAGGGAAAGTAGTGGAGAGGTTGACTGGACAAGCAAAGAGATGCTTGATCAGGTGCATAACAGGAGATCAGCCAGTTCTGGAGGTAGGCTGGACTGAAACTTTGTGAGTTTACTAGTTTCTGTTTTACAAGCGACAGAAGAGTTTCACACTATTCATAGTCCAAGCACACGGTGTTTGTACAGTTAAAGCAGAGGGTGCATTTTCACCACCATGTTTTCTTTCATGTCATTCTTGTCAAAGGTACAAACTTTCTGAGTTTGTCTGCAAAGCTTCCACCATTCCACATTTATAGCCTCTTTGCAGCAGTGGGTTTTTATTTAACACCAAATCCACATTCCTTTCTTTTGCCTTCCCTTAATCTTCCCTTAATCTGACTTAGGTACAGGGACATCTCAGGGCCATTTTATTTCTCATGAAAACAAAGACTAGGAAGAGCACCTCAATAACCTGTTGTGGTGGCTAAGTCCACTTTACGCCCCCCAAGTTGCCCTAAAAGTGGTCTCTCCTTACAACACTGTGCTAGAAAGTTCTCCCTTTGTATAGATTCTGCTGGCCACTGGCCCTCTCCCCCCTCCCATCCCTTTTCCCATTGGCCCCTGTTATGCCATTCAACCTTGCCTTTACCCCTTAGCCCTCAGACTATTGATTTTGGATGCTCTGCCCAGCCTAGGTGCTGGGAGAGCGCCGCCTAAGAGGTCCATGAGGGACCCAGCAGGGACAAACGCGGCATCGATCCACCAAAGCCCTCTTGCATAATAACCCAGGAGCAGAATTGAGAAAGGAGTTAGCCTGAAGTCTGCATGCCTGGAAGACCCCTTTTGCCTCTGCAGAAGATAAAACTTCCAAGGCTGGGGTTCCTGCCACAGACAAGGAGAAGTGAGAATGAAGCTGAACCTGGCTGGAATTTCACCAACTCAGAGTGAGTCTGCTTCTGAAGTTCAAATAGAATTGAAAATGTAATGTCAATCAAAAGTGATTATGTCTGAAAAAAAGCTATTTATCTTAGAGCAAAAGGATTAAATAAGTACCAAACTGCCTTAGGACCTGCCATTCCTACCTCTGTTTCAGCCTTTAGTTAGTGCTCTGCTTCTCGTGTGTTTTCAGCTAAAAACATGGACAATTTAGGTTCTATTCTGGGGCCAGTGCAAATCACTATTGATCAGTGGATGTAAGCTGACTTATGCTGGTCTGCTCCTGTTGGTCCTGGGGCAAGGTACAGCAGAGTTCTTGTAGCACTTTTGCAATTAGATGAGATCAGCTGCAGATGAATAGTACTACTTAAAAATGCCACCAAATGTCACTTCTCCCACTGCCTTATCTTTCAGCTCCATGATAAAACTTTAAGACAGTCTCTAAGATTGATCCAGTGAAAACACAGCAGTTAGACAGCACTGAGGATAGCTATGCATTTGTTCCCTAGAAGGCCATGATCTTTCATATGGTATCTTCACAACAGACCAGGCATATGATGCTAAGTCACAACTGGGATTTGCCACTGGTCTTTGCGTGCCTACGAACTGCACGTGCACAGCATAAAATGGCAAATGAAAGAAATATGAAAGAAAAGAATTTTCTCCCTGTCAGAAGTAGAGAGAGAACGTTAAGTCCCTAGGCCAAGCCTCTTCCCTCACAATCCCTTCAGGAATAAGATGGTACCTCATTTGCTAATTGTTAGAATGGTAGAAGGAGAAAATTTGTTCTTCCTGATTCTACATCCTGAGATGTGCCATGGTACCAAAACATTAGTAACTGACTGTGCTATTATTATGCTCTGTCTTTAAAAAATTGTCAGTTAGAAACAATAAATTGAAATTAATACAGCTTTAGAAAGACCCATGTAAAAAACTAGTGCTTGCTTTCCCAACTAGTGGAAATTATTCTTTTACAGGTATCCCTTAGTTGGTATCCTAAGCATTGACAGCTTATTGATTAGGTGGATGTTTCACTCTCTGTCTCTGTAATGCTCCTTTAATGGTATCTAAAGTGAAGTGTCTAGAGTCCAGCATCTAAACGTCTTAGACATTCCTGATAGTCTAAACTCAGCACTTTGTCAGCATTCCCTCAATAAATACCCCTTTCTTTGTCTTTTATCTGCCACAAAAGACTGTCTCAAAGCTATAAAAAAGATGTTTCTTTCTTCAGTGACAAAAGGCACTGCCACACTTCATCTTCCTGAAGGGAATTAGGAGCCTCTTGATTAACTTCAGTGGGAGCAGAGTCCAACCCAGGACCTCACAGTATCCACACTTTTGCTTGATAAGTTATAGTTACTTTGCATTGTTTAGCTGTGTACAGATCATATTCATTAGTCATTTTCATTTGTGACATGGATGAATTCATTAGTTTCTGATACTGATTTAGATTCATAACTAATACTTATAATTAATTGCTAATAAGACCATTAGTGTCTAGCTGACATTTTCCCCTTCCCTGCTAAATGCTAACAAGTTCGAGCACAGGAAAAGCACTTGTCTTAGACAGGAATTAACTCATTTTAACAAATAAACCTAAACAGTGCTATTAGCCTCCTAGAGCATGACATCTTTTCTAATGCAAGTACAGAGACCTGCCTTATAGAAAGTAAAATAGTAAAATATAGAAATATAAATATACAAAATAAAATAGTAAAATCAAGGCTACAAAAAAGCTATTTTGTTTTTCACAGTTGTTTGCAAATAAAGCCTCATTCATCCTTCCCCTTAATCTTCCTCCCATAGAGACATACATGAGGCACACAGAAGTATTTCTAGGACATTTATGCACTGGTAAGCACAGGCAGTGGGGCGTCAAGGGTAATTCTGGTCTCTATTGCTTAAAAAATAGTCTTCCAGTGATGTCAGCGAAGCTGTTCCAGATCGGATGTGGTGTATAAAACTTCTGAAGTCCTGCTTTCTCCATTTTCATTTCCTTCATACACCAGGCCAGGTGCAAAGAGCAGTTAAAGATGGACACCATGGATCTGAAAGCAACAGGATGTGCAGACTAAAGGGAGCCTTCTGGCCCATGTCAACCTTTGAGAAGGCAACTCTCCCCCATATAATTTATTGTTTGAACAGATAAAACAGAAAGAAAATGGAATAAATGAATGCATTTCAACTGGGACATGGTAGTTCCAGCTTTATTTCAACTTCATATTTATCTGCCATCCTCAACAGAAGAAACAGAGAAATTTTTATCATTACCCCTGAAACATAATGTCCTCTTCTTACTGCACTGGAACATGAATTTCTCTCTAGACCTTATGAGGTAGCTGCTTCATGAAACCTGCTCTTGCCTTGGTTTTACAAGACTAGAGAACATACAGAGCTGTGGTCAGACAGACACACGAAAAGAAAAAAAAATGGAGGAAATGAGCAGGTATCTGTTCTCTCAATTTCCTGAGTACAAGATGGAAGCTAGTCACACAAAGACATACTTATGGATCTGGCAGAAATGCTCCCTGTGTCCTTTCGACCTTATTAGGAGTCCTCAGCAGGATGAAGCAAGGAAGAGGTAAAGCAAATATACCAGATATTTTTCCCCAGAAAACATGGCTCCTTTGGGTTATTTTTCCAGCTTTATTTTGTGGGACCATCCCAAAAGTTATTTATGAAGAAGCCCATGCTAAGGAGTCCAGTGGAGAACTGGGAACAGAAAAGGCACAGAAGGTTGAAAAGTCAGTATAATTTGAGGGAGCCTTGGGCAGATGCTGTGCATTTGGTGTTCCATGGTTTTGGTTTATAGAGAAGCCCTTATTAATTGCTCATGTAATTTAATATTAATCAGAAGAACCTATTAGCTCCAATACTTTATAAAAGCTCTTTTCAATGGGTTTTATGTAAGAAATACTATATCTGCTTAGCATTAGATACTGACTATCATTTTAAACTGAGATATCAACATGCCTAAAAACATTCAGGGAAATCTTAAAAAAACAATGGCTATAGCAAATCTAAAGGATGTTAATATAATGGTAAATGACCTGAAAAAGGCAGCTTTCCAAACCATTGGGAAATCAGAATGTTTATTTATTATGGGAAATATGTACTTGGCATTTGAATTTTTATAATATATCTTCCTATCTTTTCTAATCATTAGTGCCCTCATGGGCTCAGATATTTCATTTCTGCTTAACTCAAGTGTATAGAGAACCTCATCTAGTTTTCATGTACGGTATTTGTTGATGCTTTCTCAAACTTGTTATTCATACAATCTCACTGATACAGCTACTGACAATAGCCATGCTCCAAGAGTGGTGTCTAACCGTTGCTATCCACTCTGCCTGCTCCAGTATCCCCAGAATTCATTCTGTCTGTCACCATGCCTGGACTGTTCTGTAATTAATTAAAAGTTTAAAATGGAAAGGCAATGGGGAAATGGAAAGGCAAGGAGAAAAGGAGAAACTCCGGGACTTAGTAATAGGTAGTTTACTGGCCCAATAAGCACAAAAGAGACTTGGCTGTAAATGATGCACTTTGCTGATGAAGATCAGTGATGTGCAGTTGAATAATATTATCTGTAACTAACATTCATCTTGGAGGTAAGAGTAGATCATGGAGATCATGATGTTGAGAGAATGTCTGGAACCTGACGCAAAGGGGTTTTCTTTTTGGTATTCAAGGGGACATGTTCTATGAAAGCTGTTTTACTGTCTGTGAATAAATAAGACTCACACATGGAGAGCAAACCATACAAACAGAAATCACAGAGAAGGACTGTGTGCCCAGGACTCACAGTCTAGAGCACTGCTTTGCCCTGTTTTTTTCCATCTTTAGCTGCGTAAGGTCAGATGACAGGGCAGGAAGCCCTAAATCGTGGCTGTTCTTTATGTGTTCTATAAATCACATTCCCCTTGTGTTCTGTAAGATCTGAGGTTAGACCTTTACTAGCAATGCAACCATGAATCAAAACTCAGTGGAAGTCAGTGTAAAAGTTTGCACAGATTTCTATAAACCTTGGATCAAAGTGTATGAATGTGACGTGCTCTACCCCCTATTTTACAATGTCCCAGCACTGCAGTTTAGCACACTAGGCTATTTCACTATTTTAAAGTAGTGCTAAAACAACAATATATTTCCCTTCTTGTTTGCTGCATTATCATGGATTATTAACACACATTCATTGTTAAAATAAAAATAACGAAACTGTGTTTTGGGCAACAGTAGGAGTGACAAAACATAAATAAGAGAAGCAGAAAATGAACAAACCAATTAATTTTCCTTAATATCAATTTTTTTATGAAGAAACATCAGTACTCATTACAATTCATGGATTATAATTAAACATAAAATTAATATTCAGTGCAGTTTTTACAAAAAATATTGTATTCAGAAGCTGGTACATTAAGAAAAAGCACCAGACCTCAGGACACATGTGATGGTTCTGCCATATATATATAATATATATTTTATATATTTCAAATATATAAAATAAAGATGAAGGCATCTTGTTCATGGGGTACAACCCATGAACCAAAATTGCCTCTGGATTTACAAATATCTAGTTAAATATAATAATAATTGATTCAATGTGATTTGTGATTAAAGGCTGTCCTTGCAAATGTGGCTTCTAGTTAATATTCTTCCCAGATATTTCCTTGACAGAGTCTACATTTAAAATGATTAGAATCTAAATTATTGATGTTCTTTCACATTTCAATTATTATCAGCATTTGTGCACTTCTTCTTCTTTTTCTTTTCTTAATATTTGAAGTCAGTTCTAAGGATAATTTCTCCCTGAAAAATTCAATGCCAAAGCCAGGTGAAATTGAACTTCTCTCACAGAAGAGCTACTCTCCTTCAATGCTCTAATTTGCAGTAGCTTATGACTTTCTCTTGTCTAAATTACCTTTGTGCTGACAGTTTTAGTACTTGTGGTCTTTGCTCATATATAATTTGGGGACATAAGTTTGAAGGAAATCTACTTAGCCAGTTCAGTTATCCACATATGATTGTAGTATATTTTACCCTACTTACTTTTAGGATGGACACACACACCTGTACACATCTATACACTCTAATGGATGCCCACGTGCCCAAATACAAACATACACCCACTCTCAGTGAAATGGAAATACTCAAACATGTCATAATGGATGAAATCTCCAGATGGGCTAAATCAGGGTAGTTAACTGATGTTAATGCAATTTTGGTGCTCTCTTACCAAGATGTGGCCCTGTGTTTGCTTCAGTAAGGAACATGTGACTTTGTGGAGTAGGAGGAAAAAAAAACGGGTGGATGTGAAAATAGCACACTTCAAATGTTCTGGTCAGTGTTTCTCGGTGTGACTTAAATATACCCTTTCAAATTTTGTTCTGTCTTCCATACTCTGACAAGGAATACAATAGGCCCAAAATCTGCTTCCAGAGAGAGAGTGTTTACAGATCCCTTGGAGAGCTGAAGGAGTGACTGTGGCCCATGACTGTGTTGCTCAACCAGCAGCTGATAATGCACCACTTGGCTGTACAAGAGATGGAATTGATCTGCCAGGTAATGGCATTTAATAACAAATCATTACATCACACTCACACACAGAGATAGATTTCTTTGCTTTCAAAGAAAGAAACATATATAATGGGGGAGAAAATGATTAATATTCAAAGTGTTATCAGGGGTTTTTTTGTTGTGTTTGTTTGTTTGTTTGTTTGTTTTTTAGGAAGTTTGGAAGTCCTTTGCTAATGATAGACTATGGAATACAGCTTAAGCAGTCTCAGCATCAGTGGAACAGACCAGAGCTCTGAGTCTGGTGACTTGAAAGAGAATCAGGGTGATGAGGGAGGAGGGAGATGAGGAAGGAGATAAGAAACTTGCAGTCACTTTCCCAAACCTTTTCAGAAGAATGCTCCTCTTTAGCATATACTCTTGAAAAGTTGAAATTATTGTGTGATTAAAGTGCTCTGTCCTTGACTTTTGTGGGAGGCCTGACTGCCTCCATGACCTTCTTTTTTCCCCAAAGAAACCTAGAGAGACCAGAAAATTAATTTGTCATGGCTCATAAGAGCTGCTGCTTATTGAAGCAGAACAAATGTCTCCAGCTATGATGGGAAAATGTAATAGGCTCTCTCTAATCACAGCAGAAGTGGAACTGGTACATCTAAGACAAAACATTAAATTAAATACCTTTCAAAGAGTGAATACAGGCTTCGCTTCTGGGGATAGGGACTCTAGAAGTTAGGTTGGAAATCAATTGGTGAATGTGAGATCTTAGAAGAACACAGGAAGAAACGGTGATGTAGACTGAAGACTGTGTAAACTGAGGGATGTGGAGTGGAAGCAGACAGGCTTTATTACTGCTGTTTTGAACTATAGTGGGGAAATGGCTTGTAGCACATTGCGGGTGGTTGCAAGACTTGCAGTTCAAAGGCAGAAACAGTAGTTGTTAGAGAAGACAGCCAGCATGATCAAATGATTGGAAATTGTCTTGTGGAGTCAAACATGACAGGAGAAAAATCTTTCATTTCTCAGAAAGAAGCTTAAAGGAGACTTGATTACAACCTAGGAGAAGGTGGAGTAACAGAAGCCAAAGGCTGGAAGCTGAAGTTCAACAAACTCAGAACACAAGCAGGGTGCACATTTCAAATTGTGATAATGAGTAGTCTTTGAGTCAGCTGAGCAATTGTTGACAAAGATCCAAGAATCTAAAATCAAGACAGATTTTCTTCTCCACTCTTCTCCTCACCCTCCTCCACCCCCAGGAAGATAAGTTCAGGCTAAACCAGAAGAAGATTCAGATAAACTCTTTGAACAATTCTTTGTTCAAGATCAAGCCTAATGGTTGCAACTGTCTGGCAAATACTCTCTTCTACCCCATCAATCCTTCTACCTAAGCTGTTGGTTATAAACTGAACCTCTGGCAGGTATGTTTCTGTAGAGTTCTCAACATGTCTCTGATTGCTAGTACACTGCTGGGAAGGTCTCTTTCTCTCTCTGCTACATTCTCCATTACTCCACATTTCAAAATGTCTTTACTACTACTTTGTGCTAGACACCCCCTGTATCTGGTGCGTTAGTTCTGTGCAGGTACTTGTATGGTTTTATGGATACATCACCAGCCTGGATCCTCTCCAAACCTTAGGAAGCAATCCTTTTCCAGCAGGTTACCTTCAATTCTCTAACTCCACTGGAGCAGCTTTCTATTTCAGCAGGGTTACATTGCAATAATAATTGACCAAAAATCAAACCACTGTATTCACCTCTATTTAAAAACTATTTTTGAAAGGACAATAAATATCAAAGAAACAGAATTATCAGAAGTATAGTTACACCTTACTAAACTCACACAAGGGAATCCTTAAGGCAAGGAAGAACTCTAAACAACATTGGTGTGGATTAATATAGAGTATACGTGACCAACTGCTGTGTTTTCAAAGTAGCTCCTTCCCTATGGTGCTGAATGTCCTCTGCTTCAAAATAAAAAAGCAAAATGCATATGTTCTCCAGCCTCGGAGTGACACGCAGGACTCTGTTTTAAACATATTGGTCAGGTTCCTCCCACCTGTTACTTTAGGCACTAACTAATCCCTATGGTCATGAGAGAGAGAGGAAAGATCATCCTGTTGAATAGTACTAGGTTAAAGTACCTATGGCTGTGCACAGGATTGAAAGTAACTAGGCTCTCAACTTCGGATCTTAAAGGCCTTAAATGAGGAAAGGAGAAGAAAAGAATTTGAATGTTAGTATTTCACAATAACACTCATTCAGGAGGATTAGAATTATCACTGAAATATTATTCCAGACCCATTTCTTAGTCTTTCTTATTTCTGTTCTCTTCATCTTTCCCTTTTCTTCTCTTTCTTTTCATTCTGTACTTTTATTTACAGTAGCTAATTGATCCACATTTGCCTTCTGTGCCATGCAAGAAATATCTTCCACCAGAAAAACATGCGCCAGCAATATTTTCATTTTCTATTAAAATCCCCCACTCTTATCTGCCCTCTTTGTCAGCTGGGCAAGCCTCACTTTCCACAACAGTTTCTACATATGAACAAATACTCTGATGTCAGCAATTAACTACCTGGGGAAAAACGTGACAAAGATATCTATCACTGTTGTATATCCATTTTGGACACCCTCATCACTGGACCAAACCCAGAGACATGTGGCTGCAAGTGAGGAGGAAGCCCAGCTGTGACTGCAAGTGAAAGAAATGATGTAGAAAAGAAGAGGGATATTTTTACACATGCTCTTTCAGTCATAATGCTGCATTAACAGAAGTTTTGCACTTAATGATCATTAATCATGTTGATTTCCATACAAATTATCATAAGGTTAAATCTGATCTGTCACTGAGTACCTTGTGAGCTCTACTGTGTAAACCAACCCTAAAAGAACATTCAGGTTACCTGAGCTCCTATATGATTTTTATAGAGAAAATCTACACTGCTAGCATCTCTGCATACATTTGGTACTTCATCAGTGTCCATGCTTGAATCAATTCTGCTCTGGTTTAAGAAGTAAAAAAGGCTGCTGCTTTGAAAAATTGCAGAGGTTTTGATAATGTCAGGGCAGCATTGTTATAAAGGTTTCCATCAGATGGGATTACAGAGGGTGCATTCTCCCCTACCATCATCAACAGGCATTTTTCAGTAAGGTTGCTATGCTATAAACCTGAAGAGTAAAGCAAGGACACTTGTCATAACTGATTGACAGCAGCAGTGGGAGGCATATATCACCATTGGTTGAGTGCTGTATACGTGTGATAATGGGTATGTTAAAAATTGATGTATGTATTATTACAATGTAGCTAAAAACCTGATCATGTAGCTTTAATACATACCCTTATGGTCTGAAAAGAACAAGACTGCTCCATGATTAAACATTGCTGAAGGAGTAAATTTTACAGAGGTTGACGTAAAGTCTGAAAGATTGATGAATATGCAGGTAGTCTGAAAGCTAGTTTTTTCCTTCTGGTGTTTTGGCTGGGAATCTAATTCTGTATCCCTGTCCAGGTGCTGTCTGTGGCTATCTCACACTTTTTTATTGTCAAATCAATCCAAAGAATTTCATTAATATTTTTCCTGAGCATGTGGATGAGCTCAGATCAGGCCTTTAGGCTTCACTGGCCTTCCACACATCTCTTCTAGAGGGATTTCATCTATTTCTTCCCCAGCTTTTCTGCTGCAAGATATGTTTGTTCTTTCCAAAATCAAATCCTCAGGAAGGAGATTTGGGCCTTTCTCTCCTGGAATAGCATCTATGACCACATTTGCATGAGCAAGCTAAAAGAATGGAAGCATAGGACAAAGTACTGTCCCTTGATTGTCCATGCTGTTGCATGTTTGGTAAAGCCGTAGGAACAGTTTTGGGCTGGGACAGAAATTATGGTTGGAAACCAAAGGCTGTCTGTTTGCATATGGTTTCCCAGTTATGGAAGGGAAAGAGCAGTTGTTGCAATGCCCTCGAGTTGTGCTACATCACTTCATCTCAGAGTCTGCAATCCTTTCATTACAGTTTTCAGCTCATTTATTCATACCACGTGGCATGCCACTGGAGAGAAGGATTTGAGTGTACTGGTAGATAAAAAGCTAAGTGTGGCCCAGAAATGCACTCTCATAGCCCAGAAAGCCAAATGCATCCCAGGCTGCATCAAATAAAGCATGGTCAGAAGGTCAAGGGAATTGATTTGACAACACAAAGCTGTTCTGCCCTTCAGAAGGACCTCGACAGGTTGGAGAGATAGGCAGAGAAATATCTGAAATTCAACAAAGGCAAGTGCATGGTCCTGCACCTGGAGAGGATTAATCCCATATACAGGCTGGGGACTGACATTCCAGGAAGCAGCTCTGAGGAGGAGGACCTGGGTGTCCTGGTGGACAATAAACTGTCCATGAGCCAGCAGTGAGCCCTTGTGGCCGAGAAGGCCAATGGTGTCCTGGGGAGCATTAGAAAAAGCTTTGCCAATGAGTCAAGGGAGGTAATCCAGCCCCTTGTCTCAGCCCTTTGAGGTCACATCTGGAGTGCTGTGTCCAGTTCTGGGCTCCTCAGTACAAGCAAGACATGTAGCTCCTGGAGCAGGTCCAGCAGAGGGTGACAAATATGATGAGGGGACTGGAGCATCTCTCGTATGAGGAAAGGTTGAGGGAGCCAAGACTGTACAGACTCAAGAAGAGACAACTGAGAAGGGACTTCATCAGTGTCTATAATTATCTGAAGAGAGGGTGCAAGAGGACAGAACCAGGCTGTTCTCAGTGGCAACAAGGAATAGGACAAGAGGCAACAGGTAGAAACTGATGCACAGAAAGTTCCACCTGAACATGAAGAAGAACTTCTTTGGTGCACAGGTTAAGTGTGCACTGGAAGAGATTACCCAGAGAGACTGGAGAGTCCCCCTCACTGGAGATACTCAAGAACCATCTGGATGCAATTGTGTGCAATGTGCTCTGGGATGACCCTGCTTGTGCAGGGAGGTTGTACCAGATGATCCATGGTGGTCCCTTCCAACCTGACCCATTCTGTGATTCTATGACTCTCTCTCCATGCCTGGAGTGTTGTGTCCAGCTCTGGGATCCTCAGGACAGAAAATGCACGGACCTGTCCAGAGTAGGACCGTGACAATGATTAGAGGGATGGAGCACCTCTCCTATGAAGACAAGCTGAATAAATTGGGGTCGTTTTGCCTGGAGAAAAGAAGATTCTGGGGAGAACTTACAACACTTTCCAATACATTAAGCGGACCTACAAGAAAAAAGGGAGGGGACATTTTTACAAGGACAACGATTTTACTTTGAAAGAGGGTAGATTTAGATTAAATATAAGGAACAAAATCTGTATTGTGAAGGTGGTGAGGCAGTGGAACGGGTTGCTCAGGGAAGTTGTGGCTTCACCATCCCAGGAATTATTCAAGGACATGTTGGATGAGCCTATGAGCAATCTGGTGTAGGGAGGGGTGTTTGGCTATGCAACAGAGCTGGAACTACATGATCTTTAACGTCCCTTCCAACTCAAACCATTCTATAATTTTACAGTTCTATGGTAATATTAAAAATACAGGGGCATGGTTGGCAGTTTAAAGACAGCATTTCTGAATGCACAGTGACTGGCACAGTGTATATAAATATGTATTTATGTGTCAATACTATTTATTTTGTATGTGTTGAATATTACATGTTTAAATTTTCATTTTAATACCATTCATGTGTTCATGTTTCTGTTTACATTTATAGTTTTCATCAAATAAGAAACTGCAGTATCTAGAAGTATTTAAGTCAAATCAAAACTTCTGAACTCTACCAAATTAAAATGCTTTGATTCCACAAGTATGCTTTCAGACTATTTTTATTTTCGAGCAGAAGTAATCTTTTTAGTGTCTTTTTTTATTATGAATCTCATTTTCCTCATGGAATTGTCATCATCTGCAAGGTAACAGCAATTTCAGTTCCTGACTAGCTGTGCACAATGAATTTATCAGCTCCTCTGGTTTGCAGAACTTGCTGTGTCATGAACTTGAATAAGTGATAACTACTCCATTTGGACACATCTCTTATTCAGGATTTTCTTCAGTACAGCAATGATTGTTAGTGTATTTGAACAATGATACAATATGAAAGGAAAATCCAGACTTTTGGAAGAAAAGAGAGACTCTCAGGAACTCTTTGTCAAAACCCATTACCATGACCTTTCCCCTGCCAAGACAATCCTGCTGTGAAAGGCTTTGAGAGTTGCCCATTAGTGCAGAGATTTGCTATCCCTTGTGCTGTTTGGGATAATAGCTGAAATAAAGACATGTAAGTATATCTGTCATGTGTACAGACTCCATCTGGAATGTGCTTTTATCGTTCCATTACCAGCCTTTTCTAGAATCTGTAGATTGAAAACTTGTGTAAGACCAGAGAATGCCCAAGAAACAGATGACCATTTACCTTCTTCTTGTAATAAATAGGAAAAGAAAATTTTGTTGAAAATTAGTTATCCAGCCAGTTTGGGTTTTTTCCAGCTGGATGGGGAAAAGGCTTAAGGAGTAAAATAAACCAAAACTGTTCTTTGTAAATAGCAGAGACAGGGAACTAATTATGAATTAATATTCATAAAGAAAATTACAGGATTTGGATGCCAAGTTTCAAATCTTCAACATACAGAAATCAGAAAAAAATCCTTTCATAAGTCAGAGGAAACTCAAGTCCAACAACCTGAAATTCTACCTCCAGATATGCATCCTGTAAATGTTCTGTTAAACAGGCTGTACACGTCAGTGTAAAAATTGACACTTATTTAAAACTAGAAAAAGAATACAATAATACCAGAAAGCTTTCTTTTGAGGATTGCACCTTGAGTGAAAACGAATGCATGCCATATTCATTACAAGTGGTATCTCTACTCTGTGCCCAGAATTCATAGAGATTGATAAGAGATGGTCCAGTGCCCCATAATTTCAAAGCAGTATGCTGATATTTAGAAGCCTGGCCTTGGTGCAGTCAGTGAAGTTTCGACAAAATCAGGAAAGAATTTAACATTTCGTGCTTTGCAAGCTTTTCAGAAGTATGTGTATACTTACAACCCCACTGTCCTGTTCTGTCAAAATACCTGTGAACTTCCACCATTTTCATTCTACTTAGCAGGCAGCAACAGGACAGATTATTAAAACAGTTTGAAATAATAATTTCTAAGACTATTTATATTAATTTTTCTAGATCCAACTCTTCTCTGCCTCCACTTTTTGAGTGAGAGCTGCCCAATTCTCATTCATATTGAGTTCTTTTTTGCAGCACACCAGAACAGGGAGATGAAACAGGCTGCTCAGAGGCCCAGGAAGAAAAGGATGAATTTATGAGCTATAAAACAGAAATAGAAAGAGCAAAGAAGGAGCAGTTGCTGAAGAGAAACATGGCCAGGCAGAATACTGAGCTGAGGAGTAAGAAAAGAGCTTACACATCTATGATCATTGCAGTTCCCCTTTCCATACATGGCTTCATAAACCTTACCTGTTCATAGGGGGTTCTTCAGATAAGATGCTTTAAAACAGAGGTGTCCCTATCTTAGTACTGTAAATTAGCTTTTAGACTAATTTGTGTGGCCTGTGAAGCATTGAATGAGCTTGCAGTAAGTAAAAGGGCATGGAAATGTGGTTTACAAGGAGTCTACAAGCCCTTTGGTTCCTATGTTGGTTCCACAAGTAGGAAAACCCTATAAAAAGTGGGAAAAGAGTATAGCAAAACTCCTGCACTTCACAGGGCCACAAACTCAGAGGCAGAAACTGAAGAAATAAATTAAACAAGAAAACCAAACTCTTCCATAAAGACACAAAGAAGGAAAGTTATGGCCACCTGCCAAAGTAAAAGCTATCCCACCTGCACTAGGGTCAAGTGTCACAGTCACACCTGCCTGTCAGTGCTAGGGTAGAAAGACAGACGCTAAAGGAAGCACAGCAGGACGGACAGGAGATCTCTTTTCCTTAGACTGCTGACACTACTTGTGTGCTGAGAGATGTAATACACCACTTTGTCATACGGACAGCAAACACACACATCCCTAAATGTGCTCCCAACCCAGCTGGTGAAAAAACCAGAATGACATGTTGCTGGGGTGAAAGGGGAAAATTTTGGGAAATCTAAACACCACTGAAGTCCAAGACATAATAGTTACAGACAAAAGTGAAATGACAAGCAGAATGCACTTCTTGTTACCAGGAGGTCACATCTCACTATCCATCTCCTAGAGTCCTCTATTTAATCATTCTTATAATTGTCTGCTGCTGATTTTGACTAATATTATGATTACCACAGAAAATAAGAAGGTAGTATTTCCAAATATACAGCATGTTGTACTGCTGCAGAAATTGTAGTGCTTCAGAACTCCCTAGAGTTATGCCAGTGCTGAAAACCTGACTACCTATTGTGTATTTTATAAATTCAAAAGCATACACTGGATGATGTATTTCTGTTGCAAAACAAAATGAAAAGGGGCAGAAATTTTAGAGCAGTTTGAGTTTGGCGGAGGAGACTGAGTAGCAAAAAAAAGCCTGTGGAATCAATGATGAAGTTGAGTGTCTTAAACACTCATTTGCAGTCATTCATCTCTGGCAGAAGATGTGAGCTATTATTCTAGGTGTCAGGAGTAAACCGCAATGCTGGGTCTGTATGCATCTTATGTGAGCAGAATGTTTGTGCTGGTGAGCACCTCCTTGCACCTGCACAAAATCCAGTTCCTAAACCATGTTGCTCAGGATGGATAAAGAATAAAAAAAAATCTCCACAATTATTTGTATTTTAGCTGAATCCAAGACACAGATTTTATGGGTTTGGTTGGGGTTTTATCGTAGTTTTTGGTTGGTTGGTTGGGGGCTTTTTGGTAGTTTTGTGTTTGTTTGTTTGTTTGTTGGGGGGTTTTCTTGGTGTTTTTGGGTTTAACTCCAGAGAGAGAGCTTTGGTGGGCATACACTTAATATTTTTCTGTTAATTTTTTTTAAAGGATAAAAATAAATTATTTGGTTTGTTTCCATCAAAATCTCCAACACACTATACCTTTCATTTTGAGAGCTCTGATTTTTGGTTTATTTCTAAATGTAAAATTAAGTATCTTTCAAGAAAGTTGTGATAATAATGACAAAAGTTTCTAATACCTCTAATAGTTATTTCTCCTAAAGAAAAAAATCAGTGGTCAGTTTTTGGACAGTTTTTCTGGAATGAAGATCACTTATTATCACATAAGGTGGTATCATTTCACAGAGAAACTCTTTGATTGTATTCTATCCCTCTGTCACCTAAACCAGGTCACTATTCTTTTCTGTTTTCATAGGGATAAAGCTGTTTTTTTGCTTTAGACAAGTATTTTTTTATGGGCTTCAAATGAAGTGTTGATAAAAGAAAGTAAATTATTGTTATGGACTCAAAATAAGCCTTTAGACTTCAAGACCTAAAATACTGATTGAACCATATACTTGACTCCTCTTCAAAACAATGTATTCTTTTTCTTTCAGACATATGAATGGTTACGCTGCAGATAAATTATTGTTTATGTTCTCTTTCAAGCATTGTTCATATATATATATATGTTCATATATATATATGTTCATCTATATATATATATGTAAAAGAATCTGTTGCTTTCCTGCTAGTTGGAATATCGAGAATCACTAGTAATAGCAGCCCTGTATATGTCTCCACTATTGAGGCTGTAATGACTGATGGGAACTGGAGGGAGGATCCAGGTGATCCTGTTTAAGCAGTGCTGTTTCTCTCTGCTGACCCACATGGTAAATGAATGTCTTCAAAGGAAGCAAGAAGACAGAATGTTGAAATATTTCTGTCATGCTTCTTGGAGATGGATTAAAATATTTCTGTTATGTGCATCCTTCTACATGAGAAAGCTCAACACTGCATAGGAGGAGCTCTCTATCTGGTTAACTGCTATGTTTTCTTGCTATCAGCACCTCTAAGATCTTTATTGCATGAACAAAAATGTACCATTGATCAACAATAAAAATAATTATGTCTGTAGAAGGCAAAGATCTTCACAGATCCATGACAGTTGAAGTGAGGCACCCCATTACACTGTTTTCAAATTTAATCATAACCATTTTGTTTTCTGACATTCATTCTCATAAGACCATTTACATTTTCTCCATCCCAAAGCTAAAATCATCTCCTTTCCAAAGGGAAACAGAACCATCTGACTTAAAAAGATACTCAGGCATCTGACTGATGAAGTCGATTTAAGTAGATAGAAAAAAAGGATTAATTCAGGAATAAGAATTTGGTTATATGACCGAAAATTGAAAATCCACATTTATTCACATGGGACAACTTTTATCTTTCTGATATAGAAGTCATCCTCTTACAGCTGCTCAAAGAGATCTTGGAATCAAAATGGCAGGATGTTTTCCTCATGAAATTCAGTAGATGAAAAAATAACAGAAATACATGGGGCTTTTCATAGTCACCTTCAAGATGGGTTATAAGTCATGTTGAGATTTGCTTCCAGATAGGTTTATACACACTTTGAAGCAGATCCTTGTCTGGTGTAAACAGTTCAAGCTCTATTGACTTTGATAGCATTACAGCAGCCTACAATAGCTGCTGAAAAGTGTATGAGTATCCATGAGCTTACCCTTTCACATGTGTACAGATGTGAAGAGTTTTATTTAATCAGGTTCATGTAAAAGTATTTTCCTGTGGAGCAGAGGTATCAAGCAATGATAGGATACCCAGTATTTTAGATTTCAGAATGTATCTTCTGCAAGTTTTTATCAAATAAAAGGACTAACATATTAAACAATATTTTAATGAAAAAATTTCTTGTTGTGCAAAATCAAGGGAAAATAACTTATGGTAGCTCTTTGAGAAGTTACCCACTTTTTATTGAGGACTCTCTCTTTGTAGCTATGGGTATAAAGCATTTATCATTTGTTATCTCAGACACTCTGCCAGCAATCCTTGCTTTAGAAATGTATTTCATCACGGAACTGTCCAGCTAAATGGATGGCATTTCTCAGTGCTAAATTTATGGCTCAATTAAAGTCAATCTTACCCTATCAGCTTCCTTGTGTGTATACAATTAATAAAAATAAAATGGAAGCCTATCATTTCTCATGTCACGGTTTTCAAAACAGGAAAAATTTAAATCAATGCTCTCTTTACAGGTAATGGAATTTAGCATATGTCTGTAGGCTGTGCTACTTTCACCTGAGTTGATAAAATGCAGGCATTGCTTTTCTTTCCTGCAATTGAGTCATTTATTCACGTTTTGTAGGCTTCGGGCTGACATCCGCACGAAAGATTGCACAAATTAAAGGTTTAGGAGTGGTGTTGTTGGGAGGTTGTTTGTTTTACCTTCGAAAACATGCTCATGAAGGATTTTCAAAACCTACAGAACTCTGCTTATTGTCACTGTGCTTTACATGAGGCAAAGAAATGAACAGGACACGACAGGGACCAAGCAAACAGCAGAGTCCCCACTCTGTCTCACTGCTGAAGGATGGAGGGGTCCAGCCATTGCCAAACGGACCACAGCCTGCACATTCTCAAGATGCAGGACGCAAAGAACATTTTAAAATTATTTTCTTTCTTGTGGAAAAAAAATACCATTTCACCATTTAGGTTATCAGAACATGGATTAGGTATAATTATATTTTGCAAGTGTTTTCAGTAAGGTTTAGGGAAAAGCCATCATAAAGTTTATAACCTTAATGACTCAGTGGCCTTTAGCCCTTCTATTTTTATGCAGATCTGTGTCAGGGAAACAATGTGCAGTTGTAAATAAATCCTGTCAACACATTGAGCTGCATTAAAAAAAAATCTGAATATGCAAGGATTTTAAAGGATCTACAGGGGATATTTTTATGTCTGATCATTCTGTGGACCAGCAAATATCTGAGCTGCATAACAAAACGTTTTCTTTTTTCTTTGCTTTTTCTTATTTTCCAATTCTTTTTAAAGAACAATGGTATGTCAGTTTATCTTGGCAGCATTCCATGTTATTCAGTAATAGATGTCACCTCAATACTTCGCCACAAGCTCATCTTCAGATATGGTTGCTCCTAATCTATACAGTTCTACAGAGCTGGCAACAGTAGCAGGAACTATTTATAATTATGTTGATAAACCTTTTTACCATTCAGCCAATTGATTCTGTATTTGTGCCTGCTGCTTTGTTTAACGTGGTTTTCTCAATGAAATGTTAATATGCTTCAGTAAAACACTGACACTCATAAGCCATAGATGAGGTCATCGAACACACAGTCCAGCATGCAGCATGTATGCCAGAGTAGAATAACTTAATTAAATCCTTCCTCTGAGGATTAAGAGGGTTATTCTGACAGGCTTTTACAAGCCTGGGTGTACTTGCATGGCACAGAGGAGAGCGGTGCAGAGACAAGAAGGCAGCAGAGCAGCTCGAGGCAGCACTAGTACAGTGCAATGCCTCCGACTGAGCTTGCTGGGTCACAGCCAGGATCTGCAGACTGCATTGCTCCAGGCTGCTCCCGAGGACTGGCTCAGGGTAACCCTCAAATATGAGCTGGGCACAGTGGGGGCTGGAGGTGTGGCATTGTGGGAGAAGCCCCAGGACTTACAATGCCAGAGCATGGACACCAGCAAATACACTGCAGCCATGGGTGAACATGCCAAGGCTGGGATACTCCAAAAAAAAAGCAGCAGAGAAAAATCAGCAAGAAGCAGATATCAGCAGAAAAAAGACTCCCATTACACATGGAGTAACATAAATCATCATGCCCACAACCACAAAGCTCCTGTGCCTCACAGGCAGAGCTGAGACAGAATACAACCTGTGGTGAAAATAGGGGGATTTGAGAGGAGGAGGTGGAATGAGAAGTGTCTGTGTTCTCTTTTTTTTCCTTGTCTCAGTACCCAAATGAATGATCAGAAGTTTGTGTTGTCAATCTATTAAATTACTAAAACAAAAAGATTCAACCATAACAGCTGATAGCTGCTCACTTTTCTCACTACTTAACTCAGATTGCATGATTTTACTGGATTTACATGGCCAGGTTTTGGCAACAGGGGGAACTATAGGGGTGGCTTCTGTGAGAAGCTGCCAGAAGCTTCTTTCATGTCCAACAGAGCAAATGCCAGCTGGCTCACAGATGGACCCACCACCGGCCAAGGCCAAGCTCATCAATGATGGTGTTGGCACCTCTGGGATAACAAATTTAACATGTGGGAAAGTTGCTGTGCAACAGCAACAGCAGCCAGAGAGAGGACTGAGAATATGGGAAAGCAGCAGCCCTGCAGACACCAAGGTCAGTGAGGAAGGAAGGGGAGGAGGTGCTCCACGACCCAGAGCAGAGGTTCCTCTGCAGCCCGTGGTGCAGCTCATGGTGAGGCAGCTGTGCCCCTGCAGCCCATGGAGGTCCATGGTGGAGCAGAGATCCACCTGCAGCTCATGTATGGCCCCATGCTGGAGCTGGTGGATGCCTGAAGGAGGCTGTGACCCTGTGGGAAGCTCATACGGGAGCCGGCTGTTCCTGAAGGCTGCACCCCTTGGAAAGGGACCCATGCTGGAGTAGTTTGTGAAGAATTGCATCTGCTGGGAAGGACTCATGTTGGAGTACTTTCTCCCATGGGAGGGACCCCACACCGGAGCAGAAGAGTGTGAAGAGTCCTCCTACTGAGGAGGAAGTAGTGGCAGAGACAACATGTGATGAAGTGACTGCAGCCCCCATTCCCTGTCCCCCTGCACCTCTAGGCAGGAGGAGGTAGAGAATTGTGAATAAAAATATGCTTGGAAAGAAGGGAGGGGTGAGGGATGGTGTTTTTAAGATTTGGCTTTGCTTTTCATTATACTACTCTGATATGATTGGTAATAAATTAAACTAGATTCCTGAAGTCAAGTCTGTTTGCCATTATGGTAACAGTTGAGTGATCTCTCCCTGCCCTTATCTTGACCCAAAAGCCTTTTGTTGTGTGTGTTTTCTTTCCCTTGTCCAGCTGAGGAGGGGAAGGACAGAGCAGCTTTAGTGAAC
This sequence comes from Corvus kubaryi, assembly GCF_017639235.1. NCBI lineage: Eukaryota > Metazoa > Chordata > Aves > Passeriformes > Corvidae > Corvus > Corvus kubaryi. The sequence goes on along the minus strand of NW_024580667.1, from coordinate 24,178,053 downwards.
ACCTGGGCCAACCAGGTCAGCCCCCCACAATGATCAAAATTTCTCTAACATATTCATAAAATATTCCTCTTGTCACCCTCCATTTAATCATGGTCTGATGTCTCTTGCTCGTACCATGATGCTTTATACACTGGTGTATTCCCACAACTTTTCGTCCTTTCCCAGCACCTGTTGGAGGCTTTCCTCTCACCACCAGGTTACTGCTGAGGCCCAGGTTACTATTTTGGCTGCTCAGCATCAGCCAGGCTTCTCAGCTTCTCTCTCCAGGATGCTGACTCTCACTACGGGCCTGAGCTCATTCAGGCTTTTTATTTCTTTTGCCTACCATGACCACCCTTTGTCTTCAAACATCTTCCCAGTCATACATTAGTCTGGCAGTAGGAAAAAACCTTGGCACAAGTAAACGCATATGTAGATAAACTGGTTGATGAGTGAATTGAAGGCAGCCCCTCAAATACAAACTTGATGTGGGCCATGGTAAGAGGCTTAAAACAGATGAGTTCATGAACATCTGAGTGCAATGACAGATGAGAATGGCTCTGAAGTAACCAAGTGTGAGTCCAGTACAGTTCATAACAACAAACCTAGAAACAAACACAGAATCATTGCTGGGGAGAGTTTCTGTCCAACAAGAAGCTAGGAGGAATTGAAAAATGGAAATGATTGGTTAAGTTATTGGTAAATACTTTGATGTATTTATTTCCGAGGAGTTTTATATATATATATATATATGAAAGATAGATGGATAAAGAAAAACAGCTGGTCAGTTCTGGGAAGCAGAGGTGCTATAAAAATTTTTAGATTATCTAAATCTAATCAGAGGAATTTTTTGGTAGTTTGATGGCCCTGAACACCCTGCTAAGGAAGTACCTCATGTAAAACATGTTAAACACAGAAAGAAGACAGCTGAAAGGATTAATACTGTTCTTCCATGTGTAAACAGAAGAATATTAATTGAGAATGGAAAGGTCACATTGCCTCTCTAAGTGCACTGAAGGGATTGCCTGTTCTGAAACTTAATGAATCTCTAAATATATAAATCTGAATGTTTTTCCTTCTCTAGTCATGTTAAAGAAAATCTACATAGATTGCATATTGCTGTTCCTCAAGGTCTCATCAATCCTTCATGTTCACTACATCAGTCTTATCAGCCCTCATGTTCTCTTCTGGTAATGAGCATGCATAGCTATGTGTGATCTCTGTGCATTGAAGTGAAAGAATAATCAGACTCGTGCTTAGATCAGGAGTTAACACAGTCATTTATTTCTTGTGTTTATTTATTTGAAATTACTGAAATTATGTGATAATAAATTTTAAGATGAAAACAACAAAACCAATCTGATCTATATCACAGTAGAGATCAAGGCTTGTAATTTTCATTATTGGCAGTATTAAGACCTACAAGAGAACTAATTTGTTTAATTCAGTGCCAATGATGATCATTTATTTTCATTTCTTTTTATCAAGTTTTGCAGAGTCATATTGTTCATCAAGCTGTCTTCATGGGGATCATTCTTTATTATAGATTCAAGGGATACTTGGAGACAAAATTTCAGGTCTTGACAGCTGATTTGTGCATAAAGCAGCATGTACTGCATTTTTTTGTTCAAAATCCCAAATGATGTCTTGGTACTTGCATGTGAGTACAAAGAAGGGCCTGTTCTCAATTCCACCTGAACAGATATGAGTGTGCAGGCTTATTATCTGTCCTCAGGTTGGTCCTCAGGTTCTGGGAACATACTTGACAAATGAGTACACTTTCCCAGGAAAAAGGTGTCTCTTCTCAGGGGGTAATACTTTTCTTACTTTTTGATGTCATCTTTGGTAAGGTATGTTGTTAAAATTAATTCCATTCAAGATATCCTGCATTGTAATTTTACTCATAATTTGGGGCGAAATTAAAAAAAAAAAGCTTCTTCACTGGTAGGCACCTGTGCCACTCAAGTGATATAAGTGATCTGTATTCATTTTCATTCAGGAGTAGAGTCCATTCATTTACCCATCCATAAATATATGTAAGAAATGGAAAAGACACTCTTCCAAATGGAAGCTAATATTATGCTTCAAGTCAAATATAAAGCATTTAAAGTAATTCTCCACCTCCCACTTCTGTAAGTGTGGAGTTATCACTAGAATAAGATGTTGATCTTTATAATATCAGCAGTACTTTGCATTCTAAGTGTTGGCATGGAATGGAGACCTGGAAGCATCTCAAGTTAAAAAAGAACTGCAGACTTTTACATTGACAGTAGAAGTACAGAGAAGACAAAGGGAGCAGAGACAAAAATTCCTGCAGTTCTACGGGGGAATATAATCTCGATGGGGATGATGTAGATAACCATGGTAAGACCCTGAAGATTTAGAAGTTTGAACAGTACTTCAAAGACTCAGCTCTCTCTGTATCTTTGTGAAAACCTCCATGTAAGCGTCTAGTCTTCGAACGAAACCTGGATTCTACTTTTTTCTTCAACTGTCATCATAATTCCAAACCACAAAATGTTTTTAGCAAAGCTGCTATGTGCAAATACACATTTGTAAACAAGAACCAGCTTCAGCAGCTCTTGTCACAAGTCACGTATCAAGGAAATAATGGCAAGTTCCTTTTTAATTCTCGACATCTGACTAAGAATGACATTGAGAAATGCTTTTTTAAATGTCACCTCCTAATTTCTCAGTCTCCTAAAATACTGCTGTGTAGCAATAGTTTAATGTTTAGCATTCCATAAGTAATCCTGCTGTTTTAATAACACCATCACAAACAAAATCAAATCCCTGACTCAGACTCTAACTGATTCCTGCAACAGATGAAAAAAGCCCCAAACAGATGCATCTTGTCATCATTCTCTTTGGGACAGGGAGAGTAGTGGTTAAGGATTCTAAATATCAAATTATAAATCCAGTACAAGAGTATCCTTATTTCTGGAGGTAGACAAAACCCATTATTGGTTTATTCTAGTGATAACTAAGACTAGTCTACCATGTTTTTCTAAGACTTACAGTGATTAAAACTGTCACACCTAATATGGAGATGAGAAAGTATGCTAAATTAGGAGAAAATAAAAATTTAAGTGTGTCCTCACATCAGGACTGCACAGTATTTACTCAGATATGTCCTGTAATGCCTTCTCCCTCGTAGATTCATGACACTGAATACAGTTAAGCTAATCAGGGAAAATTCGTTGTCTTCCTTTAATTGCTTAGTTGTTGCTAGCACACTAAATCAAATTCTTTTTCTTTCTTTCTTTCTTTCTTTCTTTCTTTCTTTCTTCCTTTCTTCCTTTCTTCCTTTCTTCCTTTCTTCCTCTTTCTTTCTTTCTTTCTTTCTCTTGCTTGCTTGCTTGCTTTTTTTTTTGTTGTTGTTTGTTTTGACTCTCTGAGGAGCTAATTAATCCATTGTCATCAAGCAGGCAGATACCTGAATGTTCCAAGACTTACTTAGGGAAATGGCAAAAGTAACAGGTTTGAACAGTAACACAGCAGCTCCAGCAAACATTTGCCAGTGAAAACTATAAAGTTTATGCACGGTTGCATGAATATATGTTTATGGGTTACTTCTATACTAACTGTAGTGGTGAATATATCTGCATTGTTATGAAGATAAACATTTTTACAGGCAGCTAATCTCACCTGGGTAAATAAAAGAGATTATCCACAAAAACTACTATGTAACACTGGATTGCTCTGTACTGCATTTCTTGGTCTGTGTAGTCTTGTGTTTATATTTAGTTCTGACAGTTAAAAAAATACATGGTTTAATGGATAATATCCTGTGTGTTAAAAATGAAATTTAAAAAAAAGAGAAACAAAAATACACAATTTCTAACACAGGTTTCAACATCAAACGATTTTTTATTTATAGAAAGATGCAAAGTACCTGCCTTTTGAAGGTCTTGGTAATTGGATGTCTTCAGTCCCACATGATTTCTTATGTTTTTTAGCTCTTCTCAAGTAAACTCACATTATATATGGACGTTTCTTGTTACTTCTACTTTCCCACATGCTATTCTGAATCATTTCCTATTCTCTCTTCCATGACTTTTTTCTCTCTGATCCACAATTTCTAGCTTCATCTGCACTCCTTCTTTCCTGCTCATACCTCACATAGCTCCATAGCTCGGTCTCTTCATCCTATCACCAAATACCTTCTATTTTATTCTCTGAACTCTTTATATCCCCTTTTTTCACATTATTATAATAATTTTCCCTTTTACATCCTTTTCTGGAAGTACTGATCTCTGATTTTACTGGGCTCTGGAGTATACAATTTGCTTATAGCCAAAGCAACCAAAACCAACACATGCTACCTCTCCAGAGCATCTCAAGGATTGTTTTCCATCACCTATGGAAATAGGATTTATTCTACTGAACTCATTTAGGTGTCCTTTTAAAGGCCTGAAAACACTACACAGTCCTTTTGGGTCAGTATGTTTCCCAGGAACATTTCTCAATGAAAAATTTTATAATTCAATTGTGTCCTGGTTGAATGTCCTCCTTAAATTCTGGCCCGCAAAAATCCTATCAAACAAGAGGTCACCACAAGTTAAAACCTGCAGTAGGACTTTGGATGAGATTCTAAGGAGAGATAAATAGCTTTAATTTGAAAAGCTTGAGTTTAGACAATAACTGGCAGTCTCCTCTCTGGGTCTGGGAGAAGAAAAAAAAAAAAAAAAAAAGGCAGAGAGAATGATCTGTACAATATTTAAGTCTCCACCTCGTAAGAGTCAGCTAATCTTGTCTTGGGCACAAATGCACTTAGCAGTGGTACACTCCCTGGTAGGACTCTCATCCAGTAATTATACTTTCCTCAACATTTTATTAGTCCTTTTGTTTTTCTAAAGTAGGTCAAACCCCAATAGACAATGCCAGAAAATTGTCTGTTGGAAATTGAAACATTTGCACACAGTAAAATTAATTTGCCAACATTCAGTGCCTTATTAGTGATCCAGTGGTGCTAGTTAAGGCTACTAAGGCTAGGCTCAGTTGAAACAGGCCTTTGGAAATGAGGGTTTGATAGGGCTTACACCTTCAGTTCAAATGATCTCTCCATATTGAGAACAATTGTACCGAGTTAAAAGATAACTCTTCACTTTGACCCTACCATTCTTAGGGAATGCTGATTTACATGGCTGTACTGTCATCTGTCTACACAAGCTAATTACTTGCATCTCAAAAACCCCTGGAAAGTTGTGTTAGAGTGCTGCCAAAGGTCTGACTTGATCTCTACACACAAGTAAACTTCTGTATGGTGCTGTATTACCTTACCTGGCTGAATGAAGTATAAGGCAGTAATTGCAGGTTAAGCTATCAATTTTGAAAGATTTCTGAAATTCTGAAGAGAAATAGGATGACTTAAGAAAGGAAAGGTAGCTTTAACTCTGAATTTTCCCAGTTTTTGCAGATATAAATCTAACCCTTCATTATTTTAACTCCTTGGGATGCGTTATCTTGATGCTTCAGATCTCCCTCCTTTAGGTTTTCTATTGTACTTACAATCATATAAAACCCATTGTTATTACATAGGATTATGGTTAGCACTGGGACTTATGGATTCTACAACACATTATTGGTGAACCTATTTAGACACAACCATGAATTTCACACCATTCTGTAGAATTCATTCAGAATCTATCCCTTCAATGGTCTTGTAAAATATTCTTGGCATTATGGATCAGGCATCTTCACATTTTACCACAAGCCAAATTTTTCCAACGTGCACAGTACCCATGCTCCAAAGAGTCCATACATGCTGCAAGACCTCACCAGCTTTGCAAACCATCAGTGTATTGAAAAGTACTAAATTCAAAATAAACATCTACATACTTGAAAACTAAATTCTGAGTTTCAGTCTCTGATGGCATGAAACAACATGACACAAGTAGAGAGAGATTGTCACCTATTACTTCCAACTCCTTACACTCCTGTAGTAGGGGCATTGAATGAAGTCAATGGGAAAAGAGCTCCAATGAAGCAAAAAGTTCTTTAAATAGGGATGGTTAATCCGGGACTCTTCTTGAAAGACTTTTTTTGAGACTCCAAAGGTTTGCATGGTTTCGAGAGGAGAATATACCTGGGGCAGAAATCCATTAAGGGATATGGTCAAACAGAAAGTGTGACTCACTCCAGAAATCCTACAGCCTCAAGAGTCTGGGAGTCGAGAGAGTGCTTGTGCAAAGCATCACGTGTGCTTGCCCTGCTGCTCTACTTTGTGTATTGAGTTTCAGACATACTCAGGGGCAGGATACTGAGAAGTAATTAACTTCATCATCTGTATTTAAAAAATATTTTACTATTACTTCTGTTCGTTTGTTGCTAATTCTTTCCACTCCCTTCCCTTCAACTCCTCTCACCTCTTTTCACTTCAATCATGTCTATGCTTTTTTGTTTGTTTGTTTGTTTCTTCTTTTGACAGGTGGTGGTATTTGTTTCTTTGTTTTGGTTTTTAATTCTTACATTTATCTTAGAGCTTCTAGTATATGCTACAAATAAATTAGTGTTTTAAATTACAGAATAAATCCTGCTGGCACTTCTTTCCTGGAAGTGCCCATCTAATAAGGCCAAGGAGACCTCTGTGAATCCAAAATAATGTTTTCTTCAGTGGGAGTGCTGTGTGGGTAGAGAAGAATGTTCTCTGCTTTTTAAGATACTTCAAAACAAATCTCTTAACTGAATTTCAGAATGAGTAATAAACACAAAAGTCTGAATCTGGAAATCATTCCTTAATTTCTGATCAAGGAAGTCAAGGGTATGAAATTCAGAGACAGCATTCTGTGGAAGACAAAAGCATTGAGTTCCTCAGTGATGCCACCAGGATTTGGTCCACAGATTTTACACTGAAATGCTGACTTACCCTTACTGCTGCAGTGCACAATATGTTACTCGAATTATTCTTTGCTCATATTCAGGACTTGAGATACTGCTTAGATGACTGCTCTCATGTAGCAAAGCTGGCAAGCTTTCCACTTAGAACACAACACAGTCACAATCATAAAATTGTATTTCTCATCTGAGAAAGAAAAAACCTCATGAAGTCCAGGGGCTCATATGTCTCATTTGCAAGAATCATACACAAGGAAAAATACTTGGTTTCAGGGCAGCAAGTGGTTTGTGCCGCTATTCATGAGGTGCAGCAAAGCTGGATGTTGTCTTTAATCCTAAACACGTTATCAGATAACACTGACTGTGGAGTCAAAATAATTTGGGGCACTGTCATTGTAAATGTTTTTGTCCACTCTTGTTTATCATTTGCAGAGAGTTCACACAAAATCTCTGGAGTTCTGTTCCAAGAGAATTTTTTAGTGCATTAATAATATACAGTCTTCTTGATAGTGTTGTTGGCAGCTCCAGAGAGAAATAAAAATAAACTCAGAACAAATCGAAAGCAAATTTGTGTTAAAAAAAGTGTGCTAAGTTGAATAACAGTTTCTCATTTATTTTTTCAATTATTAAAGTAATGTATTCAACTTGAAACAGCTCTTTCCAGTTGCAACAATTTTGAAATATATGCACTTCCCTTCCTCCTCCTAAAAAGAGGGAAGAGAAAGGGAAATTCAAATAGAAAATCTTGATTGAAAAATTGAATAATTTCACCTGGAAATTGTCATTGCAGAACATTTATTTTTTTCTCTTATTTTCTTTCAGTAAAAAAGAGGAATTCAATGAAAAGGAAATGAATTAATTAAAACTTTCAGAAAAAAATCTGCATTTCTGGCCCTCAAAAAATTTTAACTGACAAATGTCACACAGCTTTACCATATGAAACTTCTCCTCTTGCTTCAAATGCCACGCTTTTCTATGCAACACCCAGAATAGCAGGGCAGTTTTTCGTTTGGCACAAAGAAATAGTGCAGAGATTCTTAAAAGTTGTCTCCTTTCCTACCCTTGGCCATAATGGCTTTCCCTGTTTCACTTAATGTTTTCCATGAGTTGATCTTGAAGTACTTATATTGTTGCTTTTTTACCCTCTGCCACACTTGTTTCTTAACACTTTTTTTCATTCATTAATGGACATATCAGCAACAAAAGGAGGGCCAAGGAAAATCTCCATCCTTTGTTGGATGTGAGGGGAACCATAGTGACACATTAATATATTACAATGTGGAATATTTTAGTAGCTACATTACTAAGTGTGGCAATTTACAGTACTGTACTACTTCATTCCAGCACAAAAAACATCAAATAACCCCCCAAAAGTGATATGAGTATGATACAGTTTCAAATTTCCCCGTAAACCCTTCCAGTAACTTCAAATTGGTAAATCTCTTTATTTGCTCTATTTTGCGAATAGTATCAGAAGAAGGGGATGGCTGAGAAACAATTCTGGATTCAGGGCAAGACTAGATAGTGGTGCCGCCTTTGGGAAAGCATGCAAATGTCTTTTCTGAGTTTGCAAGGCTTGTGCTTTGAATATGGCAGTACTGACCTGTGAAATCTGCAGCAAAATCTGTCTAGATGCCTCCTTGGAGTCAGTGACCTGGTGAAGGAAGAACTGGTGCTGTGGGGATTTTGGGCAACTTGTATTCCTGCAAGAAAGGAATAGACATAAAGCAACCCCGGTCTAAAGCTGGCTGTCAGGGGAAGCCTTGGCTGATGTACCAGATCATCTTATCTAATATTGGGATACCAGGGTCTGTAGGGATCAGTTGTTACCCATTTCAGAAACAGAAGACATTTAAAAAAAAAAAAAGGAAGAAAAAGTGATTCTTAGTAGATGCAACTAGTAAAAAAATTAACATTGTGACAACACAGACACATGACAAATAGACTGCCACCTGGCAGAGAAGTGTTCCTGACTTGATGAGGAATGCAGATGAAAGTATTCAAATTTGGCATGGAGCACAGCCTGGTGTTCTGCTTGCTGCAGGACAGATGAGGACGGTGTGAACACACGAACACGTCGCTGGCTCAGAGCACGTGGGGGAGGCTGACTTGAGCCCGTGCTGAACAGGAAGGGGAGTTTTACAGCACACTGTAGCTCAAAAGAACAATGAACATCTACTGATATTACAGACAAGTTTCCCAAACTCACCTCAGATTTGTACTTGCACAATTCACATGTCTTTGTCATATATTTTGAGGGAAGTTATGTCCAGTTTTTTAATCAGGATTGCAGATTAAAAATTTCAGAGGATGATGATTATATATACAGGGACCAAGTTCAAATCATTGCATTATTCTCTCTATTTTACAGTGATTACCATGTTTTCTGGTGTCATTTTAATTTTGTGTTTCTAATGTTTAGACTCTTAAGCAATAAAATACTAGTAATGTTTATCCTCTTTAAGCCACTGATACAAATTAAAAATTTTAAATCAATAATTTCTCGTATTTGGGAAAGCAGAAAGTGACGACAGCACTATATTTGTCGTGGCACAGCTTATTACTACAGTAGGCTTAGTTCCAAGTGTTTTCTTCCTTGCTTGAGAAGGAAGCAAGGATACTAACACTTGCAAAAATATACTTTTATTATTTCCAATTTATGTATTACTGATAGTGATAAAGAAAATCTTAGCAGAATTTAAGTTTCTACCTCTGAGAGAACAATGTTCATATGGTTTGTGAGTAAAAAATACTCGTCTCATTTTCTTTTGGAGGTTTTCTATATTTTCTAATAAATTATTCATTGTTTTACATTATGATTCTTGAGCTGGCTCTCAGATCTATTAAATCCCTGTATATGTAAGTTTTATGAACACTGTTTGTAAAGATCATGTAAAGTCTAAGTGCATTAGTGACAGAGGTCATGAAATATTGAAAGATTTAACCACATATGTGAGAGAAATAAGTATTTCTCCCAGAGGCCTAAGAGGTGTCCTGTTCACATACAACACAAAGCCCAGTGCAATATTGACACACGATATCCTGCTATTTGGAATTAATCCATAAAATAACACTAGCTCCTCTATCCGAGTATTAGGTACTACAACCATTGCAGAATCTCAGGGTGATCCAGGGAGATGTTTTATCATTACAGCAGTCATAGTGAGAGGGGAAGGAAATTAAAGTGAAGAATGAAATATTCTTAAATCCACAAAAGGGGTTTTTTAGTTAAAGTTAATTGACTGGTAAAATCTCCTTTAGTGCTTTTTTTCCCCTAGTCAAGTTCACAGCAGAATATCAATGAGGTTTGTTGAAATGGAAACTTTTCACTGTGCATAATTAGAGTAAATGAAACGTGCATCCATTCTCAATGTGCTTCTTTTATTTCTGTAAAATTTAATTTCTTTACGAATGGAGGCAGAAAATAAATGGAGTGAATGCCAACTTATATGAGAAGGGTTTGAAAATTTCAAGGCCAGCTCAAGAACAATGATTTGGATCAGAAATCTTCCTCTGTGATAGTGGCGAACACTTCTCCTCAGCCCAGTTTGTGTGCCTCGGTTTTGTCTGTGAAAAGTGGGCAGTGCTAACAAGAATTAGGCATAGAGGAGAATTTCCCCTCAGTATGCCACTGGAGTAGCCTGATCTGAAAACCTACCACTGCTCTGGTGCCTCGGGTTTTCTAAGTGTCAAGTACCATTAATACAAATAGAGCCAAACTGTGGGCTGTTGTGACTTTCCTGAGAGGAGATCCCTTGAGGGATTAGGCTGAGCCTGCCAAAGCCACCTGGCTTGTAATCTGTGTCAGATCAGAAAGAGAGCTGCACTTGTCCACATCAGTCTGTAGCAGAGATGGGAATAGGATTTTGGTGATTCTGACCCCTGGAAGTAGGGACCAGTCCGGTTAAATCACAGGGCGTCTAACAAACAATAATTCTCTCCATTTCAGCAGTGACCCCACCAATGCTGCACTGCACCTGATAAACCATGAGAGGAGGATGGGCCACTGAGGCAGCAGAGAAAAGAGGCAGGAAAGGAAGAAATAAAATTATGTCATCCTCCTTTGCAGGTGAGGGTATGGGGTGAACTTTATCTAAGGACACACAGGAAGACTGGGCAGAGGCGAAGGCTGTGCTCTGACCATCACCCTGGCGTCCTTGGAGATGTTCTCTCAAGCAGGAGTGGTCTGTCTGCTCCACTTGCCAGCTGAGCCTTTACCACCCACTGCAGTACCAGTGCTCCTCTCCCACCCCAGCTGCTGAGGGACATTGGCTGAAGCCACCACCATGGTGTCCACTGTGAGCATGTTTTTCTGTGCTCCTGTGACAAGCTGGGAATGTGCGTGTGGTTATAAGTACAAGGGCACAGATGACACATGGCAGCCTCCACTGACCACTGTCCCTCACATGGGGTGCTGTGGGTTAGCCGTGCTCCTGGAAACACACCTCTTGTCTCAAACCAACCTTTTCCTGGCTGAAATACCCACAAGGTTAAGTGGTAGGGGTAAAGTGCATTTAGGGAGCAGAAGCAATTAAATGAAAAGATAAGTTTCTGTTTAATTAAACCATTCTGTGGGACTTTTCAGTGTGATTGAACAAACCATGAAAGTTGTCTGGATGTGCTCAGGCACATGGCACTCCTGGTGCACTTTCATGGATGCTATCAGGATTACTGGAGAAACCAGTGTAACAGAGATCTGGAAAGCTTTACCTTGTCAGATTCATTACACTGAGCTCCCAACCATGAAATGTAAAAAAAGACAGAGGGCAATGTATATTTCACTTGGTGGGACCAGTATTCCTCATTTTATTATCACTGGATTTGTAATTGTCAGAAGCTGAGACAAAACAACAGAGGATGCACTGTTAGAAAGGCTGTTCACACTCTGTAGTTCTCTGCATTGAGATGCCTCCTGCTAAAAACTTGAATTTTATCAAGCCTAAAGCAACACTCTGCTGCTATTATTCACTTATTACTACAGAATTGCTAAGCAGTCTCACAGCAGATCCAGGGTACTGTCGTACCCAACGCTCTATAAGCAAGCTGCATGAGACAGAGCCTGTCCTGAGGAGCTGCCAGCCTGAGCAGATAGCCCTGTCCCAGGCAGGACGGAGTGCTGGACAGCTGCCCGCCGGAGCAGACAGAGGGCAGGGCAGGTGGCCAGACGCCAGGCTGCAGCTGCCAAATTGTCTGCTGGGCAGATCATCCTGACTTTAGGGGGTTTCTCAGATCAGTGGAATTAATTACTTACTGGACATGCCCATATCTCTCCTTTTAAGCAGTTTAAGGGAGATGACTAATTTTATGAGGCTGAAGGCAGCTGGGATGAGTCTCAAAGTGACATGTTCAGTATCACACAAGAAACCTGTCAAGGACAGACTGGGGGGGATTGTGTCGTGGTTTATCACCTGTTCCACAAAAGCCCCTACCTTCTCCAGTTCATGAGAGGCTAATACATCACTGGCGTTTACCTTAAACCAGACACAAATGTTCACAACTCACTTTAGGAGGAAGAGAGTCAGTTCGCAGCATCCTTCATTCTGTCCCCCAGCTCTTCCACTTTGCACAAAGGAAAAACTTATTTTCTAGAAAGATCATCTTTTTTCATCCTCTGAAAAATGCTACTCTTGTGTCGCTGTTGTACCACGGACAGCGAAAATAACGACATAAGTTCAGTCCCGGAAGAAATGGAATTATTTAATAAATTACAATTTCATTTATATAACTTGGTTCACTTGAATGGCATGAGGCCATCGGTCCTTTGACCAGCCACCTCTCAGAATGATTGGTTAAGACCCTACAGCACCCATTTCAAAATATTTTTCCAGTGTACCATAACAATACTGCATAACAAGCAACAGGTTCAAGATAGAGTCTTGGTTTACAAAAACCTCTTCACTGTTTTCAGTTAGCCTACATGAGAAAGGCAAGACTTTCACAGGATATTGACAGAGAGCTGGAGAATTTCTCTGCTTCTAGCTTTTCAGCATCCACACTCTTGCACTTTTATTTTTTGTGTCCTATGAATAAAGGTATCAATTGATGAGATACACATAGCAGTCAGAACTGAAAATATGAAACATGTTGCTGTTAATTTGGGTCCACATAACTTTGTTTATCGCAGAAAAAACAAATGGACTGTTTTTAGAAAACATTCATTCCTTTATTTCGTCTGCCAGGAATTTCTAATCTGAATTTCAGAGAAAAAGCAATTTGTTACTCTCAGACGTTCATGTGATGAGGGGATCCACCAGGTGCATGACAAACAGGTATGTTTTCTGTACAGCATATTCAAATTCCTCCAGTACTACTTCACTTCTCTCCCCAAAGCACAAACAGTGGTAGCTGTGCCTTAAACATAGACCAAGCCTATACCCAACTTAGTTGAGCTTGAGGAGAAACTATGTTCATGTCCTTGTGCATTTGGGTTTTTTTATGATTCCTCTGTTAGACTTTTTACCCTGCTGACCCTGAGCAAATTTGTCATGGCAAGTTGGACATCTGGTTTTACAGGCTTGGGAAAAGTAAGCAACACGAGACTAGGAACAGAGAAGCAGAACACTGGATTATAAATGGCAAAATCCCAGAAGCTAAACTCAAGGAGGGGCAGAAAATGAAACACTAACACAATATGAAAAGAGGCATGCCATTTAAATCAACATTGTAAAGGGGCAGTCTGCTATGGTAACATGGGAAATTTTTCTAGCTCTCTTTTTTACTTTGTCTTTAAAGGATTTTGTTTCTCTGAATATGAGAAAATTGCATGTTTCTGGAATAGGATTCCTTGATATGATGGTATTCCAGTTACTGCCCTGAAAGTAAAGTTTGTGCTACAGGATAAGCAAATTACAGTGTAGAAACTGAAGCAATCTGGGCCATATAGGATGTATATAGGAGCTATTTCCTCCAGTGTAATAATATTTTTTGTCCAAGGTATATTTCAAAGCTTATGTCCACAGCAAGATAACAATGCTGCAAATTTAGTAGGTCTTATAATTTCCAGCTGAAGTGACAACCATAAACAAAAAAAAATTATCCCTGACAACAGGCTGACACTACTGGCACATCAGTCAGCTCTGATATGCTGATCACAGGGCCCACTGATCAGTTTCAATATCCTGCCAGGAGCTGACGTATTTGTACTAAACCATTCAAATATGCTCCCTTCTCTCTGCACAAGCTGGATGCTGTTAGGCAGCAGCTTCTCTTCCCCAGTCCCCCTCCTCCTCAAGAAATATCTGGCATGCAGAGGTGCATAAGGCCTGGCCTAGTTGTCACTTCTTATATCCTGGTGCTAGGGCCATCACGAGAGGAACTCATCTGGAAGAAATTACTCTTCAGGGGCTGCTGTGTTTTGCATTGTTTTGAATTGCTAAGGTAAAAATACTTGGAGTGTGCTGTTCCTGCGGTCTCTCTGAGCTCTGGGTATCTTATTTCAGGTACCATGAGCAGTGCTGGCTAAGTAAGCATGAAGTGCAGCATCTGCTTTGCTCTCTGGAGAGGTGTAGCCCTGAATAAGTTCCCTCTATGACAAAGCATTAGGGTAGGTTGGTGTTGCCTGAGCTAAGTCTCCCCCTGGAACTGCTCATGGTGGGGTTGCTTGACAGATGTCTATACATAGTGCATATCAGCTGAGAAAGTTTCCTGCCCTGACCACAGATACCAGAGTAAGTATGCCATATAAATTGTGCAAATTACAGATTTGAAATAAGATCTTTAAAGGGCAATGAGCAACCTCAGTATAGTCAAGTCAATGTATTTCAGATTAGTTTTAATAAGCAGAGAAGATATAAGGAAGGGACAGGGACAATTTTAAAAAAAATCTTTTGAGGATTAAGGAGTGAATCATACAGTCATTTAGGTTCAAAAAGACTGAGATTTGTTTAAAAAAATCGAATAACAGGGAGGACCAAACCTGGTAACTTGGAAATCCTACAACATTGACAAGCACCACATAAAACTATATAAAACATTCTCGTAAAAGGTAATGTGCTCTCCTGCATATTGTACAGGACCCAAACATGAAGACTTTGCGTTGGAATGTCTCTTGAGCACAGCACCAGGGGAAAATAAATTATGATCTTCTGGGCTCATTTTATATCCCAGTTTGTTCTTTTCCTCACTCCCTCAAATATTTTCACCTTATACTTTTATTTTCATCTCAGTTTTCATCCTTCTTTCATGCTTCAAGACTTCAAATAATCTCTTTTAAGAGGAGACCTCCTTGATAGACTGATTATATGATGGGTTTTCCATAGACTGATTTCATGCACCATCCTCTGAAGCATCTAATCCTAGTTTCTAGCAGAAACAGGATGCTAGGTGTCCAAGGCAGTGGCACAGATCAGGTATGACATTTTTTATATTGGTTGTGCCCTCTTGCTACTTTAATGCCCTTTTCCTTGAATTCCTGTCTTCTCCCATTCAGTCTTCTGTAAATTCTCTCCTTTTTCAACCTCCCTCAGTTCAGTTTAATTTCTCACTTCTATTTTCTTTTCCTCTATTGAATCTTTCAAATGTACACAATGTTTATATTTTTGCTGCTGTGACCAATAGCCTAATGATGATTAACTTGGATTTAATTTTACATCACTTGATGTAATTTTCATCATGCTGTTGAGAGAAATTAATGCACTGAGTCTCATAATCACTGTCCATGAGCAGAGCAGAGCATTTCAGGACTCAACGCTTGTCCCAAGCATGCATTTCTCAACACATTCATTTCCCAACAGAACCCATATTTATCAGCTTTCAGGACATCTCTTCAAGCCTCTAATTTCTTGGCATAACAGTGATGGTATATCTTCAAATTCAATATTTCCTTAGAGCTGATGGCCTACCTATAGCCCGGGTTACCCTGTGTTACCTCTGTTTTTTACCTCAGTCTGAGGCAGTCTCCTCACACTGTCACTGAATGAGTTATTCTGACCAAATTAAGACACTTAGAGTACAGTTGTTTATATCTAAGCAGGTCATCCAAGGGTCCCATTGTAAAAATTTTAACCTGTAAGTCATCTCATCCCAATTTAGACATCTGAATAGTCCTATGATTTGCAGCCTAAAAGCTTTCTGAGCTGAGACAGAAGGAATGAATCCCACCTACCTACTGAAATGGAATGGGATGAGGAAGCTGATGCCCTTGGCTTAAGCTAAGCATAAAACCCAGCTACTGTCCTTTATGAAGAAAGGTTATCATAATTCTCTGTGTAGGCATTCAACTACTATCCAAAATGAAGGGACGTGCAAGGCATGTGGTGGATGAGCTGATTTTGGCTGGCCATGTTTTTGCATGCTAATGGTAGGAGGCAATGAGGAGTTGGAAGGATGCGTGAGACAGCCAGGTCAGGCACTGAGAGCATGGCCAAAGGGACAGACATGATGGGGAGGTACTTTGGACTGAATGGTGGATGGGAAAATCTTGGGAATTTGGTCATATTTCAGTGTGTTCTACCTCTGCTTTTCTGAAGGAAACAGGACTTTGTGAGCTAAACACATGGGCTCACATCAAAGCCTGGTTCCACCTAATTTTTCTCACCAAATGGAACATCACGCAGTAGCATTTTGAGCCATTAGGGTCACCACTGAGACTGTGGTTGCCTTCAGTATCAATCTTTCAGATCCTGAACCATCAATGAGCCCTGCCATTTGTCTGACACCATAGGAGTGTATCATCCTTTGCAGGAAAACTTATTAGCATGTTTACTTTCACTTTCTGAGCATCAAATATTTATTAACAGCATTCTGATATTCTGGATTACCATGTTTTTGCACATGTACTACACCAGTTACTGACAAACAACTGAGTTCTCCTAATGATGATTATTCTGGGACATAAACACATTTCTCTAAATCTTCTGAACTATATTTTCTCAGCCTTTATCAATGTCTGGGAAGTTGAAAATCACATTGCTTTTAATAAATGACACACAATTTCTTTTGTGTTTTGGTGAATGCAAAGGATCCATAAGTTCTTATGCCTTCTGCTGTCCAAGCTACAATGGAGCTCAACCTGAGGATCCAGATTGTGGAAGGAAAATAGCACTTGACTGGAAGGAAAAGAGCACAAAAATAGCATCAGAAGAAAGCTTTTCACTTTGAATTTTCTTAGGCTGTGTATGTCTCCAGCAAATAGAAGTGGCACAGCCATCCTGGACTCTCTCTGGCCAGCCAAACAGAAATTAATAGGAACTCCTTTATTGAGTAAGGGTATTGGGAAAATCAGTGTGCATATAGGAGCAGCAGAACCAAGAGAAAGGCAGGCCATAGGCCCTGGATTAATACATGTCAGGTAGGTTACATATGAACCAGTGTCTGAGGAAATGGAGTTGAACATGCTTTACTGGGAGACCACAACTGGGAGCAATGGGAATATCTTGGAAATGTCCCCCAGTACACAGGCCCCAAATATGCAGCACTGGCACACAGGGTCACAAGCCAAGACTGATCCAAGGAAGCATCCAAATGGTGCTCAAAAAACGCTGGACCTTTCAGGGGAGAAGTCTGCACGTCACATAAGTAAAAGCTCCTATCTGAGGCAACCTTCTGGGCTCTACATGCAGTCAAATGAGGACTGCTCCTGAAAAAAAAAGCAGTATAGCCTAAAAAGGATATTCTGACTTTTTTCCTTGAGCTGTCTAGAAAGAACAGGAAAACTTATATACCAATGTAGGCATCTATGTAACTATAAGCAGTTTTAACACAATCTATTCCTTACTGGGTGCCATTAGGGGGATATTGGGCACAACTGTCTGGCCTCTGGCTGCCCTACTTAACTTGCTGCTTCATAAATATTTTTATTATAGAAGATTATTTAGAAGATATTGTCATGCACCAGTGTCATCTGGGGGAAGCCAGCACTGCTCTGCTGCTGTTGCACATTGCACCAGGCTGTTTGCCATTTTTTCACAGAACTTGGTTTATCTTGTGGCATTTTCTTACCAGTATAAAGGATTTTTTTTGCCAAATCAGTATCTGTGATGGCCTGCCTTCTGCTAACTTGTTTTATATGTTTCTTTTAGGGAAAAAAAAAAAAAAAAGAGAGAGAAAAAAAGTATGTGTAGCTATAGTACAATAGAATGTATCAATGAATTTAGGAGTGGGAGTTTTCTTCTTTGCAGAAGAGAGCAGGTCTCTCTATTCTTCTAATATATGTCTAAGTGGAAGAAAGCTCCAGATGGCTGATGATTAGACTTGTTTGCTAAAAACTGTCTATGCCTTTAACAGTTGCAAATTCATCATTTTCAGGCACAGTTATACTCCTAAAGACCTATGATCAGCTTATTTGTGACATCATGGAAAATGAAAGAGGTGCATAGAAAACTCATGTGGTTGCACTATCAATTATCTCATGATGTTCTTTGGATACTTCTTTGCTTACAAAACATGAGGATTGCATAGCAAGAATTTTTTTGCCTGCTACTTTTCAGTAAACCTGTTACTGTAACATCCCCACCAGTTTGCACTGTATGCTTAAAGAACATTTTATCCTAACACATAAGAATGCCCTTTGGATGGGAAAAAAGTCACCTTATGAGCACCTTACTTACTAAAATCATTTTTGCTCTTCATATCTCTTACATAGTCATACTTTATCTAAAAATTGCAATCATGAAGTGTGGTATCTCTCTATTTAACATGGAAATTCTTCTCTCACAGTTCAAGGTCAAGAAAGACATTCCAGACAATGACTGAAAGAGAATAGTATAAAAATGCACACTGATTTTGATTTTCAGAACTGATCAGCTTTTTAAAACTGTAACAGCAATTTACGTGGTGTTTCCAGTTTACTAGAAGTTAAAATTGATTAGCACTTTTTGAAAAATACTATGCTAATCAAGGTAAATTAACTAAAGAAATTCCTTAATTGCTAGACTGTTTACCATTTCAGAGGTGCTTTAAATAAAACCAGTTTAGGAAACATTTTCTGACAGCAGATCAGCTAAAACTATTACTTGCACTGGGAAAAGATAATTTTTTCTGTTATTCTTTTTCACATGTGAATTGTCATATCCTTTCAGTAAATAACAATCCTAGTCCATATTGCTCTATTGGATATTTATTTTCCTTTCTTGCACTTTTCACTTCAAGACTTGTTTATATTCATCCTGATAAGTAATTCTGTGTGCTACCACCCTACCTGCTACTCCAGTACAGTACAGAGGAATAATGCATGGACTACAATCTGGAAACCTAAGCCTGCCACACCAATTAGAAATAGTTCCAGTAGGACTGATAGTCTTAACAAATCTACCTTCAGACTCCCTTCTGAGTGCATATTTTGTGTTCTAGAGATATGTACATAGCTTTAATGGGGAAAGACTCATGGACGTTATTTTTACTTAAGGGTGAAATTCAGACACACATAAAAAATGTATTAACTCAAGTTAAATGAATTTTCATATTATTTCACAAGAGGTGGTGGAGATGAAATCAAATCTTCATTGTCTGTGAGAATGCTTCAACTCTGATGATGGCGAGTGAGATCTACCCTAAGCTCTGGCCCTGTGGCCCCTTCAACAGCATTTTCTCCCAACCATCCCACATTCATTTGGGAAGGGGATCATCTCTGAGGACATGCAGCTGCATAGGTTAAGATATCACCTCTCAGTTATGCACACACACTGGAGATTCTGAGCTGAAGTCTGCTTCATCTTTTGCTCAGTTCTTCAACCCCAGAAAAAAGTTCTGCATAAATAAAAGTATGTAACAGAGAATTGCACAAACAGACTCTGTGCCAGGCTAGAGCTCTTTACATGACAACATAAATTCTTGTCTGCAGCCCACAACACCTCCAAGAACAGAGACCACAGTCTCTGCCAAAGCCCTCCTAGCAATGCTGGCACCAGTGCTTGGTTCTGTTTAAGCCAGATGCTTCTTATTTAAGAAAGCTATTGGAAACATATAACATAACTAAGAAACTAATGTTATCTGTGTTATTATCTGGCCAAGCTAGACAGAACTCAAGGCTGGTTTGCTTTAGGAGTGGGCTGGAATTCCTGATTTTCTGAGGGAGATAGTAAGTGAAGTTGGAGGACTATAGTTAACTTAGGGGGGGAGATGTGGCTGTGAGGTTTTTCATCAAGTGAAACTTCATCAGGGTGATGGGACACTAGAGTGAAAATCTCCTGCTGGAAGGGAGGAACCAGAATTCACAGGCAGAAGGAAGGAGGATACCTATGGATAAGAAATTATTTTAAATCCTGAAGTATTTTTGTATGTCTATTTGCCCTTTTTATATCATCCGATCTGCGTTTGCACAATGGTTCAGATATCACTAAACATATGTAGATCTATGCAAATCTGCAGACACCTGGCTTGTGTTCTGGTGGTATTGCCAGTAATGCAGATAGCGTGGTTAGAAAAGTTAAAACCTAATAGCAATAGTTCTGTGTACCCACAATCCCTACATTTCTGCTTTCCTTTCCTCTCCCCTCTTGTTTGTGAAAGGCTGCCTGCCTTGCCTGCCTTTCTTCAGACCGTTTCCATTTCCAGTAAGGAGCTGTCTAGTGTGAGAATCCTACCTCTGCTTTCACATACCCTCCGCCCTCCACAATATGCAACAGTGTTGAGATGGTTTTGGCAAGATATATATTTTTTTCTTTATACCTTTTCAATCTTGTTTTCTCCAGACTGTCCCTCTTTCCCTTGAGAAGCCTTCCAGTCTAAAAAAAAAAATGTAGTCCTTACAAAAACCAAAACACAAACAAAACAACAAAGCCTTGAGAATTAGATTTTGGGAAAGTAAAAATATGTGCAGTGTGATAACTAAGCATGGGCAGCTACACTGTGTGGCAGAGATTGCAAGCTGGATGTTTTTCTTATGCTCATACTGATTGTAGTTATCTTTCCAGTTTCTCACGCCTCATAAATTATACACTCCTGCCAACTCTGCCAGTTGGAATTTAGAATTTGTCCCTTTACCACTGGGAGAAATTGAACAATTAATGAAGCAGTGACAACTGGTGCTTCCTCCCTTCCTGGGGAAACAGGGACAAAACCTATCCAATGTGGATGCAATATTCAGTTACTAATACCTCCATGTGAAATTCCTTGGGCCTAGATCTGAAAGAAGAGTAACCCATTTTAATATTGCATTTCAAAATGTTTTTACAAAAAAACAGCAGAAAAAATAGGATGGTGAGGAAGCCATCCTGCTCTCCAGTTCCCCTGGGTGACAAACATAACCAGGGCTTTTGCTGTTCTCTGTTTTTCGTTACAGCCACACTCCAGAGACACATGCTCCGTGCTGCTGTAAATAGACTGCTTCAAATGTCAGACCTGATTTACTCTTTTTTTTGGAAAGAGAACAAAGAAAGTCAGTTTTTGAACCCAATAATGACAATAAACAGCAGTCGTTCGAAAATAGCCCAGATGAGGGACTAAATAAAGAGGGTGCTGCTTCTGCAGTTAACCATTATCCATACTATTCCTACTAGCTGTTACTCATAGTGTAAGCACTTCCATGGGCATTAACAGTGTCACAGCTTGTCAAAAAGTAGCCTTATGAGCCAAGCCTTGAAGAACAAAACACTTGTGGGTCCTAAATTTCCACTGCAGTTTAATCCCAGCTGGCAACTAAGAACCACATTACTGCTCTCTCACACAGCCTCCTCCCTGCCCCCAGAGGGGATGAGAACTGGAAAGGAAAGCTAAACCCCATGGGTTGAGATAAGAACAGCTTAAAAATTGAAGCAAAATATAAACATGCTAATAATATTAATAATTGTAATTATAAAGAGAGGGAGAGACAATAACAGGACCCAAGAGAAAAAAGCGACGCACATTACAATTGCTCACCATCTGCTGACCAATGCCCATCCCATCCCTGAGAAGAGATTGGTTCCTTCTGGGTAATTCCCCCAGTTTACCTACTGGACATGATGTTCTATGATGTGACATACTTCTTTAACCAGTTTGAGACAGCCGTACAAACTGTTCTCTCTCCTGACTTTTTGTGCCCCTCCTCACTGACAGAGCATGAGGCGCTGAAAAATCCTCAATTAAGGGTAAGCACTACTTAGCAACTGTCAAACATCAGTGTGTTATCAGCATTATCCTCATACTGAATCCAAAACACAGCACTGTACCAGCTACCACAGATTAAAGTAACTCTGTCCCAGCCAAATTCAGGACAATGAGAAATGTGACTGTTCTGAAGCACACATGGTAAAACCGAACACAATCTGCTAACTCGGATGTCACATTTTCAAGCAGAGTTCTTTTTGAATGCATTTGCATGGCATAACAGGGCTGTGCAAGGTTATCCAGGCTAGTGTAGACCCTGGAAGTAGCATGACGCTGTTCAGGTCTCCATCAAGGTGAACATACCCTCCTAATGCAGCTATGTTACTTTCAGCAACTCAATATTTCACCTTATTTTTAAACCTAGAAAGCCATATTTAGAATTTAGTAGTTTTACTTATATAGACCCAATATAGATGTGTCTCAGAAGCCTGTGTTGGGATTCCTGTTTTTGAAAATCTTGCCTGCAAGGTTTTGCACCAAAAATTGAGTACTAGTCAAACTATCCTATTTACATATGCTAAAATAGATTTACTCCTGTAATTATGCAAGGCATCATGCAACTCAGTGTTTTCAAACAGGTTACATCCTATATAAAAGGGGGGGCGTACTCTAAAAAAACATGAGGAAACTGTAATAAATTAAAGTGAAAGTGAAACGTTGTCTAAATTCTCATGCATGGAGCTGCTTCACATTTTTGCTTGCTGCATCTCATTCTTCTGTGCTTATTCAAAGCTTGTACCTTCCTAGGAATGAAAGCATCAGCCCCAAAACTGGAAATTTCATGGAAAAAACCTTAACATCTTTTGAGTGTCCTTTTGCCACCAGCAGCATACATGTTTTTTCACATGGTGTGTACATAATTTTCTACAATGTCTAAACAATGCACCACAGTTGACAATCTTGTTCCTGTTAATTGCCAGATTCTCACTTTCAGGGCTGCATAAATCTTCTCAATAAAAAATCACAGCTGATGCTGTCAGGTTGAGAACCTCACAGCATAATTTTAGGGCCAAGTCAAACACAAATTACCCACTGTTCACACTGGTAGCTACTTATTTTTTTGTTTGTTTGTTTGCTCTGGATCTGTGGGATAAGAGCTTTGGATTTGTTCTGATATGTTAGTGTTTATTGCATGTACAGGGCCACCAATTTCTGAACCACTTGGCTTGAGAAACTGTGCTGTGAGTAAAGTCCCTCTTCTTGCTTCTGGCCCTGCCTTGCTGCTGCCTGGACTCTAGGCACTGCACACCAAAATGTCACCAGGGACACCACAAGAAAAATGGTTTCTGTTTGGCAACTATTTCTTTGTTAAACAACAGTAGTGCTAACCCCACCATACCACTTTTTCATATATATAGTCTTCATGCATTCTAAAAAAATTCTATCTCCTCTAGTTCAGAGTTACCTCCAGTTGCCTGGCCCAAAACATTGCATGTCTTGACTTCTATTGCAGCCTGATGGTTCTGGGCAGGCATGGCAAGCAAAATCACCTCCATCCTCTTCGTTTTGCACCCCCTCAGGTGCAAACTTTCTGTGTGTCTCAGCAGGTCTGGTACTCTTGCTGGTATCAAACATCTTGGTTTCCGTGTCTCTGGAGGTGTGTCTGTCACATAAGCTAATGCCACAGCTCTCACCTTATGCTTAATGCAAACCTCAGCCTGTGAAAAGCAGTGCCTTTTTTTCATCCTCACTGCCAAGCCCTACTGGGGAATGTGGGAGATAGAGAGAACACTTGCCACTCACTTTGCAGTACAGGGTGCTCTTGGCCCCACGGAACTCCCAGATTCTGCTGCTGCAAAAGGGAGCCTGAATATAGTGGGATCCCATCACCACCCATGAGGAACACATAGGACTTCAGACCCTCCTTAAGGCAATAAGAAAAATAGAAAAACTAAAATCAAGGCAAAGAGGTGTAGTTCGATGCTGCCTTCAGCATTCCTGTGGCTCAGATAGGTGTCTCGCTGTGCCACAGAACTGAGGTCTTCTGGCCCAAGGCAGCTTGTGTTAGCACCACTCCTGTCTGGGCCAGCCCTCTTCCCCTGTGAAGTCGCTGGACCCTCAGTGAGGCGCTGCCCCTGGCTGGTGGTGTGTGTGTGCAGTCCCACACACCCAGCCTTCACGGGCTCTCTGGCTTCAGCAGCCTTCAGGTGCCTGATATGTTTAAAAGAGTACCCAGCACTTGGCAAGACATTGGGCTGATGGTTCAACTGAACAAAGCTCATCTCACCTCACTGTGAGCCAAACGAGCAATTAGTACCAAAAGTACCTCATTATTTTTATTTCGTTTTAATGCTCAAGCTTATCCCCTTGATCCTTTGAATTATAAAGGAATTGTGGAGATTTATTGAACTGTACCTACCATGAAGCCTTTAATGATCTCCTTCTAGGCACCCTTCATGATAATCTGTCTAGAGACAAATCCCCACACGAAGTTCCATCTTCAAGTAGCAGGTATTCCTAGCCTTCCTATGAGGTCTATCAGGATGCTCTGGTGAAGCTTTCTGGGCTTCTGTTGCCAGAGAAACTTATCAAGGGAAAAACATGAGCCTCAAGAAGTGGGACACTCCTATTTACTGTTCTTTCATTTTAGGCAGGGGGAGAGAAATGGTGTTTGTGTGCACTTCTCTTTATCTCTGTGGAGCATCTATTCCCTGAGATTATTTTGGCTAAGAATTTCTTGCAGTTGTTTTCCAAATACTTCGGTCCTTTCCGTCTAATAAATTTCGCACGAGCAGGGCTCAAATCCCTTAAATGTATTTGCTCCTGGAGTTTGTAAACATCTTTCTGAAGAATGTTAGGGTTCTTTGGTTTTGTTTGGGTTTGGGGTTTGGGTTGGTTTTTTTCAGTTCCTCATTTCATTTCATTTCATTTCATTTCATTTCATTTCACAATTGTTCAAACCTTGTTAGCTGCAGCCTTATCATATGAAGTTTTTTCTCACGTCTACTGAGATAAGCAGATCTAATGTTTTCTTCATTGGTTTGTTGGTTAGACAGATTGGCCTCCACTGTGTAGTGGACAGTGAGTGCTTGGGAATAGCTTCCATGCACTAGTTAGTGAATGGAAACACAGGGATTTGAACTATTAGTACCATTAGTTTTGCAAGCAACATTATCTGTATTCCATGTTTAAGAGTTAAAGGTAGTATAGTTTTTGCTCTTAATTTCCCTTAAAAATCCCCTCTCCCCCCCACCCCCCACCCCGAGAGCAGAAGGCTCGGATTTGCTTGCTAATGGATCTTTTCCATGATCTTGGATGTGTTCATATGATGATATTGTAGCTGGAACAATGGGAGTAGACAAAGTTTATGAGTGCTGTATACCAATGGGCCACTCCGGTTCTGTATGGATCCTGCACTAAATACAGAAAGATTGTTTGCTGTGGAAAACAAAGTAAAAGAATAATTCTGTCACTGAAAATAATTTGAAAATATATTGAAAATACATTGAAATTATATTGCTGTACCAAGCATCACTTTCTGTCATATGCTCATTTTTTTCCAGTTGAACAGCTTTCACCCTTCTTTGTTCATTCTAAGATGAGCCATCTTCTCCAGCCTTCTTCAAACCACTAAGAAGCAACTCAAAGTTTGTCTGAAAATCCAGATGGAAGATTACAAAATCTTGAGTGAGATGGATGAGTAATGCAGCTTACATGTCTAAATCACTCAGCAATCCAAATTACATGCCACATGTTACTCCTTAAGCTAGTCAAAAGCAGTTTCCTTCTTTTTTTTTTTTAATTAATTCAGTCTAAATGCCTTTAATAACTTCAGAGCTGAAAAGAAAGAGCACTGCTGTAAACAGTATTTTGATTTCATCTGACCTTTGCATTATGAGATCAGCTCTTAAGATACATTATCTGGAAATGTGATGGTCCTTAATTTTTTGCTCAAACACACCTGGCAGTGGGATATTGAGCTAGAAAATCATGTTTAGGAAATTCAAAGGGGATCTTCGGTGAAAATAAGGGAGTACATTGTTTCTATATTGCTCTCTGTAGTGCCTTAGAAAGCATATTTCAATGGTGCTTGCCAATGCTTGCTTGCTTTGCACACCATTCTCATAAAGAAATTAAATTTTCATTTTTGAATATAACATTGCACCTACTTACAATTTCTAAAACTATGTTCTTCAATTTGCTAGCACAAAAATACTGATCCTATAAGCTTCAGCAATATCAGGTAATGTCTGTGGGGAGTTCGATCATTAAATAAGCTCTCTTCTGTTGCTGAGCAATTTCTCCATCAAATGACTTTGTTTAATGCTGTGAAAGTGGCCAACCATACTGTGTCACTCAAGAGAAGAGGAAATTTGCAGTCTGGAAGTATAGGGAGTGGAGAATGACACGTTACAATTATTTCCCTGGAGCTTCATCAGTGGGTTTGTGGATAACCATAGAGGTAAGAACTGCTGCCTCCTGGGATCTGATCTCAGAAGCACTCAACAGGGGCATTTGGACTCTGCAACAGGAAGCAACTTGACACCAGACCTGCCCCAAAAAGAAGACTGAAACAGCAATCTCAACAAATAGGACAGCCAGCTTTCCTAAATGTAGGGAAAAGAGATGAATGGTTTTTAATGTGCCAGCATCAGGGTGATTGCTCTAATAATAAGCTCTAGGGAGCTGTTTGAATCTCTAGCAAGAATACAGCAGCTTGGAAAAGAGTTCTTGGGAGTTTTCTTCTGTGCTGGGTCTTGGCTTGAGTCACCTTATTGACCTCTGATTGAATGCAGGTAAAAGACAATAGGAATTATGAGATGAGGGGATCTGGATTTATCTTCAGGCATTTCACAACAATTCCATTTGAACAAACTGAAGGAGATCTTTTTGCATCGAACTATTTGAGTTTTCTTTTTAAGACCGCTATCATAAATTAGGCTTTTAGTTGAGCTAGAGAAGTGGTCAGCTTTATTCTTTCTCAGCATAAAAAAATAATTTTCAGTGAAGTTTCTGTGTTGTTTTTTCAGACTAATACTTTAACTCTTCTCCCTGTCCTGTGTTGGACTATTGTAACTTGTATTGTCCCCTCAGTGTTCCCAGTGGAGAATAAGACAAGTAAGGATGTAGAACAGCTGTTCTGTACACGCTCCCTGTCCCCTGAAACAGCCCTTGTTTACTCTGTTCTGTCCCTACAACCAGGTTTAATGCCCCTGGAGTGGATGGAATTCATCATGAATCAATTCAATGAATGATATTACTTCAGCTGAGAGTAGGGTTTTGGCTCTTTAAAGGGGGCACAAATTATTATTATTATTATTAAATTTTGTTAAAATATATTTTAATAAAAAATATACTAAATAGGAAGATAAGAGCATGCAGTACTCCAAAATCTGCTCCTGTTTCACACAGCCTGTTCCAGTCCAATGCACCAATTTTGGTTTGGGACATAAAGACAGCAGTATCATGGATTGTTGTTTTGATTGTTTTATGCTGAAGGTGCCAGCTGTCAGTGATGTGGGTGAGTTTCTGGACAGAAAGAAATATCTGGAATAATATAGCTTGTTAGGGCACTTGTCAGCTCACCACAGATTCACCTTATCTAGTCAACTGTCAGAAACAAACACTTACTGCAGTCAGTTTTGTGCAGCTGATAGAACTGTCAAAGAAATTGGTATTTCTCAGTATTCTTGATGTAATTGCCACATACATTCCCAGACACTGATACCAGAAATGGTATGCTAAGTCTTTTCTTCAGACTTGGATGAGAGCATTATATTATGTGTTGAGAGGATCAACAGTAGAGGGGGGAACAGAAGTTTTCTGAGACCACTGCACCAGTCTTGGAAAGCATCTGGAGCCTGCAGGTGCTTCTATGCTCAGTACTCTGAGGGAAATGCTCCCCAGTATCACTGGCACCATCCAGTCGTCTGAGGCTGATACTAAGAATATCACTTAGTGGTATGTGGGGAAAACTCTTTCACAGGAGCACCTAAAGGCTGCAGGCAAGAACTGTGTACGTGCTGACTGTGTGGATATCGTGCATATAAGGCACAGCCTCTGTCCTTAGTATGCTGTATAAGCACGGAAGACAGATGAAGGGTGCATAGATGGAAGGGGAGGCAGAAATATTATCTCTCTTTTGCAGACGAGGATACATACAATCTGAAGGTCTGAACACTAGCAAATGAACATCAGGGTCAGATTCCCAAAGAAAAAGGAATTGTTTACCAATATTTTCCATTTTCCAGTAGCATCGTTTAAGACATTCATGAAGAGAAAGGAATAGAGATGCATCTGAATGAAAATTCTTAGGTGTTGTGGCAATGTATTAAAACACAGTGCATTTGTCAAGTACAAAATGCAAGTAGCCAATGCTGCAGTCAAATACATTTTTCCAAGGAATCAGCTGCTTTCTTATGGCATTTATAAAACATATCTCCATGGAATTATATTTTCTGAGACATGAATCAACACAACATATGTTAGAGTTCTTCAGCTTTGTTTTCATAATGAAAAGAAGCTGCTTTTAATAGCATCTGTTGTAGTGCTAGGAACGTATCCTGCCACAGATTCTTAGTGGAAAAAAACCACCAATTGCAAGTCAAAGAACTCAGATCCAGGTTTAAAGGAATGGGATGTGAATATGCCTACTATTACCTAGTTATCTGTTCTGCTCTTTTTCCTGTCTTTAATTATTTAGCAGTTAACACAGAAACGCAGTAAAGGAAACACTCAAACTCAGTATTATTTCTGGATACAGACAGTCTTCTTTAAACCAGCAAGGAATTTTGACTGCAAAGTCCTATTGAAGTAATCTTTTTTTTCATTTAGGATGGTAGCTTTACTTTGCTGCAATTGTCTTCTAAAATATACATTATAGATTATCTTCCTTTGAGAGAGTAGCAAAAGGAAAACTTGTTGTACTGGGACTTGGTAAACTGCCTCTAATCTAATTTATATTACAGGGCACCAATTACTCGGGAATTCGTATGCTACTAAATGTCACTTCCACTCTTCCTAGCAATGACAAAAACCATTTGAAATTCATTCTAATCATGAGAACGCTACACTGAAAAATCTCCTTAATGTCCCCTCATAATCCCCCTGATAACTGCAAGATTATGGCTTTTCAAGGTCCTTTCACCTTTCCCACTGCTTTACAGTAGAAGGACGTAGCAGATGTTTGGATTTTGAGTTGTTTCTCTGGGGCCAGAAACAAAAAGGCAATGACAGAACTTCTGAAAAGTTTTCTCTTTTTGACCCTGCCAAGGTGCAAGGAGTCACACAAAAAGGAATAGTTATGATCAGGAGATTGCATTAGGCTTTTACACACTCTAAATACTGTGCTCAATATTTCATATTTCCATGTAGCTTGATAGACATAAATGTGTGCAATGAGTAGAGATGTGATGCTTGTTTCAAAGAGCTTTGGTCTAAGTTATAACCATGGAGATTTCCGAGGAAAGGGGGCAAGATAGAAGATGTGTGAGTACAACAGTGAGGGCTTTTAGGGTAATAAACCATGGATTACACCAGTCTCTGCTTTCTTGGTTTGGTTTTGCAATTCTTAAAAGAAGAACTGTAGTCAAGTAATGCAAACAAAAGCCACTGCTGGCAGTGGGAATACTCTTTGAAAACCCCTGTTTGTTCAGTAGACAAGGATATATGGATCTTTACGCTTTAGTGACGGAAATTGAAATGCCTGGATTGATACATTTTGCTATATATAAAAATAGATAGGGGAAATAGAAAACTTTGACATATAAAAGGATGATAAACTAGAAATATAATTTAAAAGAACTCTGCCAGTGCTTGAATATCTGGCATTTTCTGCTTCATGAATTGTAATCTTTGATGGGGGGCAGGGAGGAGAGCTCATTTCCAGTCAGAGAAGTAACAGAGAGAATTTCTAATGAAAAACCAGGTTGGCTTGAAGGTATGTTTAGATCTCCCTGGCTCACGCTGGCAAGGTCTGAAGATTATTTTTTCAGCAAGATCTTAGGGCTGTGCCTGGTCATCCTCCAAAAACAACTCCCCTAGGGCTGCTAGTGAGGATGGAGTAAGCCACTGCCTGTGACACATGCTGACTGCAGGTTGACACAGTCAGATCAGCCCAAGCACAAGCAGCATTCCTGCCCACCACTTACCAGGGTATCCGCTCCTATATGGCTGTGTGGGTTCACAGCCACAAGTAGGGTGGCCTTGTCTGTGAGGCAGCTAGTCCCTTCTACAGGAAGACACAAATAGTTCCTGACTTCTCACATTTCTGTGAGAAGGGAGGGGAGGCAGATTTCTTGTGACATGGGTGAGGCTCTACAGAGTATACACTGCCCATGATAAAGACAGATTTTTCCTATCAGCAAAGATGCTTTCCTGGTTTCTTTTTCTTGTGCTGGGTTGCATCATCCTCACAGAGCAAACTTCCAATAGGCAGAAAGGTCATGGCATCTGGCCCCTGGTGAAAAATCCCTGGCATTTCTCTACCACCCTGACCTGGTATTAAGACGTTTTGAGAACATCCTGCCATGCTGATAGCAAACAGATGACAGCAGAGTTCACTTACTAAAATGAGTGTGGTCAGGGCTGAATTTGATACAAGGATGTAGCACCAAGCTGGAGAGCTACCTGTTCCTGCTCGTCTTCACACTGGAATTCTTCTCACTGAGCTGTTTTTCCTCTTTCATACATCCAAGCAGATGTTGAAAGCAAAACAAACTTAGAAAAAACAACACTCAGCTGTATTCAAGAGTATTCTAGCAAAGACTTACGTAGTTAATGGAAAAAAATACAAAAGAACCCCAACAACGGCCCCCCAAACATATATGGTTATCGCTTCCCCACTGCCCCCAGAAATTATTATTCTCTATATTACACCCCAGTATGTACTTAATGTACTAAGTACTTAGTACTTAATGCACTAAGCAGCCCAGGTAAGGATGCAATTTTGACAACAATTTAATTTATTGATGAACTAAGGTTGACTCTGTCAACCTGGAACACGAGGCATACTCCTAATTGTAATTTCCATTGCTACATGTTATATAAACTCTATCAATCCCCTAGTCATTTGCACCCCTCACCATGATTCTCCTGTCACCATAACATAAAATGACTGAGTTTCAGGAAGCAATATCTATTCTGTGCTTGGCTAGTCTCTGTTTCAATATTTGCTTGAAAGTTGTCACTCAATAAACACTGAAGTCTTTTGAAAGGGGAAAAACAGTCAGCATCCCCCTTTTGACCTGTAGAAGAGATGTAAATTTGCTCATACTAACTGGAAAGCCACCACTGCAGACACAAAACCTAATTCTTTGAGCTATCATGTTTGCTCAGTAGCAAAGGAAATGATGTCTAGGGACACTGAGCAGCAGTTTCACATCACGAGTGTATGTTTTCTAAATACAAGGAACAGCTAACCCCTCATAGCTATAAATACAGCTGTGTCACCTATGTATGATCCGATGCACAGCTGTAGCCAACAGAAGTGTGGACTGGACAGACAGTAACTAATGAGCCAGTGGCCCCATGTCCAGCTAGTCAGGCAGTCATCTCTTCTAGATTGGATTTATCCAACGTGGGAGTAGCTGTGGGTTCAGTTCAGAGGCAGCCGTTCTGTTAATGCTCTGTACTGCCAGAGAGAAACCTCGGCCTGTCCCTGGTTAACTCGTTCCCACTTTTCAAACCAAAACACAGCCAGGTCCAAGGTACTTGGACCCTCAGATAACAGCATTATTTCAGCCTCTTGTTTCAAATGCCACTGCTCAACTAGGGCAGGGAGAGTTGTGACCTGACCTCTGCAGTGGCCTCTGTAATTTTCTGTGGAGTTCAATGAGCTTGAGTCATAGGATCAAGGTAAAGAAGAGGAGTGTCTGGGAGTGCTTTTTGCTGCATGTACTGAAAGGACCTACCTGAAGAGTGCCACTTTTCATGTGGATGACTAATAAAACATGTGATACAAGTGCAAACATCAGCATCTTGAGCAGTAAATGTGCATCTCCCAGCTTTTTGAACTTTTGAGCATGGCAAGTCTATACAATCAACACCAGAAACATGCACAAGAATATAAATGCAAATAAAAAGCACATGTTATCTCCCCTTTAGCTTCAGCTCTCATCCCTCTTCTGATAAAAGTCCTACATTTCAAATGCCATCAGTCTGCAGGAAGATACAGTTTCCTCTTTCTGAGCCTATTAACACATTCAACACAATAAAGGTGAGGCAGGGAGGAGAGGAAAACAAGAGAAAAACAATAGAAAACAGACAGAACAACACACAACCACTCTTCTTGCAGTTCTGAGAAGCATTTACTAATCTCATGTTCCGTAGAAAAATTCTGCTCTGTTTCAGGCACTCCTGGATGTACTTAGCATTGCTCTTGAGCACGCAAAACATTCCTCATGGTTACCTTCGCATCCCAGCAATCCACAGAAGACTTTACACATTTATTACAGAAAATCCTTGAAATCTAATAGGTCTTAAGCTGCACACGGGTTTTGAGTGTCCCCATAGCTACCGGCCACCCCCCTCCTGCCTTTTGCTGAGTTAATCTGCAGCTCTGCCAGCTGAGGGGACTTACCAAGGGCTTTTCGATGGGAGGAGGCAGTTGGGAGCTCGCACACACTGGAATAGCTGCTACCCAGTAATGAAGCAGGAACTGAGAAGTCTCACTCTTTCAGCAGCTATTCAGGTAGTGCTGCCAGCTTTTTCCAGCTCTCTGCATACACATACACGGGGCGGGGGGTGGGGAGAGTGAGAAGGGGGGGAGAGAGGGAGAGGCACGATAAACTCTGTCTATAATTATGAGAGCTCCTTTCTACAAATTGTAGCAGCAAGAGATCCCTTCAGCAGCCTTTTCAGCATGATCTCTTCAAAAAGGAGTCCCTTGCAAAAAACTGCATCCTTCCTACTCTCTTTCACTGTAAGAAAAATTAAAGCCAGCTCTCTCAGAGATTTAGTCATTGATGTATCATAGAGAGGTTATTGTTGATCAGAGTTTTATTTTTTTCTTTTTTATGATGAAAGTTTTATTATGAAATCTAGCCTAGTTTGCAGTCAAAAAGAGACCTGACTCTGCTCTTTATAAGGAACAGTCTCCCAGGAAAGCAGTTTAGATCAATAATTTCATGCATTTAATGACTGTATTTATGAAAGAAAGCATCCAGGCTAAGCAATTCACTAACTGGAAAGGTAACAGTTTAGTAAAAAAACATCACTGCCTTTTTGTACCTGCATATATCATTAAAGGGAAAATGCAATACCACATGTAAATTAATAGAAGGATTTATAAAGGAATATTATTGTATTTGGCAAAGGAATCTGAAGGATTTAAAAAAGCTTAATCTCCAAGACAGATCCTTTCTTTTCAATTCTTCAGAATCCTATCCTTTAGAATTCTTGTTCTTTGAAGCCTTAAAATTATTTATCCTGTCATTACTTCTGATGTCACCTTTGATAAAAATGAGATAAAATATATCCTCTTCCTAAGTAAAAGAGGAAAGTGTTCTGGAATATTTCCCTCCATCAATCCATCTCTCTTTCTCCCACATGATCACCCATACACTCACCTAAACACATGCAAAACACAATAGCAAATATATCAACTGAGGGGGCGAAATCACACATTTCCTTCAATTTACCAGCAGCCTCATTCCCCAGAAAGCAGTACCTTTGTCCAGATCTCGGTACAACTCCAATAACCACAGGGTCATCCGTAAAGCAGACAAAAAAAAAGGGTGAAGAAAAAATAAGTTGGATGTATGAATCTGACTTTGTCCCCATGAGCGACGCAGGGAGCACCAGGGAGCCAGCTCAGTAGAGCCCCAGCATGACAATGACTTTAAGGACTGTTGCTTCATATCACCATTCAGAGGCATGAGGGGACCTTGTAACAAGGATGGAAATGGGAAGAAAAGAAGAGAAAATAATTGACAGAAGCCTATTAAAAAAAAAGGAGTCACAACTGAGAGTTGATGGTTCTATCTAAAACATGTTAGCACTCTGCAACGCTCCATGAAACCCTTGTTCAGCCTGCTATCATTTTTCAGGGGTTGTTTTCACACACAGCTGCCCAGTTGTTAATCTCCAAAACATGTACTTAATATTTAATTACTTTTAATCAAAGACAAGTTATTTTAGGGCTACTGTAAGTTTATTAGGAAATCATAAAACAGGAAGTGTACAGACAGGAGCTCCTTCCAAGGCTTTGCGTTGTCTCGGTAGCAGAAGTCTTGAAAAGATGGAAATGTCTGTCTTTCATTGCTCCTGCCTTCTTCCTGCTCCGAGTGGATTAGGCAACGGGTGGTACTTACAGCCTTGTGTTTAAACTGCAGACCAACACTCTCTGCCACCTCTCAGTCCTAAAAAAACCCCAATGCAGATGGCCACAAAGGC
Source organism: Corvus kubaryi (assembly GCF_017639235.1). Lineage (NCBI taxonomy): Eukaryota > Metazoa > Chordata > Aves > Passeriformes > Corvidae > Corvus > Corvus kubaryi. The sequence continues at coordinate 24,143,880 of NW_024580667.1, read as the reverse complement.
ATGTGCAGTCACTGGAGGGCATAGACAGAGGCAGCCATGACTTTGAAGAACTTGTTTCTCTTGGTATAAAAAGCAGGGACTGTAGCCCATATATTGCAACACCTCGCTGGTTGCTCATTTGCTGTGGACGTTCACCCTTACAAAATACATGCTTCATCTCTCTATTCATCCTCTGGAGAGGTTAGTTTAGGACATTAGCAGACTATGATACTCAAAATGCCAGAGAACTTCTCCCAAGGTCAGAGCTGTTCTGCCAGTACTACTTGGGCTTCCTGTCGGTACCCTCTCTCCCATCACAAACACCCTTACTGCAGGACCTTGAGGGTCCGAGACCCCCTCACTGCACTACCATAGTTGGCACGTCCATACTCCCGCAGCAGGATAGAGCATGGCTTGGGCAAGAGCAGCAGGTATCTGCCGTAGGCAGAGCTTCCTCACCTTATGAGCTGTACCAGCTGAAGTTGCTGGTTTTGAAAAGCTTGTTTCTAGAAATTACAAGTAGGCAGTGGCAATGTGTTTGCATCATGAGGGCAGCCTGAATAGCTGACGTCTGAGATCTCTCTGTGTTAAAAACAAACTATCCAGCCCTTTAGCTATTCCTCCATCTGGGCTTGCTAAAAAGAGGCTTCACAGAGAAGAATGGAAACAGAGTTCAAAGAACAGCTCTTACCTTCAGAAAGATAGGATGGCTCTGTTCTTAGGGGATTATATTAATTCAGTCAGATCTGTGGGTTTTCACTAGTGAGGGCATGCAACTTAACTTTAACGAAAAAGATTCTTTTTTGTAGCACAAGTAAAGAGTCTGGGAGAACTCTTCCATAAATTACAGCTCTACAACTTGGAAAGAACTAACAAATCATCTGTGACCCGTGAATCTAATTTTATTGTGCAAAGATCTTCCCCTCCAGGACTCTTTCCCTGATACATGTATCTATTTGCCATTCTTCATTGACATAAACCAATTTCTGTGGTTTTCTTGTCAATAGCTATCCTTAATTTTTAATGAGTAATACTAAAGCCATTGACCTTCAGTAGAAGCAGGTTCTTAAAGAAACAGCTCTCATTTTCTCTGAGATGTGCAATATTTTGCTTGAAATACACCTCTGGACTGAAATGTGCATTTAGTGTATTGGAGGATGAGGGTGATACAAGGGTTGGTTTTATTTCTTTCATGGATTCTGCTCTCCATCAGTATCGGCTACAAGTTTTACACACGGGCATCTTGCTTACTGTCTGAAAATAATAGGACTTACCTATACAGCATATGGTATCCTTTGGCAGTCAATGTGGACTGGGCATTGACTGGTTCTAGCAAGTTCTAATAACATCTCTTCCTCTGTCTCTTCCTCTTCTTTCTATGCATGATTTATTGAGCAGAAGGGTTACACTAAGGAAGGAGGTATTAGTGCATATTTTATAATGATGTCAGAATTATCCCAGTGTCAGTATTACTAATACAGGAGAATCAATATCAATTTTACAATGAAAAGAAACCTGGATGATCTGATATATGGAAGCACATAAATCATGCATGCATGCAACCTCTGCCTCTTGAGTGACACAACACTAGCTTAGATAAAACTGATTTCTGAAGACATAACTATCCCCTTTCACTCCTTTCTCACAAAACTCTAATCATTTTACAGTGCAAAGATACATACACAGCCTGTCTTTCAGACAGTGATTTTTATGTATGCTAGATTGTCAGAATTAAGCACGTACATCTTAATGTCACAGGTGCAAGATTTTACCCCACTGATTAAAGGAATCAATTCCTTGATTCATGGAAAATTCATAAAAAAGAGAAGCGAAATTTCTATGATAAAGCTTATATTCTGTTCTCATTTACATCCACGTAAACCTAATTTCAATGTTTTGCATCAATACTGTGATCTGCAATGCACTATTAACTAAGGTAGTGTTGTTAAATCTAGTGTAGTATGTAAAAAACCCACAAATTTTATCTGACACATAGAGATTTCGCACCTGTGAATATTGACGTGGGTCTTTTGTAAAGTTACATAGAACCAGCAGGAACTCCTGCAATGTCATTACAGAACCCAAACCTCAAGGTCAAGCTGTAAAACCTTCAAGGTTTCTAGGCCACTGGAATTTTGAATTCGTCATTCTGAGGAGGGTTTCTCCTTAAATGGAAGATGTTAATGGCAAGTGACAATTCTTTGGAATCATGTATCAGCAATAATGCATTGCTTGTGTCAGCTGAAGAGAAACGTAATTCACAGTAGTGTTTATTAACTAATTAGGATTACATAATGTTTTCTAATCCAGGATGAGCTGGGGAGAAAACTCTTTATAAAACCTTTGTGATTGTTTTTTTCTGTGTTTAAAAGAAAACAAATTAATTAATTTTTATGTATTTCAATGAGCTATTGAGTTATTGAAATACATACTGAGCTATTGAGTTGAAATTTTGTTCTATTGAGGGGTTTTTTGGGGTGTTCATAGTAAGGAAGGCTCTAGGCAGATCCATGCAGAAGCTCAGTCTCACTCACTGCCCTGTAGTGGTGGGTTTCTATCCCTACATGTTCTGACCTTGCAGATTGAAAGAGATGAAGTTTGACACTGGATATGTCCTCAGCATACATAAAACTGCCAGTGCCTGCTACAAAGACCCAAAGCTGAGTTAGAGCAACCCAACTGGTAGCTCACCAGTAACTTAAAATAACCTTAAACTGCATTTCCATGTTTTTATTTGCATTTGGGAATTTTTAATGACCGTCACCACCTATTGAAACTGAGGAAACAAAAAAGCAGTTTGCATAGTAATTGCCATTGAGTGGCATGTTAAAACACCTGAGAAGTAGAAAAGAAGGACTTTAGAAAACTAATACCAGGGGCAGACTTGTCCTGGGAAGGTGACAGCTAGCAAAACATCTCTGTGAAACATGCAGAAACAGCAGCACAAACAAGTGAGGTGGGTGTAAAAGCAGTTGCTGCTGAGTCCAATGTCTTTCCAGCAAGTCTTTAACTCCCCATGCTTTGATCTGGCAGGGAGTCATCACACAGCATGGCTTTCTTTACCACTCTTTTTGAACTTATTGGAAAATTTCAGTCCCGGCCATTAGAGCACTTGTACTGGCACTCAACTGATCTGGCAGCGAGTCTGTTTTGTCTGCCTCTCCATCCCCATCAAGGTGCTCTGCCAGCAACCCCTAAGCGATCTACAGAAGCTTGTTTCCTTCTCCTGACTCTGGGTGGCTGTGGTGGTGGTTAACAAGCACGTGTGTGCTGCTGCTACGCTTGATGAAGAAGAACCACATGAGCACAACAGAAAAAGAAACCTGCAAAACAGGGATTGTACCATTTGCCTTGAAAGAGCTGAAATGTGTCGTTGTGCTGATGTCTTCCAGACCTGAGTGCCATAACTGTGAGGCAATCACTAAAGTGTCTGGGATGTGCCTAAAAGTGCATGGTTTCATGATACAACATGAGATTAATTATCCACTTACCTCTGTCAAAAGAAAGTCTTATTATCCCCTCCCAGCTCCTCATCCCAGCTGTGATTTTTGTGGCGTATCTTGAGCCAGATCTCATCTGAGTGCACAACAAGAGGTTCAACACATTTAAATGGCAGAAATTTCACCCAGCATATAAAAGTAGGTGATAGGTCTCTGCAGTAGCGACCAGAATGCATTTACCCCAACTACCAGAGAATGACAGCACAGAACCAGGTAAGGGAGGAGCAGAGGGTGTCAGATTTCCTTTTCAGCAGTAGGGAAATGTTAGCTCAGCACAGCCTATCATAAAATCATACATGAGCATACCTCTGAGGTAGCGTACTGCACTGCAACTCTCTGCAGTCACAAATTCCTTTAAGATTGGTTTTACATTAAACATTGTCCTATGCAAGTTTAATCAGTAGGGAACAATGTATTGCACCATCAGAAAATTAAGCACCTTTACAAGAAACCAGATTTGAAACATCCCTGGGCTGTTCCTTCAGATTATCAGAGAGAAAAGTAATTGTTAATTTTTTTGTTTCCTAGAGAAAGGAAAAACAGGATTTCACAGTTGGCGCTTTTATGTGAAGGGCTACAGATTAACCCAGTTCTTGTCAAAGATAATGTGGTCAACTGTTGGAGTCTCCCCCCCTGCCATGTGGTCCTGGGAGAGGGGCCCTGGGGGGGAGGCACGGGGTTTCCCTGCCCCTGGTCAGCCTCATTCCCCATTGGTTGTTTTGTGTTCCCCTGCACGGGCAGAAGGACCCTCGGGTCCCGTAATTGCCTCAGTTCCTCGGCAGAGCCCCGGCCATGCGGCTGGAGAAATAAACATCTCTGAAACATCTACCAAGAATCAGTCCATATATATATATATATATATATATATATATATATATATATATATATATATTCTTTCCATGGGTTCTCTGATACATGTGTTGCAGTATCCCCAGATAACATGAAAAGGGAAAATGGGCAGAAGTTGTCACTTCAGTCTGAGCCTAAACTCACATGAAAACAACACAAAGACCTGGATTATTCACAGAGCATTACTCACAATACCATCCAGGTGAAGGTGATTAAACCTAGGAGAGCAGAGCATGTGTAATGCGAGAGTTGGAAGGGTAATTGCCGCGTTCATGCAGTGGTTGTGCTTGGGCCATGCTGCAGCTTCTGTCCAGGAGCTCACCTTTGGGCAGAAAGTAGAGCATAGAGGAAGAGGAGTCCTGCCCTGATGTTGCCTGGATGTGTCCCTGTTCCCAGAGGCGCGGTCATGCTCCCAGCCACAGAAGGATATACATCCAGTATAAATGTAATCTAGCTGAGGAAATGATGGTTAAAAACATGAGACAACATAGACAAGATCAGGGTCATATCAAACAACAACTATTCTATTTAGCAAAGTACAAATAAATTTCCTATAATTAATCTGACATCCCAGGCTGACATTCTTGCAGGACACAAGTCCAGGCTGCTGTCTGCTAATTTTCTGTGACTCCCCACTTCTTTCTCAGGCATAAAAAACTTTTCTGGGTCATAACTGCTTAACTGCACTGCCTCTGGACCCTGACACTGCAAGGAGCCTGGGGGAAGGAATACCAGGAGGAGGTGAGTGGTAGCTGAGGGAGTCAGGCTCTGTCTCAGTACCACTGGAGTGGTAGCTGCACCTTGCCATGCCTTGGTAAATAGTTGTCCCAATGGAAGAGAAGCCTTTGTCTTTGAACCAAGCGTGTTTTTAGTCAGGACACAACCAGTGGTGGCAGAAGGCCAGCTGATGAGACCTACAGCAAGGGAGAGAGTATGATCAGAAACCTCCTGAAAAAGAAGTAGCAGGAATCAAAATCCTACACCGGCTACCATGGAAGCCAGATTGTCAGATAAAAGTCAAACAGAAGCAGTGGATGCAAAAACTGGGGAAGAAAATGAACGGTAGCTATTTTTATTGCATCCCTGAGGGAGAGAGATGAGAACAAAGAATGCCAAAAGCATAAGAACAACTGATAAAGGTTTACTCAGCTCAGAAAATCCTACTCTAACATTTTTTTATCCTATGAAATATAAATTAAGCCATTAGTTCTTGAGGGGGTTTTGATCTCTGAATATGTACAAATCTAAATACATTCTACTTGGTGTCTGAAAACCTTGAAAGCCTGAGAAGACTTGAGATTATCCTAGCTACACAAATAAGGTATTGTAGGAAAAGTCCTCTTTTATTGCTTTCTCTGTCCTAGGTAAAATAGTGTGAAGTTGCTCCTTGTATGAAGAGAACATGCACTGCAGCCAAAATATTTGGAGTAGACCTTTAGCTAAAAATTGTGAAAATGCAATTAGTGCAGTTTACACCAGCAGAGCATCTATGAATTTGAGACAAATGTAACTGAGGAACAACATACTGCTAAATCAGTTTGCTCCTTTTGTTTTCAGTTAATTCCCCCAACACTGCCTGTGCATGCTCTAGGCAATTTTTCAAAGATTTGGTTTAAATTCACCATGTTGCTATGCACTTAACTATGGGTTTATATTTTAGCTCAAAGAATTCATGTGTAGGGTTGTTGTTTTTGCCAGACATGAGTCCGCAGAGGAACAAAAGGCGTAGAAAGATCGGATAATAAGAGCATTTAGAAAACAATGATAAATCCTCAAAAACATAATTGAATATGTTGTAAATTTTAAATATAATTTGTGCTCGTTTCTTTCCTCCTTCTTCTCTATATAAGCCCACAGTACCGAAGAAGTAGTAATACCTGTGCTAGGATGGGCATAAGAAAGAATATAGCTGGATCTCCTGGGTGCTCAGCACCTGCAGAGGTGCAACAAGATTTAAAGTAAGGATTTCAGAAAGCCAGGTTCAAATTCCAGAGTCTAAATCTTCTGCTTAACATTTTTTACAGTGAGCCCACTGAGAAAAGACAGGGCAGGATTTTGCTTCAGGATAAGCAACCACACAGGAAAGGAGAAAATGCCTGCCTGCAGCAGCCTATGTGGTTGGGATGTGTCTATACTGCCTTCTGTACTGCCCAAGATCTCTGGCCAAGACCTATAGCAGAGCACAGAACCTGCTGCAGCTGATTGTGACATGGAAGGTTGGTATGCCTGTGCATCTTCCTTGAAAATATCAGCCTAAAGGGGCGTGAAATATGATGTTTGGGGTAATCCAAACACATGCAATTCATGAATTCTGGCTGACACGTGGAAGTTGTTGCTTTCAGAAGGTTACTGAAAGGGGGGTTGGACTCCTCTGCTGGCTGCATGACTAGCAAGAAAAGAGAGGTAGCCTTCACAATTTGAGCCGGACCAGTCATCAGGCTATCTGAAGCCTGGGAAGATTAGATGGCTCTAAACAGCATTACCAGCAAATTCATTTTTCCACACTACTGGCTGTGTGTGTGCACAGGTGTTATCAACTCCAGAGTTTAAGTGCCCCTAAAGATGTACCCACAGGACTGAGTGGGCCCAGGAGTTGAAGGTAACATTGAACTTGAATATGGCAATGAGGAAGGGCTATGCTGGCCTAGGGCAAGGAACTCGCATGCTGCAGAATTTCATTTTGCTGGAGAAATAACCAAAAAACCAGTTTGTGCCCAGGAATGTGAAGGTGGGAAAAAAAAGTGCCATAGGAAATAAAAAAGCACTGAACAAGTTATGGGAAACCTAAGAAACTACAAGCTTAGCAAATTAGGATTCAGTGCCATAGTATGGAAAGTGCCCATGTAGGAAGACAGCATCTTAAGCCTGTGGCATTTCCACGTTTTCCTTATGTGTATCAGCCAAAATGAGTCTGGATGCTGATGGGGAACTTCTGAATGGCACCCAGACCAAACAACATGTGTGTTGCTCTAATGTCAGCAGTGGCTAAGGTGTGGAGGTCTTGCTGAAGAGCGTAGAATTGGGTGACTCAGCCCAAGGGGAGGCAGCTCTCAAAGGACAACTGTATCAAGACATCTCTAAACTGAGATGTATGGTTCTGCCATCACTGACCAAACTTTTCATGTCCACCCTGCAAGAAAAAGAGTATTCTGCTATCAATAATGACCAGGAGGTTTTCCTATGATTAATCTTTATACTCTGGAGTCAGACACAAGTTGTTGGCACAACTGCTGTAACCAGTTTGTAACAGACCTCAGTGGTTGAAAACATTAACTTGATCATGAGATCAAATATTGTTTATCAGATGGTACAGCACGTTACTCTCTAGTCACTTGTTTAAAGAGATCAAAATCCAGCATTATAAAATTATTTTATCTTGAATTTAATAAGACTTTACTAGATTCTGTATTTACATAAGTAATTTTCTCAACACAGAATGTGCCTTGGCTGTATCTCTCCAGTGTTTATTGCCCAATGGAGTAATTGAATGTGCTTCAAAAGAAAGAATAAATAGTAAGAGATTTTGAAGAAAGGAAGAACAAAAAAAAGCAAGACCTAACAGCTATTAATTATTTCCTCTTTATGTATGTAACTCATCAGTTTTTGATGCACTTACTTGAAAAGTTATTATACAATTGTTATGAAAGCATCAAGTTGATCAACAAGCCAATGCAAAGCAAAGCAGTACTAAGCATAAAAGAATTAATGCTTTCTTCATGAGGTTTATTTGTTTGTTTGCTTGTATTTTAGTCCCAGGAGAAAATCCAAATGAAAACCAGAGGTGTGTTCCTGCCAGCTTTTTCTCAGCTAAACTGTCCCATCAGTTTCAACAGAAAAGTGGAAATGTTTGAGAATTATCCATGTGAGCAAAGCTTTAGGAATATCCGCTACCATGATTGATTGCAGTACTTTCTTCGGTGCACTGTTGATTATATAAAGAAATTGTTTGATTTCAAGACATTCAGAGTAATTTTCAGTTTTATTATGGTGTATCTTTTACCTAAAGCAGACTGGAGCAGATTCTTTGCTACCTTGCATGCAATATAATCATAAACGCTCTGTTTAGAAATTTGCACGCAGCTTGAATATGATGTCAATTTCCAAGTGAGAAAGCTGATCAAGAATATGGCTCTGGCTATTACATCAGGGTGTATTAATAGGTAGCTTCACTTTTAGGGATTGCCATTTTTTTAACTTTTTGTGGAACATCAAGGTATTACTTAGAAACATTTGACTAAAATGGTGTGAGATGAGTTCTTTCAGAGGAAAAATCTGGTTTCCTGAACAGTGGGATAATCAGCTTGCTACAAGAGACGTCCAGATCTATTCAGAACATGTGATGAAATAGAAGTAGAGGTCATGACCTTCTGTTCTCTACTGTCCAGGTAAAAAGGCTGGCCCACCAACAGCACACGCCAAGTATTTAATCACAGAATAACAGAATGGGCAAGGTCTGAATGGGTGATAGTGGGTCACCTGGCCCAGCCTCCCTGCTCAAGCACATCCTAGAGAACACTGCACAGGAATTGCATCCAGACTGTTCTTGAATATCTCCAGTGAGGGAGATTTCACAGCCTCTCTGGGCAACCTATACCAGTGCTCAGTCACCTGAACAGTAAAGAAGTTTTTCCTCATATTCAGGTGGAACTTCCTGTGCATCAGTTTCTGTCCATTGCCTTTTGCCTTATTGTTTGGCACCACCAAGAAGAACTGTCTCCATCCTCTTGGCACCCTACTTCCAAACACTCAGTCTTGGAAATTATCATTACAGTGAAGGACAGGAGAAAAGCCTAATCCTTACTTTAAAAAAATCCAGTTGAATGTTAATGGTGACATTTCCCAATGAAGTCAATAGTTTGTCCTTTTTTGTTTATTCCTAAGGGCCTCAAGAGGAGGTTAGAGTAAGGTTAGAAAAACCAATGGAAATTGTTTCAACCTTCAATAGCTCTGCTGAAGTCACACAATGAAAATACCTTGCCTTTTTGAGAAATTGTAACTAATTCAGGTCACTGAGACATTATGTCTCAACAAAGAGCCAGCACACAATTGATAGTAATTATCATCATAATCATGTTTGCTGTAGTGACAGATTGCATATTAATTAGACAACTTAGAGATGGAAGAGAGAACAAAAAACCAGTACCTAAACCATGTTTAGTGTGGCCAGAGCAATTTTTTCTTGGGTATTTATTAATTTCACTTAGGTGTCACCTGTACTATGTTTTTTGAAAGAGGGCTTGGGGCCACTCCTGTGGAGGACACTGCATGTAAGAAGGATGAAATGGGAGGAGAAAGATAGGTCAGTCATCTGTAGGGAAGATCCCAAATCACACAGCAGAGCGCCTCACATGATAGAAGAAACCTGTGTTTAGGTACCTGAATCTCACACCTTCAGTGTTTTCAACTCAAGAAAAGCACCTTTAGTAAGGCCAATATGTTTCTATAATGAAATCGCCTCCCAGGTTTATGGCAGAGACATTTAATGACTACCCATCCTCAGCCTTATACCACGTAAGCACACAAGGTGGTACATCTCTGTTCAGAGATAGGATGAGCCTAGATGACCTATGAAACCACCACAATATGCAGTTCACAAGAGGTGATAGTTCACTCAGCTATCATCACCCTTCAGCACAACACCAGTTGAAAGGAAAGGATCAGTCACATTCACTAACATGAGAGTGTCACATATGTACCTGAGTTTCATCTAGTGTTAATCCCTTTAGTTCAAAGCTTTTTTCATAGTATGTGTTAAATTCTCATAGAAATATTTCCATTGATCTTGGATTTTGCCTTTAGCACACTAAACTTCTGGGTCTGTAATAATCTGACGCACTTTTTTTAACCATGAGGAAAATCTTTCTTTTTGACTACAGCAGCACTGATTGATTCTGTGCTTACAGATGGATTTTGTTTTATGGGCTTTTTTTTCACTCATGCTTCAGAGACGTATTGGTTGGTTGTATTCCCATAACTGAAATAAACTGGTGGCACAGGAGAAAACTGCCACATTTGCTGAAACGCCACAGACAAATTGCTATTCCTTTAGCTAACCTTATTTTTTTTTTATTTCCCAAGAAATGTGCTACAGTTCTAAAGAGAACAATTTCAAGGAAACGAAACACTCTGCCTTTATAAAGAAAAATGAGATAAAGTGGGGGTGGGGAGAGAGTAGAAATATTTCTGGTTATTCTGAAAGTTTTTATTCTTTCCCAGTAAAATATTTTTAAAAGCTTATGCAAAGTTCTGGGCTGTTGGGTTTTTCTAAAAGACATGCTTAACTCATTATTCAGGTGAATGGTCCAGAGAGGTCAGTAGGCCTATTCCAGTGAGTGATGGCATTTAGCAAACTCTTGCAAGATGTAAAATTAAAAAGCCAATTCTTTAAGTTGCCTCTTGCTGGCAGGTGCCCGTGTCTGCTGGGTCTTTAAGAATGGGCACAGGATTCCATTCAGGCACTGACATTTTGGGTAAATAGGCTATTTTTTAAATGCTATAGCATACTGGCTGTGCTTTTGAGATATGTTCATATGAACGAGGTAAAGAATGGGAAGGCTGAGTGTACACAGAAGCCAACGAAAGACAGTAGCTCTCTAACTTGAGCCCTGTTCACCTGGGGAAAAGGCCCTTACACTTCTGCTCTTTTCAGCTAAAGTGCTTTGCCATTATCTGTATCTCTAATTTTCTTGCAGACTTTCCCTGGGAACAGAGAGAGGAATGGACATATTACAGGGATCAGACAGCTGTGAGTACAGAATCTGTCATGCAGTTAGAGTCAAATGATTGTGGGTCTGGTCATGGGGCATGCCCAGAATACACAGCCCTTACTAAAGTCAGGATAGGCAGGCCTCAGCATCTCACAGATACAGGCTATGGCAAAATAAGGAGTCATCCAGGTTGTTGCTAACATTGACAGAATTTTTAGGCCTAAATCAATAAGAGATTTAACCTCTTAAATACATGATTCCCAAATCACTTTGACACTTGTGTATCCCAATGGATATTTATAATAATCCATATGCCTATATGTCCACCACTACACAACGCAACTATTGATGACCTCTTTGGCTCTTTCTACAATATCTTGACTTTGGAGCAATTTCCCTTAATACAACCTAATCAAGCAAATAGCTATTTTCACAAATGTAGAATCTACACAATAAGGATAAGACTTGGTATAAGAAAGTAGGAATGCAGTTGCTAATGAAGCTGAAAAACTTGTAATTAAATTGTTAAATAGCCTATTTTCACCAGCATTCAGATGTGATTCAGGTCCACTTCTGTGAGTAGTGAAAGGTCTTCTCACTTTTTAGAAATACTTTATGCCCTCATTGGAATGGCAATACTGATTATAACCCAAAAATTTCTGAGGTTTGAGGATTACCTAGGTTTGGTTCCACAGTTTGTGAGTTGTAGAGGCAAAGAGCAATACTAATGCTATAATACAATTACTGTGATACTAACATAATTGGTTGTTCCAAATATAGGTAAATTGTTTTCTTCTCCACGCTTCTGGTGGTCAATTTAAAATTAATGGACCAGTGTATCATGCTGACAAATTCACCAGTAGGTGTCAAATACCCAGAATGGTAATGGAATGATTAAACAGATTGAAGGAAAAAAGGACAGATACCAGTAACAGCAAAAATGGGTTTTCTGGATTGACAAGGGGGAAAAAAAACCACTGTGAGAGTAAAATCTCTAGTTCTGGTTGTACATACATGTATGACAGGCCCTACTTTTCATTTTCAGAGTTACCAACAGGCAAACTGCTCTAAACACGAGGTATAACAGTGTGTAGGCAGATTTATGTTTTAGCCAGCCCTTTGAAAATGCTGACCGGTGTTGGAGATGCAACTGACATTAAAGGGACTCTATGTATAAGGTGTCAAGCTTGTTTTATCGGCAGATGGGCAACTAAACAGTGTTGAGCCTTGAAGGTAATGCTGTCTTCAGGTACTAAATGGGAATTTGTCTTAGCTTGATTTATGAGAAGTAGTGAATTATGTGGCCAGTGTGGATCTCATCTAAAGCTGAAAGGAGCCTTTTCTCCCTGTAGGAATCTCTCCTGCTTATATCTAAACCGAGATACCAGTCCTAGAGATTTTTTTGTTTTTTCCTCTTTCTTCCTCCCATCAGTTACTGTAATGTGAGGTGGTGGTCATTTCCTTGTGGTCCCTCTGACTTTTACCCTTTTGTCTGGATTTTGTAGTTGGCAGCAGAAGTAAACTAATACCTAACAATTTTTCAAGATAAATTCAGGAAAATTTTTATTGTTTCAAATTACATCTCTCACACTTTTTTCTTATTATTCTTTTTACATCTATAAGTTCATTTTCTTTTCTCTCCTTTTCCATGTTTTGATGTTCTCTTCCCCTTCTTTGTTGCACAGTCCTTGCCCAAGTTCCCATACCTTAAATCCTCTCTGCTTTCATTCCTAGACGTCTCTCTCTGTCCCTCCTACTTTTTCCAATTTCCTTACGCCCTTAAATTCTCTTTTCACAACCTTTGTCTGGCTACGGCTGTCATAGGATGAGGGGAAACTGGTGCTTGACCTATTGCTATTCAGGCTCTCATACACTCAAGCATGGACTCTCCAGGGTCACCATTCTTTTCTCTGCTGGGAACACCAGAGAAACAAAGAGATACTGTCGGCAACTGAGGCATGGACCCAGACCCACAGGGAATCTGAATCATTTATTCAAAGGAGTGAGTTGGTCTTACACACTTTTCTAAGGCACAGTTATTTCTTTATATGGTGTGACCTATCCCATGGTGCCACATCAGCAGCACACTTTCTCAGTGTCCTTCTATGGGATGATCACTCACTGTTCACCCATCCATCCGTCAGTTCCCGGCAGGCTCCTCTCTGTAGGTGTCTGCCCTGTGACACCTCCTCCCCCCAGGGTCTGGTGGAGACAAGCCTCTCTGTGCCACCATGTGCTCCTTTGTGCTGCCATGTGCCTCTGCAGGCAGGTTTTACAGCTTGTAACTCAACTTCATTCCATCTCTTCCCACAGACACCTCCCACCATGGCAGCACATCAATATTTACTGATACAGAAAAGTACTCTCTGGGAACAGACACCAGGGAGCCATTCTTCAAGTGGCTGGCTACTAACAACGAATGACGACCACTTTGAGTTCTAGAGTGAAGGATGTTTTGATGGATACGTTTTGCTTTGCCACCCTGTTTCTCATAGTGCCAGCTTCACTGGGTCATGGTGATGACTAGTGTATTAAACCAAAAATGTGGCTATTTGAACTTGAAGACTGACCTCCTTTCATTATCATTAAAGAAAAATTTACCACGTTAAGGTCTTTTCTGATTGATTTTTTTTCTAAACATGTCAAATTACTTCATTAGGTTTTAAGATTGCATTGGTTTGAGCAAGCAAACAGATGCAGAAATATACATGAAGGCATAATTAGTGTGCTTTTTCCCCCTTTTTCAAGATTGATTTAAGATACTTCAGTGATAGCAATTTTTTCCATTGATAACCAAACACTGCCTTAGAGAGTATGGTCTCTTATGACATTTATCCCATCCTACTTAAACAGACATGTTTGGGGTATTTTAATGCAATTCATTTCACAGCAGATGCATTGTTGTCCAAAGTAGGACATTTCCTGGTCAAATTTGCAAAGCTGTGATAAAAATTTTCCTGAATCACTTAATTAGACCCTATCTGTGAAACATTTATAGATGTAATTGCCTTCTAACAATATATTCTCTTTTTTCACTCCTGCCTCCGACTGTATTTTGTGTATCAGTTTGTAGATACAAAAAGTAAGGTCTTCCCATCACTTGAAATGAAATAGATCAATTTATCCTTCACTATTGTAATTACGTCACAGTAATCACTTTGCCCCACTGGCAACCTCCACCTTAGTTCCCAGGATGAGCTGCAATTTGGTTTCTTTGCCAACTGAGATCCTCATTCATCTCATGAGGTTACTCTAAGCACTGTCTGCAGGGGAATTGTTGTATTGCTTTTGTCTGCTGGTTGGACTGAAGCAGCAACTGTCTATAGTATTCACCTAGGGCACTGTTAAGGATGAAAATAAGAGTCCAAGTAAATGGGAAGACAAGCCTCCCTAAAATTCACAGTTTCACAGCGAAATATCATGTCATTTACAATGAGGGGAGTAGTTATGGAGTGACAGTGAAATTTATCAGGAGTGTGTGGAATAGACCATTAACCAGTGCAATTAATTGTTGATAACAGACTTGCCAGAAAACAGACTTCAAATTGTTAAATTTTGACATTGACACAGAATTTCTGTATACGCATACATCTGAAGTGAAAGCTCATGAAAAACCTTATCCTTGCCTCAGTTGCTCATCTGGTAAAATGAAGAAATATTTAAATGTATGGTCCTTTCCATAAATGAGGATGCTTTGAGCATATAAAGGGTTGCCTTGGATATGTAAAGGCTCTGTATTTATTTTCAGTATTCTCCCTTGAGTTACTGCTTTTTCTTTTTTATCATTTATGTAATGTTTTCATTTCTTCCCCAACCATCTCAGTTTGAAATGTTTTCAGTAGTCCCTTGCAATATCATTTCCACAGCATGTATTATTTATTTAGATGTTGCTAATAGTACAATATTTCAACTGTCAAGAAACCTGATGTCTAGACTTTCTCACTTCTTTGGTTCGAATGACAAATAAGTTACACCTTCTGGGTATATTTCTTAATGATTAATAGTAACTATCTCCCTAGCTTTGTAGACCTAACACAGAGGAAGAGCTAAGTTTTCTGAAGGAACAAATTCATTCTAAGTCGTACAAAGGGTGTCACGTAGGTATTTTTCAGGTCTGCAATTGAAGAATTTCTAGTTTCAAAGTAATAGGGGTATGTGAATTACTCCTCAAAAGCAAATTTTGAAAGACTCAAACATGTCTGGGTAGCACTTATATTTCCATTTCCTCTTGTCCTTCAGAGCAATGATTCTCAGTGGTTCTTGTCCAGCGAAAGTCCAGCAAAATCAAAATTAAAGGTCCCACAAACTCCTGTAGAGTCAATTCTTAGCTGAAATTGTAAATGAATCAATCAAATAAAAATACGAAACAGTATGTTCCACTTTCATGGAAGAAATTTTTGTAGGTCTAATCTTTCGCTTGTAGTCTACCACTGTTGCAGAAGACCTTAACCTTTACAGCAACCAAAGCAATCATACTGTTTAAATTACTCATGTAAGTAGTATATGTTTTCTCTATAAACCTCCATCTTTTGTTTTAATTCTGTAAACATAAGTAACATCAAGGCTTCTCACTGGCAACATATGTCCTGCCAGTCATTGTCTACAGACCTCTGTATTCTGGGTTCCCATTCCAAATTAAGTGCACAAGTACCCCGGAGAAAGAACAACATAGTCCCAAACAAGAGTTCCTGCTTCAACTATATTTCAAAATGTTCCAATATGACTCTTGGAAAAACTGTTATAGGACAGTCTGTAAACGCATCACGTTGCTCCTTATTTGTTTCAAAAGTAGTTGACTTCTCCAGGGTGTAGTATAAGTGTCCTCTGTTGACTTGGGATCTAAAGGAACTCATCTAATCAAGAGGTCAAGAAAACCTCCAAATTGAGCAAGCCAGAGAATCCACTTTCCAGTGGCCTTAATTTATTGCACAATAAAGGAAAACAAGAGAGTCCTGTTATGAATGACACAGTTGCAAGTGTTCAATAGTTCTCCTGGGAATTTTACTTAAGTTAGTCTAGACATAAACACTATATTCCAGGATGATTTTCTTGCTGTAAAAATACCAGAGAACTTCAATGCAAAACTTATGTGCTGACACTGTAAAAGACCAGAAAATTATTGCACCATGCCATAGCTCATTCTAATTAAATTGACTCAGATTTTTAAAATTCTCTTGACAGATTGTGCCAGCTCTTGCTCCTTGTCATCATTTAAGTATAGCTACTCAATAAATGTATCTTCCTTCTTAAGAAATAACACCAACAGTTTGTTACTTTGCTTGAAATGGCAATTTTCTCTCTCAAAATTTCCATTTAAGGTGGAAGGCTAAATTATAGACATATATCTCAGGTCGTATTTCCCTCTACAAGCCTATATAATTACATGGTGACTCCTCTGGAAGCTCTTTTTAGAAATTAATGCATTGAAGCTTAGATCACAAGGAATCTGGCAAAAAAAAATAGATCTACTTATTATCTTGAACATATATATGAAATTATGACTTTATACATATGCATGCCTATACCTATATATATAGAGAGAGAGAGAAAGAGAAAGACAATTCAAAGATAATTCTGTATATGTTTCTATGTATTGCATGTGTATATGCCTGTTGTATGTAGAGAGAGAGAAATAGGATTTGGATGACTAGAAGTTAAAATAGCAAATACAACATTTGAATATTTGCTGGGTCAGCAGAAGTGCTTTCTCTTGTTTGCTTTATGGGTTACCTGAGTCAACGTTTCAATGAAAAAAAATATGCAAAAAAAAAGAAACCACCTGGTTAGAAAGTGGTTCTGGACAGTGGATTAAGTTTAAAGATATAGACTTCATTGAGCAGCTTCACTGCTGTACATAAAAAAAAAAATTGCCAAAAACATCTTGTTCTGAAACTATGGTGATGTAAGCGGTGTTTCTGGAGATTTTCCATGACACCTTTGAGAATTCACATTAATTAAATAAATTAGATTTTGTACAAAAATGCTGAGAATGCTTTCCCAGAAGGAAGTACATTACAGCTGAAATGTGTCAGTCTTTTTTTTCTAGCAATAATATAAAACATAAGGTGAGATATGTTTCTCACCATAAACCTTCACTCATATATGTTCAGTTAAGGACTGGGCAATCTCTTTGAACAGCAGCTGTGGGTTTGTACCACCATCATTTACTATTCAGATAGCTTTATTGTCAACAGTAATAAAAACATTATATCTTTTCTGTCCATAATATTATTCTTAAATAAATTAACTCTGATTTTTGCATTGGTTAGAAACAAACCAGAGACACTTGGCGGCATAGTCACCTAAAAGATATGATCATGCTCTGTAAATTCATGGAAATACACTCGTGTATTACTACCAAATCAAATAAATTGCAGTGGAAAAGCTTGTATGGACATTCTGCAAATTATCCTTAGGTGACAAGAATATGCCCATCTTATCAGCCCATACAGTTTGGTCACTTGGGAATTGTGGTTTAAATTGCAGAGAGATGAGGGAATTGACATTAGTTACTTTTAAGGCATAACAGTAGTTCATATATTTCTCCAAGACAGTAATTTTTTTTCAGTTCCCTTTTCCCCCAAAGGTTTTGATGGCAGCACAAATGTCTTTTCATCCCATTTTCTCATAGCTCTTATGACTGAAGGAAATATGACAGACTAGCTTCCCTGTCATGATTTGTCTTGATGCTTTCCATATAACTTTTCCATCCAAATTTTTGAAGTTGCCTTACAATCCAACAAAACTAACCCCTACTTACTGATTAGACCTTAAAAGACAAATGCTTAAAAGAATGTTTGAGTACTTGCTGTTCCTATGGGACCCAATTAAGAGAATGCAAATTTCATTTTTCAGGCCCTGATTTCAAAATTATGACAAATAAAATTGTTGCTGCCTATCCCAAAATGTTGGCCTGTGAAATAGGAGCCATGTTTTGGGTAGTGTGATGTGTGTGTATGCATTTGTGTATACACAACTCTTTTAATTGCTAAATTTGGAATCTTCATGTTCACAAATAATCTTTCCAGGTTTAGCTGAAAAAGAAGAATAATTCTTGCAGGACTAACTTTGAGTTGAGCATTACAAATATATTCTGTTGCATTTCTTTCTGCCATCTCATGCAAATTCCCACCATATACTTAAAAATAGTTTTTGAAGTCATTGCAGGAATAAAGCCTAAATCAAACTGTACATTAATTTCTAAGAAAGAAGAGGCCTTTTTTTACCTTTCATTGTCCCAGGCAGGCAGCAATCCTCTTTTCCCTGCAGCCTAAATTATCTAGGCACACACTCAAGACACATTGCAGAAAAGTGCTACTCTCTAACACCGTCTGCTTTGAGCTTCTCCTTACTGTGGCGGTCAATATGTGAACACATTAAAGACTTCTCTTCTTTTGATATGTGAGCATTGCCTTGGGATATGCCGGTCTCATCATTTTCTCTCAGTAGATAATGATTTCCCATCTTCTGCCTCGTTACAAGTTGGGATTTGTAAGGAAGGGAAAGGCTTGTCCCATTGCCTATAAAACACAGTTTTCTGGGGCTTGTGATGTATCTTTCATCAAAAGGGAAATATGACAAACCTATTGAATATCATCTAAAATATCTCTCCTGTCTTTGAAGGACATCCAACCCATACAACCTCTCTTCATGTGAAATGCATCTGCTGCTCTCAAGCTCATTTTCAGCACTCTTTTGACACTTATTTTTCTGCAATCTTTCTATTCCATCATGAAATAATGCTTTATCATTTGCAGGAGACTGTGAAAATGAGTACTCAACTGTTACGATCTTCCAGATAGGCAAAATCTTATTGTAATTCAAGACATAATTCGGGTAGTACTGGAGGGTACAAGAAAGCAGCCATTCACAGTAGATAGAAGTCCCAAGTGACTCTTTCAGCCTGAATCAATTCACTTCCTGCAAGGGGTATGTGTGAAATTTGGTGCTATGACAAAAGGTTGCCAGACCCTGCAAGCCCAAGCACACCTCAGTATAAGAGACATGCTTGAGTACTTTTCTATAACGCCAAAGAAATTGTCATGAGCACCAGCCCAGCATTGCAAGAGCTCTATGACACTGTGAAGTATTTCTCCTTGTCAAGCAATGAACTCTTTAAACTGACATTTAAATTGCATTCAGGAATTTCTCCTATCTCTAATACAGACAGGATTTTGAAGAGGCGTCTGCTGGAGAGGCCTGCACTGATCGCCTATACAAGTCAAACCCATTCTTCTTGGTACCACTTTTCACAGAAAAGAGAGAAAAAGCACCAGCCTGTAGAGGAGGAGATGTTCACTGAAATACAGCCAAGAGATTTCAGGGAATCTCCTGTAAAATACAGTACCCCAGAGCAAGCACACTATTTGCCCCTGCCTAGGGTTAGCCTGTCTCCCCTTAGACAGGCTCTGGAGTGGAAGTGGTAATAAACGTCCTTAGAAGCCTAAAAGGGTACTTTAAGAATGAGAAAAGGAGAACTGCCATACTGGATTCCCTAATTATTGCTACTTTCAATTATTTTACCTCTCACCTCTCAGTTGTATTAGTCAACTAATTTATTGGGAAAAATGTTGGATGACTGTGAGGTCTAGTCAGCACCCTCATTGTTGTGTTGTGACTCTGTTACTGTTTTTTTATAAGACTGCAGGAGGAAAAAAATTGTGAGGATCTATTGGCCTTTTTGTTCCTTGAAAAGTTTCTTTTCTTCAGTCTGCATGTTTTGCAACCATGGAGGGGAGAAGTAGTAAAGCCTGTGTTTCTGATCTGTTCTGTAGCAGTACGGTAACCATACCTCATATGTTTTCCTGCTGAGAAAATATGCTGCTGTTCTTCATGGAAAGACCAAATATTTATATGTCTTGACTTTGAATCATGCACATCAATTCCATCTCATGGCTTCAATAGCTAAATGAGTTGGAGCCCTTTGAAAATGGTCAGCTGGAGGCAGCAGATATTCCCAGGTTCAGTCAGACAGGAGCCAATCACAGGCATTTTGGGTCTTCAAAGTCAGTGTGACTTCCTCAGTCTGTGCTGTGCCACTAAACCATTTCATTTATGAATTAGACATAGATGATCCTGTCCAGCTCCACATTAGCTATGCTTTTAGTCCACTGAGGAATCAGGTGTCTCACATGAAACAAGTTGACTTGTAAATAGACACCACCTATGGTGCAATGTCAGTGCTGCCACTTAATTCTGATCAAATTATGCTTTTTGAAAAGAGAATAGAAACAATTTATCTTGCAAAAATCAAGTTCTTCACAGAAGAGTCCATTGTCTCCATTCCCATTTTTATGTCAATGATTTGATAATCGGTCTTTTTTTTTAAATACACTTTCTCATGCAAAAATCTACAATCAGTCATTTCTGTTTCCATTGCACACTGACATTTATTCGTGCCTTTTATATGCAGGTTCCATGAATAGTGCTATAGCCGGATGAAGGGAAGAGCTGACTTGAACTTCTAGCTCACTAATTCTTCACAGATTAGTGCTGTCAGCACTGATGGATGAAGGGAGAGATCTATCAGAATGGATGTGAGGGGTTTCACTCCTGCTTTGTAAATCATGCAGGAAATCCCAGTGTAAACTAAGCCTCTGCCACTCACAAAAGTTGAAACATCACAAGCACAGCAGTAACCCCCCAGTTATATTGGCTTTTTGTTGCTGCTGATCAAATTTCATATAATCCTTCCCACTTGTTTTGTCTAGTGCTGCATTAGTGATGAAAGGCCCTCAGATTTATTAAAAGAATATAAAAACAGAACAGAACAAATTAAAACAGCCCAGAAACTCATGAGCAGGGAAAAGTACATAATGCCTTCCTGTGTGATCCTGTTGGCGATCACAATTCCCATGGAAGTCATGTGAGTGCAGAGCTATGCAACAGTCTCTAGGAGTGATCCCGTTTTTCCAACTGGACACCAACAAACTGAGCAGTGATATAATGCACCTTGAAATATTTTTCCAAGGAAAGATTATGTCTTTTCTTCCTCACTAAAGGAAAAGCAAAAGTTTTTTTTCATGTCTTTGATATAGAGACAACAGCAACTGGAGCGCTCAGTGGAGGTCTGTGGAGTGGGAATGTGTAAATTTTCTTTTTTTATGTAAGAGTTCCCTCTTAACTCCCACGGTTGCAGACCTCCTTCTTACAGGTTTTTCCCCTTGGTATTACTTCAGGGTGGGCCCCTTACCTTAGGCAGGGACACGGAGATCCTTTAAACGAAACCTGACAGATGTATCTTTGAGACTCCCTCCTACAGCTTTATAACTTTTACCTGATAGAGGATGTAGTTTCATCTTCTGAGAGTTTTTTTTGTTCTCATCCCTAAGACCATAATGCAGTCACCTACAAAGAAGCATCTGGGTCAGGCTGAATTCCAGGAACAATTTTTCATTAAAAAATGGTGTAGGTGTATTTAAAAATATCAATGAATTCTCTTCATCCATTAGAGGAAATCCCAAGGACTCTGGTCTCTCATTCAATAGATCCTAACCACTGCCAGACACATCCCAGTTTTGCTTTAAATAAACTATCAAATGCTGATTGTTGGCATTTATGAACTGTAGTTTTGTAATTTCTAGTGAAATTGATAGAAAAAGGCAAAGAAGAGGTGACAGAAAGATCTTAGTTATTCAAGCCAGCCAGGGAAGGCTTGGAGGAGAGATAATTTCCTCTGTGAATAATATCTGAGTAAATAAGGAACAAGGATCACTGAATAAGTTTCCCCTTGGGAAGAAGAAAAGCTTTTTAAGCACAATAACTGGCTCTGAAGAAATATAGACTGGAAGTAGTACATCTCCTACCACTAGGTCAGTGGTGTTCTAGAACAAGCTTCCAGCTGGAGCTGGAAGGAGTAAATGAGACAAGTAATTCATGGGACAGAGCTAGATGATTATTTTATGAAGACATTATCTACTGCGTGGCCAGTGCTGACTCAGTGTTGACATTAAAGAAGGTCCTTCCAGTCCCATGTTCTTAGGAGCAGTGCCCTAAGATGGGAGCTGTCTCTACCCAAAAGGACATCTCTCATTTAGTACTTTTAGGTCAGAACACTAAGTACAAAAGTGCAAAGGTTAAGTCTAAAACTCTCAGGTTAAAATAAGACAGGAGGTGGGCTGCACTTTCTCTTAACAAACCTAATTTTGTGACAGAGAATTATTACTGCTTTTTGATGGAATCCTTCTTTGTCTGAGGATGTATGATTGAAAAAAAACCCTATATTAAAGGTTAATAGAGCTTTATTATTGTCCTAAAAGAAGTCTGAAAAGGAGACGGTGGGAGAAGTAACATCTAAATTCCTTCATTTTTAGTAGTTGTCTCCCTTTACAACTTTTCTGAATGACTTTTCAAGTATTTCTGGCTTAGGCTTCTCTTAGTTGCCCCTTGAAAATTCAAGGATATCTGTCTGCACTAATTTTTAAAATATAATGGATCATGTGTGCTTGTAGTTTGTGCTGCAAAGAGGGAAAGGGGAAGGAAATTTCAGAGCATCTTATGACTCTGTGCACTATTATGTCTTTCTTGATGATCCATTGATATGGTTTGCTACTTGTTGAATGGTTTATTAAATGCCTTTCAGTCCATGTTGTATAGGCACATCACTCATTACAGACACTTCAGGTGCCATCAGCTCTGCAAAGAGGGTCTGAGTAATGAAGACCCTTCTTATTGTGATGTGGATGCAGAGAAGGGAAATCATAATTCAGTCCCTTTTTCCAGGAGGAGGTTGGCTCTTGACTTGCTTGTTATCATGGTTACTGACAGCCTTTAGACAAGAAGCTTATTACTTTACTTTGTCTTGCAATATGGGTTTCCATGGCTGTGGGGCTTTTTTGTGGGGCAAAAAAGCTCCCTGGGCATAAAAAGATCTGTCCCAATGTCACAGTCAGCCTCTCATAAAGAGACTTAATTATGGAATCACAGAATATTTAAGGTTGGAAAAGAGCTCTAAGATCATTGGTTCCAACCATTAACAAGCACCACCATTTTCACCTTTAAACCAAATCCCTAGGTCACATTCACATGCCTTTTGAACACTTTCAGAGATGGTGATTCTACCACTTCCCTGGGCAGTCTGTTTCAATGCCTGAATACACTTTAAGTGAAGAAATTTTTCCTAACAGCCAATCCAAATATCCCCTGGTACACCTTGAGGCCATTTCCTCTTGTCCTGTTAATAGAGCACATGAGAGTTCTTCAAACCAGTTTTTCCTTGTAAAAGACATAGAGATGGTACATACAAAATTCCCCCAGGGTCAGTGAGGGCTGGGACCAAAATGCGCAGCCTCAACATACAGGCTGAAGGCCACAGAACAGCTAGTGTAGACCCAACCAGTAGCACCATGGAGATCTCACAGTTGTTTCATGGCATTTATTGGTACTTTCAATTCTTCATGAGTAGTGAATGGAAATCAAAAAGACAGGCATTCTACTTTACAGAAAGAGAAAAAGAAAACATGCAGCACACTTTAAATTCACTATTTAAGAGATTGCTTTTAAAACTTTATATTAGCTCTAAAATAGCTTTTTGTCAAGCAGTGAATGTCCTCTATTATGCACTTTTACATCATGTTTTACTGTTGTGTGTCTAAAACTAATAAATATTACCAGGAGTTTTGTTCAGGCTTTAGTTAGATACTAAATAGATGAAACTGGATTTAAACATTAGAAAAATCTGGTTTACTGTGAAGAGTGATCAAACACCGGAGCGCATTTCCTAGAGTGGAGTTGCTCTGTGGAGCAAAGAAAATGTTGAAATCCTGACTGGATATAACCCTGGGTAACTGGCTCTAGATGACTCTTTCATCAGGGGATTGGACTAGAAGGTCTTCAGATGTGCCTTCCAGCCCCAGTAATTCTGTGATTGTGTGATATCAAAGCAGATACATAAGCTGGACATTAGGAAGAAGTTCTTCACATACCACCAGATGCTAACCTACAGAGTACCAGGATTTCTTTTTGCTGATGTGAGTGGGAATTGAACAAGATCATGGGTGGTTTGCAGCCTTGACAGGAAGTCTGAGATGTGCTTTGTTACAAATGTAGTGTTAATAAAACCCCCCTTTCAGTGAGATCTATTTTTATTTTTAATAACCAAGGGGAACTTCCCAGCTTTTATATTGAACTGCACACATTTTCCTTTATTGATGTTTTTCTGTGATACCAGTACATACCAATAAATAGCATTCTCTACAAAAAACAGTGGCTTTTATCGCTTAGATAAAAGGGAGAGGATTTTGTTTCTTAGAGGAGAAACAAGTGCAAGAGAGAGAGGTATATCATGCATAATATGTTGATTTTGTAAAATAATTAATAGAAGACTCAGAACATATATTTTTGACAATTTATCAGTATTAGAGTTTTACATTTTCCCATCCTCTTTCTTTCTCAGTGTATTTTCAACTGCAGCAACAGCAAAAACCCCCGACCTTGAATAAACAGCTAATCAAAATTTAGTCTTAAAAGAAATACTGGTTTGCTGGAATTTTTTTCTGCCAAAAAGCTGAATTGTAGGACATCTGTTGTTCTACTCTCTGCTACCTAAGAATGAAAAGTCTTTTATTGTTTACTGGTCTGATCTTTGAAATGGTTCACAAAACATGTTTGATAAATAATGATAGCTTCTGGGGAAAAAAATTAGATTTGGTTCATTGCTGGTTTTAAAATCACAGTGTGTTAGAATAAGGCTGAGATAATTGCTTTGTCAGAATGGTTTCCTTCTCTTTTGTAGCTCTCCTAGGGTATTTTAGCTGGTATTAAATTGTTCTTTTTAGAATTCATAGCAAATTTCAAAGGTATTTAAATCAAACCCAGATGATAGCTATTAACTCTGTTTCACACCATTCAAACATTGTAATAACTAGTATTGAGTGGGTCTTGCACAGGTGGAACATGGATTTGAGAGATATCTGGGCTCTTACAGTTCCCATTGAAATTCTTGAATTTTTGATTGGCTGTTCAAGGTCAAAGAACGGGCAAAAAGTTGTGAATGCATTTTAAGTTATTAATATAAGAACTGTGATATTAAAACACAACAGCAGTAAAATGTTGTCATATAGACAGATTAATTTACAGCAATTCTTATGAGTACTGAGATGTTATGGACAGTACAAGAAGGTTCTGCACATGCTCAAACGTGTCCAGATAAGGGCAGCAAGGCTGGTGAAGGGTCTAGAATACAAGTCCTATAAGGAGTGGCTGAGGGAGCTGTGGTTGCTTAGCCTGGAGGTGAGGAGGCTTGGGGGAGACCTTATCACTCTCTACAACCACCTGAAAGGAGGCTGTAGCCAGGTGGGGGTCAGCCTCTTCTCCCAGAGAACTAGTGACAGGACAAGAGGACATAGTCTTACACTGTGCCAGGGAGAGATTAGGCTGGACATTAGGAAGTTCTTCATATAAAGAGTAACTGGGCATTGGAATGGGCTGCCCAGAAGGGTGGTGGAGTCACCCCTGGAGGTGTTTAAGTAAAGACTGGATGTGGCACTCAGTGCCATGCTCAGTCGACAAGGTGGTGTTAGGTTATAGGTTGGACACGATGATCTCAGAGGTCTTTTTCAACCTAGGTAATTCTGTGATTCTGTGGTAGATATTACCATGGCTCAATATTTCTTCATGTGGTTTCTAGATTTAGAAATATTTCCAAGTTTCTGTGCACTGGTACACCACCACACTGCATTGCATGCCATGCCCCTTGACTCTGGCCAGGAATATACGGTACATTAACTGTAAATCAAAAAGCAGATACTTTGCGTATGACTTTGACTGCATTATGTTAGTGGTCTGTCATCTTAAATTTCTCTAGTTTTACACAGTGACAGATTCACTCCCTTCACTGTGTATTTCATGATGTAAGGGTAGAGTCAGGCCCCGTGATCTTAAGTCACAATAAGGGTCTTTTCAAGACATGATGGCTACAACTCAGAAGTTTTGATAGACTAGGAAGACTTAGATAAACACCCCAATTGTTTCTTGAACCATCTTAATCTTTCAAGTCTATGAAACCAGACTGGAGAGTTTTCAGGGCACAATGCAATTTTTAAAATTTGCCTCATTTCTGCCTTTTCTAACACATTCTGCTCACATTTCCTCAGAAATAAATATATTCTCAAAATCACTGGAATGGCAAAGTATGTGGAAGGAATGATCTAAAGACACAGACTTGATCTGAATTTTGAAATTCCAAGAAGTGACGTTCAATCTTTTTTTTACTTGATATTTTAAAAGTTTCTGGTGGACTCCATTCTAGGCTGTGCAAGGCTTTTCTCCTCTAAAGCACAGAGTCATTAGACAGCAGTGGTTTGCAGTGTGATGGGGCAGCTAAGAAAATGGCTGAATGGAGGAGTGAAAGATACCATTGTATTTATCTACATCTTTTGACTAGAAGAAGCCAAAGAATGTAGCTCAGGGCAAAAATGTGAGGGGCTCTTCTCCTTATTTCCCACTCACATAAATACCACTCTGAGACCCCAAATTTAGTCATGCCCTCAGTTTCCTACTTTTGAAAACACATGCACCAGCAGCTTGTAAGGGGATGTGCTAAAGCTCCAGATTTTGCAGTATACGTGCAAATATTCTCCCCTTAGAAAATGCCAAATGCACTCTGTACATCTGCACAGATCTGTGGCATTATTGTCTTTCCAAATCTATTGACCACAGCCAAAATTAACTAAAAACATGTCTGTTAGAGCATTTCCTAAAGAAAAAAAAATAAAACAAAAACCACAACAAAACATTAACCTTACAGGTTGTCCAGCAATTCAAAAGCTCAAAGAATGAAATAATACTTTAAATGGTGATCAGAATAAGATACATGTAGAGATCTAGGAAGCGGGTCAACTTTTATTCTATTTCTTCATTGACATAATTAACCACAGATATATATATATATGTATACACTTTGGACTTTTTTTGGTAAATAAATCGGGTGGTATAGTACCAGCTACACCTTTATTCACCAAGGTAAGTAAATTTCACACTCACTACATGACACTTGTAGCCTCTCATAAACAGTTTTGTGAGAAATCCAAATCATGTCACCAATAATTTTTTTAGGAAATAATGTGGAACTTGCACATTCTTTGCATGCATCTGACTGACTATGCATCAATGCACCTCTATTAGGAGAAAAGATTATTGCCTCCTATTATAGCCATTATTAATGTAATATGAAAATAATAACAGGTTAGCTGTTACAGCCATTTTAAAAGCACCTGCTAGAAAGGTGGGATAAGCTATGACAAACATTTTAAGAAGCATCTTCAACCTACTTGCAATGTTCTGATAAAGTGTTACTAAATACCTAAAACTAAACAATTGAAAGTAAGAATTCTAGTGCTCTGCACTACAAGCTCATCTCTCTGAGTGATTATCTAATGAAAGAGCAACACAGGGCTCCCTGAATACCAGCTCCTTGCAAATTATCCTGTTCCATAGCAGGTGACAAGAGAAATAAAAACACAGTCTGCTTTGTCTCATCTTTAATATCCCAATCAGATCATTCTCTTTTTACATATATCTATTACTCCAGGGTGCCAGTAGAATATTCTGATGTCAGCAAATGATTCCTTAATGGGGATCTGATAAGCACTCTATCTGTATTCTATTTGTACGTAAATGGTGCCATCTTTCAAGTGCCAAACAGTGCACTCTACTTAATTGGGATGTGCTTAATCAGAAAAATCATTTAATGGGACATTGTTTGGGGATCCTGTTTAAGCCCTGTGATAATTAAAAGCAATGAGTGCTGATTAATGGTGGCAGTAATTCTGCATTTCAGGACACTCTCTAATTATTTGGTCTTGGTGATCCCTTTTGTGTCTCACTCTTCTGGCAAGTCACTCAGTTTGCTTCTCCAAGAACTGCTTTCAGTCTCTGCAGTAGAAACAGAAGGATCAGTAACTAGCTCACTCCTGCCTGTTCAAGGGTTCCTTACAAGTAATATTTCTGATTTGTTACTTAACACCGTAATAATGATTCCAAAGCTGTTTGAAAAAGCATTCTTGCTAAATGACACTTGCTTTTACCGCTTGCTGATTAGTGGTGGTCTGAAATGGTAACGTTTGTTGGGAAAATAGATTGTTTTCATTTTAAAAATTGCATCTCCTGCAATAAAGAGGACACTGAAATTTGGCATTTACAGCCTTAAATGCTGTGACTTAAAACCAGAAAAAACTGAGACACCTACATCCAACCATTTATTAAAAGGTAGCACTCCCCCCTGCAAATCCTTCATCACTTTTTGCTTAGCAGGGGTCTGCAAGGGAAAGAACAAACTGTAGAAACACAGGACAGCTGGGCTGAGCTTCCCTTTGTTCTGTGATAGATTGGCTGGTCACCAGTAATCACCATAGTATTTTCCAACATGGAAAAGCTGCCTCAGACAGCACTAAAGGCTACCTGAAAATTTCACCATGTGCACACCAAAATACAGGTGTGGGACAGTGTTGATCAACTTATCAGGGCACACTGTTTTCGGAGCTTTACTGGAACCCCTTGTTTTTCTTTCAAAGAAAGAATTTACACGGCTTTTTTTCCACAACAGTTTTATCACAACACAGGTTTTGACTTTCACATTTCTAAATGAAAAGAAAATAAAAAAATTCATTTACTTAAAAATAAATTACTCTAGGTATGACTGAAACTTCAGGAACTATCTGAGAAAAAAAAACCCTCTCTATGCTGTGAGTTGCTGTGGGTTTCTTCTTCTTTTCTTCTGAATAGTTCACCCACTGTGCAGTTACAGAATCACAGAACACACAGAGAGAATGGTATCCATTCATCCATCAATTAATGAGAGATCCTATTAATAAGAGAGCTCTTATAAGCAGAATATAAAAAAATACACAAATTTTAATAATTATCTGGAAAAGCAAAAAAACAGGAATTTGGTTAATTTTATTAAGTATAGATGCCAATAGTGGACAGATAAATATGAACTGATCATTGAAGGCCCTTTGCATAACCAGTGGAGAGAAGGAAGCAGTGCAGAGCCTTATAAGAATAATTAAGAAGGCAACTTAAGAACAATTTCTTTCTTTCTCATTTATTGTGCAATTGTAATATTTTTCACAGTGTGGAAATTCATCTGAGAAAAGAGGCCTTAGTGTAGCATGTACAGACAGCAACAGAAACCGTATTTTCTGTGTTTCAACTGTACTGATACTGGTGATAGATTTTGGGGTCCACACTAAAGGCCTGCTCATTCTGTCAGCACCTATAGTAGAAGTTTTTATACCACAGCAGCCACTGATCAGCACCTAAGTTGGTCAGACCTTATAAAAGATACACATACCAGCGCTGCCTCTAAGGTAAAATCCCAAGCTAACAGGATTGAACATGCTAAGAAAATATTTTATGTAACAGAAGTGCCAAAACTCATGGTGACCCTAAGCCACCAGAAAGCTTTGTTCTGCATTCTTGGTTCTCATTCTGATTGGTCACAGTGCAGGGAAGTGAGCTCATTCCCAGGCTTTTATTTGAATCTCTGTCCAAAACAAACCTTGCTATGATTCTGGGAATAGCTGTGTCCTGGAATGCATTCTACCAGGCACTGTGGCTGAGACTGATCTTTGTTTGGCTATCTCAGTCACATCTAGGTATGCAACCCAGGTTCATGCCAAAACCTACTTGTCTTGGGTTGCAATGCATTCCTCAAGTTATCAGCTGGAAGAGTAATACTTTTATTTGTCAATAGCAAATAAAGATTGTGAAGGAGATGCAGGGTTGAATGTTATGTAGCGAGGTGCTTGGCTGAGGCCAGCTGGCTCTAGAGAAGCGAGACCCAAGCCTTCCTGCACATCCCAGTCTGGGGTTCAGAAGTAATGTCCCAGAAAATCTGCACTTAGTCCTGCATTGCAATACTTACTTCAGCTGTCTAATAGATCAACAGTAACTAGTGCAAAAGTATGGGCTTCAGTGAAGACACCAGAATTAACTTACTGGTTTTACAGATCTTACCCCTGCCTACCCCTTCTCCCCTCCCAGAAGACAACTAATGTGAACCTGCAGGCCCTATTTTAGTGAGTCTTTAAGCATGGTAACAAAAAGTCATCAGGCTTCAAGAATTAACCCCTGAAAAACCCAAAGATGAGGATTCCTGAGAGAGAGACAGAGAAAATTAAAAATACATGTATTGATCCTAAAAAACTTTTAAAGAAAGTACAAAGAATACTTTTCTTTTAGCTAAGGTGAGTAGTAGGAAAAAAATAGTAGTGAGTAAGGGTTTATTGATGTTGCTTTTTTAATTTTGGGTGAAATATTTGCTTTAATAAAATGAAAGGATTTTTGCCTTTGACATCAAGGGAGGCAGGACTTCATCCTTTTTATTCTTCAGCGATACACAAGCTTTAAAAGGGTGAGAATCATCTTACTTAACCAATATTGATGTTTGAGACAAATTCCATCTACTGTTAAGAATAAGCATTTCTAGGGTGAAATCAATATGATCTGTTTTAGATGTTTATTTTTTAGATGAGTATCTTCAAAAAGGATTAATTACATCCCAGAATTTATTTTCTATCAATTTCTTCACACTTACAATAAAAAAGAATATAAATTGCTAACATCTACATGCAACCTGATGAATCCCACCCCAGTGTACTTGTCTCAATACATTTTGTCTTTTCTTACTGTGAGCATTCAGTAAAGGAAATTCTGGTCAAATTAAACTTTATAATTTTTTTTTTGCAAATACATATATTTTGGTGCAATATTCTTACTTTATCTTATTAATCACAATCAGAATGTGAAAAAATTTTCATGTGTTTTATTAATTCTGCATACATAATTTTATTCAATAATTATATGGTTATGTAATTAATACATTGAACCTTAAATAAGAAAATACAGTAACACAAAACTGTTCAAAATTGTGGGAATATCTGTAAACATTAAAATAGAAATATTAACATATTTGCTGGTGTCAGGATGTGTATTCATAGTTATTATATTTTCCATGCCATATCTTGAATGCCTGTTTTATAGACCTAGTTAACTGTAATTTCTCTGTGAATCATTTTATGTTGTAAAGGACTTAAAAGTTCTGCTAAATGTATTCTTGATAAAGCTGTATAGGTGAATAAAGGCAGAAAGTTAATCTTTGCTTTATAATAAGTATGAAGTCACAGTAGACTTGTGCTTGACTAGCTGAATCACACTTCTCTTTTCTACAGCTTCGGTACGGAAATGTTCCATACTTAAGGAAGGAAAGCAAGCAAGGAAGGACTGACTTGTTGCTGGAAGCCGTGTGCTTTCCTTACTGGGCTGTAAGATAGGCTTTCTAATCAATGTATTGCAAATTACTAATTCACCACTCGCATTGCGATTGCGTTGCCTCTTTTGGCCTTCTCACATATACATAAGGCTGACCCTTGTGCACTCCAAATTAATTTGTGCAGTTACTATCATTGGTACTGTCTCCAAACAAAAATCATCCAGGAATTGTGTTCTTGCTTTCACATGGGAGTTTCAGTCAGATTCTTTACAGCAAAAATCCATTTCTGAAAAAAACCAGATTCTTTCAGAATGCCTACCAGTTGTATTCTTTCTAGTAAAAAAAAACCCAAAAAGTCTGTTGTAGAAACAAGACTAGAGACAGTGATTGCTCTTTAACATATTTACATTTAGAATTTCATCACTCTTCAAGTTATTCATTTGTTTGAGTCCATTTCACATAGCCTCACTACAAGATTTTCCTTACAAAAATTACCAGTTTGGAAGGAATGATTTTAAGGTCTCCAGTATTTTATGTGACAAACTCTAAATGCAGTGTAAATTCAGATGATTGACAAAGAGAAGAGGGAGTGAAGAGAAGCAATGCTGTTTTACAGTGCTGCCAAAGCCTCTCTCAAATACAAAGGCAAAAGTGTTTTTGAAAAAATCGTTAAAATTTTCTTGGAAGGCTCTTTTGTTTCTGAAAACTGTCAGGACTGCTCAAAAGATATTTCTGGAGCAAAAGCTAAAAAAAAAACATTTTGGTTGAGCTCCAAAGTTGGAGCTTTGTAAACTTTCAAAACACAAGACCTGAAAATTTTCCATTTCAAGTATTATTTCATTTTAGCCACAGTTTCTATACACAGCCTGATACAGAATGTAGCAGCAGAAATTTGTCCTGCCCTCAGTTTGGCCTCAATTTTCTGGAGGAAGAGAAGTTTCAGGAATGGTGGTTGAAGGAGGAGAAATTGCAAGGCTGGGAGACCATGTCCCTGTCGACTTTTGGGAGAGGGCCTTGAAGAGCGGTCATGTCTGCCGTGCCCTGGGGGACACGCAGGTGCATAATATTGCAGAAGTGCTTTATCAGGAGAGCCAGCAGCTGCTGCAATATCTGTGAAGTGCTCATTGCCTGGGGAGCTTCTGGAGAATCTTCCTTCAGAGCAGAAAAGATGAAGGCTGTGTGTTTCTCATGCACCTAGGCACACGGGAAAACACCAAAAGAATTTGATATACCTCCCCCGCCCCCAAAAAATCCCAGTATTTACTTTTTGGGCCTTTCAAAACTAAATCCTACTACCTTTTAAGTACTGGAAATAGGAGCATCCCTCCAAGTCCTCTTGAGTCTCTCCAATGGTAGCAGGACATCTGCCTGACACCCAGGTGGAGGCACAGGAGCACATTGAGCAGCACAGAGGCCTATTACTGCATTACTAATTGATGTGGACTAGTGTAGTTCTGGTGGGAGCAGAAAAAATTCCTAATCAATCCAATAAAAGGGGTAGTCAGACACCCAGTAATAAAACATGTGTGATGTCAATAGCTTACACTGTGGCTGAAGCATGTAATGGTGCACCAAACCTCTACTGGCTATGTTAAAAATAGCAGGGAGGAGTTGATTAATTTTATATTAAGGCATTGTGGGTTACCAGTTGAGTATCCCTGAGGATCAAATACTAATTTGATTCATTTCCTTTTTTTTTAATATGGAATTAACCATTCTTTTAATGTCACCCTTGAAAATAGCAGTGAAAACCTTCCATAATCAGAGTTCAGATGTGTAAGTCACACTTTGACTACTGAACCCGATCTTTCATCATAGAGCTTGTAATATGGGGTGAAAAAAGGAAACAAAATTATATAGAGCAAGAAGGTGGGGGTTTTCATCTACAGGCATCCTTTGTCTCCCAGCATAGGTGAAATGCAAAAGTCCAACCTTGCGTTAACAAGATGTTGATCTATAACAGTCTTGTGGAAGGGCAAAAACTCACACTCTAATTATTGCCAAAACTGTCATCTCCCCTAAAGCAAGTGAGGCCGTCTGCATCATCTGAAGTAATCAATCTGAGTAACAAGAGGTAGCTGCCTTCCTCAGCTCAGCCCTGCCCAGGGTGTTCTCTCCTCTCATCTATAAGGATAACGGTATCACAAGTCTGTATTTCCAAAGCAGTAAAGCAACTGATAAGATATTTGGCTACTCTGCTGGGAGAAAATGGCCTTAAGACAGTCCTGGCTGCATCCAGCAGAGCCTGCTCTTCCCTGCTGAGGAGCAACAGAGGTGAGCAGCTAAGATCCAACACCATGAAGATTTTCTTGACTGAAAGGTTTATACAATGATGCAGAGTAGAAAGCTTAAGAAAGACAGAATGAATATTTCACTTGCCTCCCTTCAGAGACAAAGAATGTGTTAGTGTGGCAATTTGTCTGTTCCTGTATCTAAACTGTACCATAGAAATTTACTCTTTTTGAGCCTACTGTCATATACAGCACTCAGCAGAGCTCAAATCTCCCTGGAAACACACTGGGTTTTCTTGGCCTGTAGCCAAGAATAGTATATGCACAGAGGGAAAAATTATTAGAAGATATTGGGGAAAAAACCTTCACAATTACCTGTGTCTGTTCAGAAATTTGACAGATATCCCTCTTTTGGTAGCTAAATATAAAGGGCAGAGTTCAGGGGCAGAGATAAGCAGCAGGAGAGAGAAAGTTACCACAAAACAACTGATGAGAGTCCCTGTTATTTTTCAGAAACCTTTGTGATTTTCCCCATGAGATTTACCAAAAGGCTTTTCTTAGGCCCTGCAGCCAGTGCTTTACACACTGTATCCTGGAAAGTGAAAGTTGTCTGAGGTCCCTGGAAAAGCCCAAGCCCCATTTCTCAACTTGATGAGGCCAGTGAAATCCATGTAGGCATCTTTTTTTTGCATTTTAAACCCTGACACATTTTTTGCAGTTTATTGAGCCTGTAAGGGGCAGAAGATCATATTATTCAGCTCTGCACCACAGTCATCTTGGTACAGCTGATGCCTGTGTCAAGAAAATGCTTTTTTTTTCACCCCTCCCATTTACCTGTCAAGAAGAAACAGAAAAAAAAAATTCTTGGCAGAGTATGGAGCACCCAGGCCCTGAAAGGCAGAGTCATGCCCTGGCTTAGCCCTTGAACACAACCCAGCCCCATAGAGAGGTAATTATGTTTTGGGAGCTCAGCAGACTGTGCATTATTATACTCTAAGGAGGATTACTGCCTTGTATGAATAACACCATGATGCAATGGCAAATGCAGAATGTGTGCCTCAAACCTGCAATCCAGGCTGGATGACAGACCCCTCCCGGACCACCCTGCCTGCGGCACAGTTTAGCTGTCCCCCGGGGAAGAATGCCCTGCATGAATCAGTTTCCCATACAGATCTCACTTGTTCAGAGATAAGTAATAAATGAAGTTTTACTCCATTCAGGAGATAGAGAAGTGAAGACTTGCTAGTCAGAGAAATAAGATTCTGAATGTGAAAGGGAGGAATACATTGCTCACACTGCCTTCAGCTTAATCTGGACTCAGTCATCTCCCTTCCCAACTCCTCCTCAGCCAAGAGACCTACACAATGATTCTGGGATCCAAAACAGCTTTCTGCTAAACCTGACACACCAAACAAGCAGCTTAGCATTGCACAACCTGTGCATATGGGCAACAGCACAAAAGCTGTGCCCTTGGGCATGGGCAGTTATGTATGGGACTATTCAGGCCTTCCCTAGCTCTTCCTGTTCCCTTCCCCCTTCTCAGGGAAATTCAGTAAAGCCTCTTGCACCACCTGCCCACCTGCCCCGGAGCACACGGAAACCCAGGGACATCTTTCTGTGTGCTGTGAAAATGGGCTGTTGGTAGAGGTGACCACAGCATGCAGGAGATCCCTTTGACTCAATTAAATAGAGAGGCAAGATAGTACTGGGCTTGTTTGCCCTGTTTAGCTGCTGGTTTGCTTTGGGCTCCAACCCCTCTGCTGTAGCCAGGTTTCTCAGTTGTTGAGGGTACCAACACCTGGTTACCTGTCCCACTTTCTCTGCTTGTTAGTCACCTTTTGAACATTTCAAGCTTATAGCATAGAGATGCTGACTAGTAGCTCTGACTTTCAGGCCACAACAGAGGGCAGACAGCTGTGGGGAGATCACCCCAATTGTCATCCGAGCCTCAGCTGTCCTGGTGGCCCATTGTCTGTTGGTGCCCACAATAGTCTTTTTAATATTGTAAAAAAGTACCCATTGCACTGAAAGTCTTCCCAGCACCAGAAAAGCCTGGTGGCAATTCAAATGGTTTTGGGAGCAGAGGTGGGATCTAACAAGGGGAGAGGAGGGGAGAGGAGGGAGGAGGAGGGGAGGGAGGAGACAAGAGAGGTCTTTCTGACGCAGGAACATGAAATGCCAGCTAGGACAGACACAGCTTTCCTGACTGACATGCAGGAGTAATGAGGAGCAGGGAGGAAATAACCCCCTCCACTGATGGTGCTAGATGTACAAAAATACTGTTTCTTATCATCCTTAGAAATTCATTTAAGAGCACCCATTTAAATATACTGACATTATTAATGTGTGCAGAGGCCTTCAAAATTAACTTTGGCTAACTACATCAGGTAGACTAGCATTTCAAAGGAGGAAAAAAAAGCAAATATATGCCCCAAACGTTCCTTTTAATTGGGATCTGTGTCCAGCTCTAGGACACTTTTGAAAGCCCTCACCTCAGTGCAGCCAGCCCTGGCCGGCTGCTTGATCAGCTGCTCCAGTCCTTGGGCAGCAACCTTCAAGGAACACCTCTGCCACAGCTGTTTGCATAAAATACTGGCTTACCTTGCAATAAGCATGCTTTCAGGAAAAGTCATTGGCAAATTTTTGACTAAAAAGGTAGAAACTCCAGTCCTTTGACAGATGAGTTGGGTAATTAAAGGGCCTAAAGTGGAAGGGTGGGTGCTAAGAGCCCAAAAATAAATAGAAATCTAAATGGCAAAGTGTGGGCAACATGTAAATTTTAATGAATGCTGTGTTGAGTAAAGCACCTAGATGGATGAAGAAAAAATGCTCTTTGCCCTGTCAGAGCATACCTCATGCCATGATAGACCATTGGCAAAACAAAAACCAACCAATCTACAAAAAAATATGCTGTCAGTTATTTAGGTCTCTAACCATAAATATGGTAAAAGTCTGATGTTACAGAGAAGACTTTTACTTCTAAGAAGTAAAAGAAATAAGAGGGACCATTAGAGTTCTTGGCATGTCTGAGCAAAATGGTTAAACCAATAGGTATAATACCAAACATACATTGCATTTTGGATATTTATTGCAGCCACAAGGATTTTAGGACACAAAGTTTCACTGTTGTTTAGGCACCGCTCAGTAAGAACAAAATTAGACCACTTGTGTCTATAAACATTTTAACATGCAATAGTTTGCATATGCTGTGATGATAGACTGCAGCAACTGCTGGACAAGTATTGGAAAGTATTTTTTACACTGAATAATTGTAGACTGACAAAATGTTCAAAATGAAGTCATTGCTGAGAGTGAGAAGCAAGCAGACATTGTAAGTGCCGGATGGACATTAATGGACATTAATGGACAAATAATCCCTGTGATGGCTAAAGTGGATTTAAGCTTAATGGTATGTTACAGTGGTGATCTGTGATAAATTTTCTGATGCTTTTAAATTAATAAGTCAAAAGAAGTAAGATAAGCTCTAATTTCTAAAAAAAAAAAAAAAAATTAAAAGTTTCTTGGATTATCCTGGCTTTTGTATGTGACCAAAAAACCCAAGAATGGATCTACACAAATGTATATTGTATCTGGTGAGTTTATAAGCAATGTGACAACTCTACACCATTCAAAAATAAGACAAATGTTAAAAAATAGTGAGGAAATCACTTATCACTTCATACTGTACTGGTAATAGAATTATTGATCCACAGTGTAGTATCAATCAGTACCTCACAGCAGGGGTTGAGGGGTTTCCTTTAGATATGAGGCGTGTCCCCTGTCATTTAGTTCAGATAAATTATGCACAAGACTTAACATCAAAAATATTTTCAAAGAAACAAAATTAAATAGAAAACTGGTAACTTAAAGAATGTCACTGAACTATGACTTTCTTCAACACTGAAAAGTATCTTGGAGAAAAAAGAAGACATCCCCTCAAACAGTTATTTTGGAAATAAAGGCTAGATCCTGGAAGTTACTGTTGACTCATCATGTTTCAGTGGGTTTCACAGATAATTAGCACCTCTGAGGCTTGGGCCCAAAAGTGTGGTTGGTCCCTTAGCTTATGTTCAGGAATCAGAGCAGTAGCTTTCCAGGAGTGCTTGCTCTGTTCTTGACATCGGTTTTTCTTTTTAACATGCAGTCTGTGCACTTGAATTTTATCTGCAATAAGCCTTAAAACCCACTCAAAGCAAAAGCTCTAGAGCAAAGGGAGAGTTAAGAGGGAAGGAGCAATTAGATTAAGAGGAAAAATCTTTTGTTAGTTATGCAAGAAAGAATTCAGTGGCCTACACTCTCAGCCAGCATAAATCATTGTTGTTCCAGTGGTGACAAGAGAGCTGTCAAATTAAAGCTGTTCACAGCTTTCTTTTTGTAGCATCTTTTCTCCCTCAAAAGAATGATACTGCACCTGAGAGAGCTGCAGGGGTAATGCTTGCATTTTACTGTTACAATATACCTACTTTGTGCTACATGCCAGTCAAATCTCCCATATAAAGTCAGTTTATTTGGCCCAGAAATATCACCGTAATGTAAAGGGAAAATGTGGCAGTTCAACAGAAATGGAAATGCCTGTATTCCTGCCCTTCTGCTCTCTACTGGCATTTAGGGTAGGAAATGGCCAAAGGGAGAGGCCAGTGCTTGGATGGGGCATATGCTGCAGCAATCACCAGCCTGTGCTTCCATAAGTGTAAGGCTACCAGCCAACAAAACAAAGTCAAAGCACCTCTGTTTGCCACAGGCTCCTGCCTTGCAAAGGTGCTCCTCATGCCTGGAGTATTTCTAAAGAAGAACTTCATGCTCATTCCCCTAATACATCCTGTAGTGAAACTATGAGAATTTCACTCAAGAGATTCATATACAGCCACAAATAGCATTTTAGTAATTAACATTATAGAGCTGGGTTTAAATGGCTTCTGCTGTTTACAGATGGGCTGTCAAGACTGTCACTGCTGTATGACTATTTTTAATAGAAGCATAATCAATTAAATTGACTACATGTGTTCAAAACTGCCATGAGAAACCTATTATACAAATACAGAACATTAGAAAAATCCCTTTACAGGAGTTACTCATAGAGAACCAAAATAAATTACAGACTACCATGTGCCATGAGGACATTATTCATTCATGACAACATGGCTTTGCGTTTGATAAACCCCACACTGTACAAAGAGAGCCACTGAAAAGTTACATGTGGCAGCACAGTAGGAACTGGTGCCAACAGCAAAAAATACAGTAACCACTAAAAAGAATCTCATCTGCAACTGCAGATGTCACACACAACCTTGGTGGGATTGGTGGGAAGTCTAAGAGAAAGAAAATACTTTGTATTTACTAACCCATCTGTAGGACCCATGTGTTTTGCAATAGCTGATTTTCAGTCAGTCAGAAATCCCAGTCAAGTACAAATGCTGAGGCAGCCAACACAGAGACAAGGCAGCAACTCTGGGGTTTGCATCAGAGAGTAACATGGTGCAGCTGGAAAATGCTTTGCTGAGACTCCTAATGCCCAGTTATTAGAGAAGTTATCAGGTAGTATCAGAGTCCTTTGCTTCTCCACCGTGACCAGACATTTTAGGTGTTGGTTTAGATTCTATTCGCCTTTTTTTTCTCCAAATGGGTGGATGGATTAGAATGATTAACTAAAAGAAACCATAAATATGAATGTGTTAGGGAGATATTTAAGTAATGTACATTGTAAAACCTCAATTTACACCTTGATTAGACAAAACTTATGTGTTGTCTCACACAGTGTGGGGCAGGAATCGACTAAGAAACTGATGGAAATTTCCATTTTATAATATTCCCCTCTAAAGGAATGGTAGGTGTATGGAGAAAGGCTGGAGATAGAGGAATAGCACACATGAAGAGTTTGCCCTGACAGGTCACCAGGACTCTTTTTTCATTGTAGACCTGAGAGATGGAAAATACTCCTTGGCCCCAGAGTATGTTGATAGCTATAGTCAAGCCTATATTTCACTGCCCCACAGACCCTCCAGTTTATACACAAGACCCTCTCATGCAGCACCAAACCCACTGCTCTGCAATCAGGGAGACTACAATTTGCCATGTGTCTGACTCTCCCTTGCTCTTCCTGAAGAGCAAGGGATTTATAATGGACGCATCATTTGTCATAAATTGCTGCTGTGGAGATACCTAGAAGATACTTCCCCTGCAGGCTGGAGGCTGCTGAAAGCACACTATGATTTTTCACAGTACGCTGTCGTTGAAAACCAGCGAGGCAATCTGTGTGAGCTCTGTGCCTGTGTCTGATTTATGAGAAGTTCATAGGGAATGTTCTAAATCCAACCCCTTTTTATTTCATATTTAAGTGTCTATCCATGGCTTGATATCTTCTGACCCTTGATTGGTCAAGCAGGGCTCTTTGAAGCACTTTGCCTGCACCAGACCCTTTTAATATATAGCACTTTTTCCTTTATTAGTCTACAAGATTCACTTAGAACATGATAGTTCTGGACTAACTTCTGACATTAATCTTAATCACTGAAATATCTGAAAGACATACAAACACATCCTGCAAAGATAATGGAAGTGGACCTGCCTTGAAAGCTAAGCAAATCTTCACAGGAAGTGTGAAGTCTCAAGTGTCACAAATTTCCACTCAGATGTGGCTGCAAACCTTCTCTCCAAGGTTCAGCATTCTCCAGAGTATCACATGGATCATGCACCTGCTCTGCTGTCCAATAAGCTGCACCACAAGGGTTGTGAGTGAGTGAATATTTAAAGATTAGTCACCAGGGAGGTCCCAGAGGTCACGCTTAGTAAAGAAGGATGAAAATAGATCTTGAACCATGTGCTAAAAATGGCTAAAACTTTACCTTCAGAAAATCAAGCTAAGGTAAAACTTAAAGTACCTTGATTCTGTCATATATATGCACCTGCCAGTAATTACCACTGCTGTTTTACTTGGATGGAGACCAAGACATCCATCTTTCATCCACAATATAAGGGTAATGGAATGGAAATCAGGAAAGCTCCCTTAATTTAGGCTAGAGCAATTTTTATAATGTGTTCCTTTGCACCTAATGTAGGGAGATATAAAATGCAAGAATAATTGTTTAATTGTAAGAGAGGAGTCCAGATTTAATACCAGACAGGATAATAACTAAATCTTGTAGACACATGTGAATGCAGAAAAGAGATTATATCAGTTATGCATATGAGTAATTTAATATGGAACAAAATATGTGAGCAAGCAATTGTGGGGAAGATGAAAAGTCACATTGCATAAAAACGCCCAGCATTACTTTGTGAATTAGCAATGCTGTGTGTCATTCAACTGTCGGAAAGAATCAGGAATGTCACTGTGGCAAATTCTTGATATGGCCTTACAGAAGGTTCTGCTGTGCTTGAGATTAATTCAGCAGGCTTCTAGTGAGCATTAGCAATACTGCAGCAAGAGGTTTGCAGGGGAGAGCCATTCAGAAATTTACATTTAATATGAAATAACTATTCTAGTGCAGAATCCTGGACATGAATAATACCAAACCTTTGTCAGTAAGCCTGGATTTGATGGCAAACAATTAATGTGTAAAGAATTCATACATTCAAAATTCCGTGTTGCTTTTTGGTTTCAATAAGCACCATTCAACGGTAGGATAAAAATAAATCAGCAAAGTCGCACTGCTCAGTAGTATGAGAGAAGCAAATGCATTTTCTTCCTGAGATTGTGAGATACATAAAAGTGTGAGGACATATGAAATACACTAAATTTTTCTCCTGAAAACTTTCCTTCATATCATATAAAGAATGAAAACCAAAAGGATTGTTATAGTACTAAACAAAAGAATATTATTAGAATTAATCCCAAATTTACAAACATAGAAAAATCTCAGTTGCATTCAAATGTCAACAAAACATGGAGGGGAATTATTAAAGGTGGGATGATTTTTTTCCAATCATTTCTACTCTAAGCATTTTCAACCACGAATTAAAATGGAAGCTCACAGAAATCCTGTAAAAATATTATTAATAAAATTCAATTTCCGTGTGGAGGAAGGAATCTGAAATTGAGCGAGACACATGTGCTAACAGAGCAAACCTTGACCCAGGAGATTTGAATAACTGTATAAGTATTCTGGGAAGCAAGATATTGGAAACATCAGCTGTCAACATTAAGGCATGACTTTTGGCATCATAGTATATCATTATCCATTGCCACTGAGAAGGTCCAGAAATGAAAGTTATTATAATGATAATGCATTAAAATAAACTGGCAAGCTATGTAAAACAGTGGAAAATAGTTTGCAGCGAGTGCACTCACTTAAAGTTGTTCAGTTCAGTTTCTCCATGGCAAATATAAAGGTCAAGGGGCAGTTTAAACACTTCCACTTACTGGGAGTGTTTTCTGCCATGTGGAATCTCACTTCTTATCAAATTTGTGTAGAGGTGGCAGATTTCAGCTGAGGTGATATTTTTTGTCTGGAGCAATTGTCTCTGCAACTATTGCCTAAAGCAAGTCAATCAATTTTTTAATTGTTAGTGACTTTTTATCCCAAATTTATTTCTTGTCTGTCTAGGTGCAAGGACAGCAGAATGTTTTTATTTTTATTTGTTCTGTTATCCAGTTTATGCCTTTATTCACTTGTAAATGTCAGTCATGACCAATTCTTTCACTGATGAGACTAATCTAGGCTACAGTCATCAATGAAGATGATCTTGCTGATCTGTGCTGTCTGGTTACATTACAACTCAAAATACAGTTTTAGTTTTGGAGTTTGTGTTGAGGATAAATCACACAACAGAACAGCAGCTTTTGAAATACAGTTTTATAAGAGGTTTTTATCTAGCATTTGTTTAAATAGGCATAATAATTAAAGTAATGGATTCACCAGCACAAGGCAACTTGCTAAGTCTACAAAAATAGAAATAAGGGGAGGGGATGTTTAATTAGAATGTGTTTCCTTAAACTCTTCAAGGCAGAATGAGACATTTCCTCAATAACCACTTATATTTTTCATGAAACTTTTCCTAGTGTGTTTTGGGCCTATATAAGGACTGTGTCCACTCAAAAAATCCTATCTCACCTAAAACAAATTTCACTGTAAACTCTCTAAAATGTACCCATCTTACTAAGCACAGTATCTTTGGTGAAATAAAGAAGGATGCCTGAAATAAATTAATTCTAGCAGCTATGGTTTTGTCTCCTAATGAAGAGGATTATGACCATATGGTACAACCAGATTGTATGTGGAAATAGTATTAATTCTACAAAATCGATGCTATGCTCCTGATCACAGTAACTGTAAGAAAAAATAATATATACATGCATAAATTTATAGTAGCTGTGGGGAGCGATTTCCCAGCTGATGAGTACCAAATAAAATGTGCTTATTTCAGTAAGAGGAACATGCACAGTCCTCTTGTCAATCAAAACTGAAATCAGGATGTTTCTGGCCACTTGCTAATTATGAATTACAAATCAAATAGAATTATGCCTGGTTTCAATATTCTGTGGGAGCCCTCAAAACTGATAACTTTTAAAAGTCTCTCTGTTAATTGTTACAAGGACAAACTTGGTATAGACTGGGCTTAATTGTGTGTTGGTAAGAAATTATCCCTTTTTAGAATGGCAGCAGGGGGGCAAGACCCTTACTCTTGATGCTGTGAGGATGGACACTACTTGGTGGACACATGAGCAGGGATTGTCCATTTCCTGGACAGAGATGCTGTATATATTGAAGAAGAAGAGACATAGAACTAAGCTTTGTGAAATTTTTGTACACACAGAAGCACCTCTAATGTGCCTTTTGACCATCATGGATGGGCTTTTTCCATCTGTCATAAAGAGAGGGATAGTAACAGTCATGCAGCTGCTTGGCTGTACACCTGAGCTGTTGGTATCATGCAGACAATTCTGCTGAATACTGAGTGGATTCATTAGCATCAGAATGAACCCTATGTCCCTAAATGGGAGAGTATTTCCTGGCAATGCTGCTAGCAACATTTCTAAGTTGGTACATTCATGTCTGCAAGCTGACTTAATGGGGCCAGACAGAGAGACAAAAGCTAGCTAATGTTAGAATTAATTTTCCACTATTTTCCTCCTCATGTTGCCAGACAGAAAATGTAGAAATTGAGTGGAAAGGAGAGGGAGAGTTTGAAGGGACCATCTGGCTCAGAGTCTTGTCCTCCAAAATTGCTTTACAGAAGATACTTAATACAAAACTGAATGCCTGAAGTTTGTTCCATATTCTCTTACTCATAGCAATTTATTTTAATTTTCTTTTCAAGTCCCACCTCAGTTTCATTTGCATTTCCTTTTCTGTACATTTTAACTACAAAATACAATTTCCTTGCTAATCCATTCCTTTTCTATATTTTTCCAGGGGAATTGTATTTCTTCTTTGCTATTTTGTCCTTCTTAGTAAAAACTCTGAGTATTGCACTGCAGACATAAAGCAATTCTACTCCTACCTAATGAAAACTCTTGAGTTTAATTCCCATCAGCTTTGCAAACTAACTTTCTCTGTTTCTTTACATTTACACCTAGAAAGTAATTTAGTGTTTCCTCCTATTTTTTCTATCTTTCAGTTAAAAAAAGTCAAAATTTGTCACATCTACTCAATCAAGGATTATTTTGTATGAGTATTTATTCTATGTTTTTTGCTGCTCATGTAATCCAAATCTAAAATAGAATTACAGTTTCACTGACTATTTGTCAAAGCATTTGCTAAATATAATATCCCAGATGTCTGGGTCTTACCCTATTTGGTACTTTGTGTGGTTTGGGGTTTTTTGGTGGGGTTTTTTATCCCTCCAGCATGTATTTGAGAAGCTGATGTTTCCTCTCTCTCTCCACCAATTCTTTTTATGTATTTCTCTCATTATTAGCTAGATCCATATCCAGATCTGAAAAGTCTGTAATACTGCTTTTATCATCCTTCTTAGGGGTAATCTTTATAAGAAAAGACTTCATTTTATTCTTGCTGCCACAGTACAATTCATTCCATCAGCTACTTAACAGGTACACAGCGCATCCACCTCCCTCCTTTCTCTTTTCTGAATGTATGAGTGCTTTCTCTCCAGTTGACCCTACCTTTCCTCCATTTTCTTGCTTTTCCTGCAATGTCTGATTTCATAACCTTTCCAAGGATTTCAGTCTCCTCACAAGCATAAAACAAACATTTCAGTTGTTTCCACCAAGTCAGAGTGGAGCTCCCAGACAGAATATGCATGTTCATGTGTGTTCCTTAACTTGCAGCTGACGTTTTGATATAAAGCCATATAATCACAGCATATAGACAGTTTCAAGTGGTTGTGGTGTTTTTCAGGGAGTAGAGGTTATCTGAGACTCTCAGCTTTCTCTGACAATTACCTGGTTTATACCCTT
This sequence comes from Corvus kubaryi, assembly GCF_017639235.1. Classification (NCBI taxonomy): domain Eukaryota; kingdom Metazoa; phylum Chordata; class Aves; order Passeriformes; family Corvidae; genus Corvus; species Corvus kubaryi. Next base: position 24,099,046 of record NW_024580667.1, on the reverse strand, counting down.
TTGGAGAAGTAGTGTCAAACTTCATGAAAAAGTAATGTACTGGTACATGTGTGACAAATTAGAGAGTTGTGCAATCACCAGTTGTGTGAAGTTTAGCAAGGGCAAGTGCCAGATTCTGCACGAGGGGCAGGGCAACCCTGGATGTACAGACTGGGGAACAAGAGGCTGGAGAGCAGTGCCATGGAAAGGGACCTGGGGGTCCTGGTGGATGACAAGCTGAACATGAATCAGCAGTGCCTTGGCAGCCAGGAGGGCCAAGCGTGTCCTGGGGGGCATCAGGCACAGCATCGCCAGCCGGGCAAGGGAGGGGATTGTCCCACTCTGCTCTGCACTGGGGCAGCCTCACCTCGAGTGCTGGGGGCAGCTTTGGGCGCCACAATACAAAAAAGACATTAGAGAGTGTCCAAAGTAGACCAACAAGAATGGTGGTGGGCCTTGAGGAGAAGCCATACATGGAGCAGATGAGGTCACTTCATTTGCTCAGCCTGGAGGAGACTGAGGGAAGACCTTCTCACAGTCTACAGCTTCCTCATGAGGGGCAGTGCACGGGCAGACACTGATCTCTTCTCTCTGATGACCAGTGACAGGACCCAAGTGAACACCATGAACCTGAGTCAAGGAAGATTTAGGTTGCATATCAGGAAAAGGTTCTTCACCCAGAGGGTGGTTGGGCACTGGAACAGGCTGCCCAGAGAAGTGGTCACAACACCAAGCCTGACAGAGTTCAAGAAGCATTTGTACAATGTTCTCAGCTACATTATGTGATTCTTGGGGATGGTCCTGTGCAGGGCCAGGCATTAGACTTGATGATCCTTGTGGATTTCTTTCAACTCAGGGTGTTCTATGATTCTATGACTCTTGTTATCCCATCATAACAGGTTGCTGACTTTTTTTCCTTAACAGAATGAGATTGCTCCAGTGGTTGAGTTCTCTTGCACATAGCCAGGTGTTTTCTTCAAAGCTGCATGATGACAGTGTTTCCCTTTCTTTTAAACAGACTTTCCTTTTGGGTGCCAGGTATCTGCAAATCATCTCAGCTTTCTATCATATCCCTAAAATTTTGTTTGAGGTCTATTGTTGCCTTCACTTATATGTCCAGGGCCTGAAACCCCTCCAGAAGTTCTGTCAGGAAATATCTTGTATAAAGAACCAGCTCTAAAATGATGCTAATCTTACAGCTCTAACATCCAGCCACCTCCATGGCCTATGCCCTATGTGATATTTCCCTTGTTAATGCTTTAGCAGCCTTCTCCATCCACCTTAACATTTCTTAATATAGTAAAAAACCCAAATCCCATCTCCCTCTCTCTCTCTCTGACTCTCCTAACTCAGAAGCAAACTCATGGTTGTTGCCCAGTTGACAGATTACTCAGCATGCAGGTTTTTTAAAGCTTTGTATTGAGTCAGTCCTGCCCTTAAATTGTCTGAGCTAGGACGAGCTTTCTATTCCTTCAGATTCTACAAGCTAAAAAAAAAGAGAAAAAATAAAAAATCACTCACTCTTCCACATGGTCATCACCAAAATGTTCTAAAAAAGAGAAATTCCTTTTACATCAAATGGCAAATTAAACAGCCAATAAATAAAATCTTCCCCAACAACAAGATCAGAGGCTCTGCCTTAGCTGACAAAATTTGTGGCAACTAGCCATGATTTTTTAGAATTAGCAAAACAACTCAGTATTCCAGGCTGAAGAGAAAGCACAGTGCAGATTAGCCATTCTTGCAATATTGCACAGTATCAAAAAGCTGAATATGATCTGAACTCAGCTCAGAAGTTTTACCTTATGGAACAAAAGCAAATGGTTTTATTGTCTGGTTGTGTTAGTACAGTGCTGTGTGTAGTCCTGAAAATGTCATTACTTTATAGCAGGAAAGCTTTTATTAAAGAGTAGAAGAAAATTATCCAACATTAGAAATTTTCTTACACATGAAACATCTTAAAATACTTGAATATGTACTTCCTTACACAACAATGATGACCCATGAAAGTTCCACAGCAGCAGGTGATGAGTAAGAAATCTTGGTGGAAGCTGAAGAGTGTATCCATTTAACAAAAAGGCATTGCCTTTATTTCACTCTGATAGTAGCTACATGTATAATAGCTAGAAGTCTAATGCCAAATATAAAAAATAGTAGAGTCATATTGATTTAGAGTTTTCATCAGTCTAGTCATCAGATTTAGAGTATTTCATCAGTCCAACAGTAGGAAAATTGTTCCCTTAAAATCGATGCTTCAGATAGATAGTGAATATCAAGCTTTTGTCTTTCAAGATTTAATAGGGAAAATCCACTTCTCCTTTTGATCAGTCGTGGATGACTTAGTCTTTTTTTGTTGAAGTCTTTGAAAATCCATCTGTATAACCTTCATTATGGTGTTAATACCTTCCAGGCTTTAAACAGATTGTGGAAAAAAAAGAAGAAAGATTTCTCTCAGTCCTCAATGCCATCAAATGCATTGAGCTTTTTAGTAATAACTTAAAAATAATTTAGAGGAATCACAGTCAAATAACATACCAATAATGTATTTTTTAATAATAATAATAAGATAAATATTCATCATTTTGCAATTTTCATAAGATTGTTTTAGAATAATATAGGAAGATCTTTCCTCTGTTAAGAAGATTAGAGATTTAAATGTTCTTCTTACCACAGTGATCCAAGAATAGCTGGGGTGGCAACACATGTGGCTTTGCAGGCCTCCAGTTTATTTTTTTTCATTCTAGTCCATGAGATAGGGATTTTGCTATCAAATTTTGACCAAAAAAGCCCCTACTCTTAAACCTAAGATGGTTTGGGTTTTTTTTAAATAAAAGAAAAGAAAATAATCTTCATGGAATAGTCAGCATTTCTAGGACAGCTGAAAATAAAAGAGAACTTCGAAAAGGAGAAGTAGGCAACAAAATTAATCACAAATAAGTGAACATGACCTATCCAGTCTCATTTTTCAAGCATAAGAAATTGCAGAACATGGACTTTACTGTCTGTCTGCAACCCTGAGAGACCGTGCATAGTCCCTGTGAAAAACTGCTTGGGTAGTGGTGTTAGTGGTATTAAAACCTAAGACTATACTGATGTATAGTTAGTTAAACTGTATAGTTAGTTAAATTTGAACTAACTCAGATACATCTGAAATGATACCAGGAGTTCTCAAATGATAGTGTTTATATGTCCTAGATTAAAAGATAAAGTAAGTGGGATTAATTCAATTGTATGTGAGTGCAATGATATTCAGACATTCCAGTTCCATGGGTGGAAATCAGTACAGTGACCTGGCAAGACCAGGACTGCATAAAAGGAGCACATCTGGAAAATACCCAAGCAGACAATCTGCCTTAAAAATAATGAGCTGACTAAAAGGTGGCTATGAAAACTGTAAGAGCTGAAGAACACAGCCTTCAAAGCACATATTAAAAAGAAAATGAAAAAGAAACTACCTCAGGAGGAAAAAATATTTCTTTAATGGTGACTTGGGACCACACTAGCAGCTTATGGTTGCCTTAGACTCACTATTTTCCTTCTTTGTTTTCACAGGAAATATGTCAATGTGGGAACTAAGTTGGAACTTGAATAAAGACCTTGAGGTATGGCCCCTGGAAAAGACAGTTCCAGTGCTAGCAGACATGAGTGAATTATCCACTGCTAAACAGAAATGAAGGATTTTATCTGCTTATATGGGCAAGTACTGATAAATGATTATGTAATTAAAATGGAAATTGAGTCCTGAGCTGCACTGGCTGGGGTGTGAGGAGGCATGCTGAGGCAGTGCAAGTCCTCATGCTCTGGTGATGGGCATAAGGTTAAACATCTGCTCCCAGCTCTCAGCATCTGAGTCAATCAGTCGACCATCCTCCCCCCTTTAATTCCTCCACCACATGCTTTGAGACTTGCAGACACTAAAGGAGCAAAGAGTTACGAGCAACAAGAGGTTTGCCACATGGCCTCAGGTCTGATAATTCAGGTACCCCAGTGTAGTGACCAGGTATTAGTGACCAAGATGCGTTAGGTTTTAACTTTTATATTTCTCAAATCCTGTACTGCCTAGTGTATAACTCTGAAGTTTCATGTTAACTTCTGCTCTCTCATGCTGGTTAGACATAAAAAACCCCTCTAGGTTTGCTCTTACAAGGACACCTTGATTGTCCCAGGCCCCAAAATGCGTAAACTAAAAGCCTTTGAAGAGGAGGAGCAGATTTGGGGTAATTACATCATTAACTGAAGTTATAATTGGAGAATTAACCCTGATATGCAAATAGACCAGACTTTTGAAAGTGTGAAGAACCTGTGACCCAGGGTCCATCTTGGGTGTAGCCTTTTGACTGCCCAAGGTGTACCTTTGAAGGCCCTTCAAATAAATACCTACTTTTATTCTCTTATTTTTGTCTAGACCCTGTTTTTAAGTAGCCACCTCCAGGCATCAGTAGCAGTGCTAATTCTGGTGAATCCACTTCAGAATTTATCTCAGGAACACAGACAGTCTCCATTTGTTTACTAAAACAAAGGAAAATTGAAGTTTGAGAGGAAATTTATGGTAAAAGAAAATTATTTATGTTGAAATAAGTGTGTGATATAAATAACATATATAATAATAATAATAATGTTATTATAATAGTGACAGTCCAAGCTTATAAGCAAAGCTAGGTTTACAGAGAGAGGTAATAGCTTCTACTGGACCAGTGAGGTCATTGGAATTAAAAAAATTGAGAACCTTTCAAGTACTTCTTCACTTTGGCATGTGGTAATTGGCATGTAAACTGAACCATTGCAAAGATAATTACATTAGCTGTGTTTGAGAAATTGGCCTCCTCAGTCATTAACCAGAGTTACCAAAAATACACACTCTTCATACGTAGGAAGAAGGGAAGCTGTAGAGGTCTTCTATCACTGCTTAGAAGCTGCTCACACACTCCAGAAATCCCTAATAACTCAATTGATTTAAAGCTCAAATTCAGCCCAGCTGAAAGCCTGGTGTTTAAAGCTTAATAACACTAGAAATGTCTCTATGCATTTTTATAAATTTTCCACACACGTGAATTACCCAGTCACTTTCTATCATATGAAGAATATCAGCAGATTGTTGCTTCACCCAGCTCCCAGTCAGGCATTACCCTTTCTCACTCTCAGCTGGACCAAAGAATTACTAGCACTGAGAAGATCCTAAAAATGGAGCTAGCAGCGATGCTAAAAAGTGGGATGTGGAACACGAACTGAGGAAGAAGTGTGTGCTTGTGAAATCTCTTTATGGATGCAATAAGACAGGACAGTGGGGGAAGATAAAGGAAGCTACTGGAAATGTGGATTGAGAGAATATCTGCCCTGTGTGATGGACGCCTACACTGAGAAGTATCCCAGATCAGCACAGTTGGATCCAGGCAGCATGGAAAAACACTTGGTTCTGACAGTGGTCTAGGCAGCAGCATGAGACTGTGGTTCCCAGGGTAATAAATCCTGCCAGTCAGCTCATCACTGCATGCTCCTGAGCTACTGTGGTCTCCACTATACAAAATGTTACAGTACAGTCTTCCAGCATTGTAGTACAGGCATGCTTTAAAGATATTTGTCTAGAAGTGATTAAAGAGAGGGAGAAAGGAGTACTTTGGAAATGTAGACTGCTCAGAAGTACAATCTTTATCCTATATCACATATGATCTCTACAGCAAAGAGATAGCTGTCTTTATCCTCCTTCCCTTCCATGTTCTTCCCTCTCTTTTTGGACCTACATGTCCAAGTTGTGTATGGGAAAATGTCCAAGATGCATATGAGGAACTTTATGGATGCTGATGATTTTAGTGCTTGCTACTTATGACATAAAAACAAGTGCTCTCCCTTTCCAGGGACAAGGGTGGAACCCGCCTGAGCTAGAGCTGAAGCTGAACATGGTAGAGATGCATCAATGGAAGCAGCAGAGCAATTCTGTTCCTCAGATCTGCTGAGACATTCCACTGCACCATGTAAGAATATGGAAAAGTTTTTCATTGTAAAATCTCTTTCTTAACAAGCAGAGTGAGATGAAAGCAATGAAAGCAAGAATCTAAGAGAGGTTCATGGGAAGGTGTTGTGTGTCTGTTTCATAAGGTGTGGCGTGGCTGAGCACTACATGGTAGAGACGCAATTTTCACTCTCAGTCTCATAAAGAACTTTTTATGATCAAAGTGAGAGAACCAAAGTGATGCTGCTTCAGCATTAATTTTCAGCAATATGGGAGTAAAAAATAAAAATCCACTCCATTGCACAGCTGTGCTGGAGGAAAGAGTATTGACTGACTTCTGATCATTTGCTTGTTTTACTTGTGTTAAAAGTATTTTCTTGACCTACCTCAGTGGAACTACAGACAGACTGGTTTGATCCTTTTTTCTATCATTTTCAGTGTCAGTGAAGCCCAATGTTACAATTATCCTACATCTCATCAATTGTTAGTGTGATTTCTTGGCTAAGAAAAGTCAGTGGAATGTGGAATTTAAGCCTTTGTGTTAGACTGAAATTCTCCTAAATTTAGAGAAGTCGAGGCTGCTTAAAGAAGGGTGAATTTTTTTTTACTTCCAAAGTGTTTGTCACAGGAACAATGTTGGTACAGGCCCAAAATATGTCAGCATCAGTGTCAGGCACATCCATGGAAAACTGAACCCTGCATAATATTATAAAGTGATAAATTGGCAGAAGAGGTTTCACAACCTTCGTTTAGAACACTTTCTCATTTCTTCACTCAGAAAAGTAATTTGGAAAATTAAAAACTTGTAACAAATACTTGCCAAACTGCACTAGGATCTAAATGGCCTGTTGTACTCTCTACTGGTGAGTCACACACAGTAACAACAGCATGGTACAAAATTACTCTAATTAAATGCCTCTAAGAAGACTTTGACATTTTTGGTATGCTTTTCGTCTTGCAGAAGCAACAGACAATGGTGCCTACAAATTATTTTTTTGTACATTTTTATTGCTAGTGTGTCTGGAAATGTGTTAATATATTTTAATAACTGTCATTTAATCTTAACTGGTTTACTCATATTGAACTTGCAAAATATCATAACTTTAAGAAGTGCCTACATTGAGGTATGAGACTGTAAGGACTAGGGCCTTTTGTCGTGCAAAGGACCTGTGAAGAATATAATTCCTAGGAGAAGGTATATAGATTAACTCCAGAACAGTTTTTCAACAATGGATACAAAATAAATACCTTAAAATAAATAAATAAACAGAAAATCCTTTACTTGCTCTGCACTCACAAAATGTGTCTGAGTACAACTGTTTCCTAAACCACACTGAAGAAGCAGAAATGAGGGAAAGAGGGGAAAACAAACACCTTTGAGTTTCCTCAGACCATAAACACAGTGTGTTTATACGTTACTGGTCAATCTTTAGCAATTACAAACAGGACTAGTTCCACAAAAGTTACTGCTTCTCCTGGAGACAGTGCAGGTGTGCTGATGGTATTCTCTGGCATAACAGGGAACAGGATCAATTCATTCCAAGATCTCACAGTAATCCATGGGCAATTGTGGCAAAACAGAAAAATCTGCTAGGAAATGAATTCTGTGAGGAGCTGCTGGCCTTTGCATGGTGCCTGGTACTTATTTACTGCTATCATAGTATTATTAAAGGTTTTCAGAAATTTCTTACATCTGTCATTCTGAAACAGACTCTCAGCCACAGTTCAGCCATCAGCTGCATCCCTGCCACCCCCACTGTTTCCTCTACTGCTGCCTCAAGTCCTTCCAGTGACCTACACAGGTAAACTTGCTTCTCTGGTTCCTCCAGTATTATATGGGAGGTCCTCCAGCTGCACTGCAGGTCAAATCTTTGGGTTAGCACCACAGTCTGCTGTTGAACTTGAAATCAGGCTTTTTGTTAAGAGGACAGAGATATTTCCCTAACCTTAGGACTATGTTTTTATGCTGTTTTTAGGCTGTGGCGGTCTGTGGGTGCAAAGCGCTGTTCAAGAAGTAAGTGCTGTGCCTTGGAAATATGAGCACTCAAGGAAGACCCTGGGTGGGATCCAAGGGAAAGAAGAGATACTTGGAGGCAGAAGAGATCAGTTACAGACTTCAGGAGCCATGGCCACCACCTAGAAGGAAAGCAACTGCACAGGAAGCATAGTGCTACTTCCCAGGAATGCTACTGTGTCAAAGCAAAAGTGAGTGATGCAGGTCACAACCTGAGGAGAAGCACTGGGCTTTTTGCTTTTAAAGTTCTTACAAAATCTGACTTTTCAGACACCTCCTTTCATGCCTTCATGCAATCTGACATATAGAATCCTCCAGTAACTAGAATTGTAATCTCTTTTAAATGTGCTTTTATACTTTAAACCAAGACAATGAGAAAAAGAGGATATTTAGGTTTCTGCTCAACTTAGCCTCACATTCTTGTTTCTTCTTTGGAACTGGTTATACTTTTGCCAGGTTACTTTATCTGTCATCTTCTCAACCACTTTAAAATTTCAGTCAAAATAGCTGAAATCACTCAAATTATTCTGAGATGAAAAATAAGTCCTTTAAACAGAGGTACAAAATCTTAGCTGCTGTATATTTCCATATATTCATAATTTTAATGCATGAAAAACATAATGCAAAATATGGCTTTTCACATGATATATCCTCTTCTCCATTTTGGTTTCAGTCTGTGACCGCTATATTTAAGGGCCTTTGTATTTGGCTACCTTGGTATTTGTAATGGGAAAAGTTCTACAGCACCCCTGAATTGTTTCTCAGTTTTGTCCTTGTGTGGTGTCAGTTCTTTGTTGTTAAACCAGATTTACACAGAGACTGTGACAGTAACAGCAGCAGCCTGTAATATGTCAAGTCTGTCTGAAACGTCCTTCAGTTGCCTTTGTAAATTTAGCGCATCTGTATAAAGCCCCTTGTGTCAAATGTATGTTCTGGTTTTGATCAAATCCTCCACATGCTCACAGCAAATTTCAAGACACTTCTGGCAGAGGTATGCAAATGCAGAGATAGATTCAAGGCATTTTGATACATCTCTTTGTGTCATTTTCCTGCTGCAGTAACTGCTTTGCATTTCTCATTTTTTTGTGGTATATTGATGATAATGTTAACATGGGAAAGGTTGTAACTTTCCTGGTTTCTACTTCTCAGGCTCTTTTTATGTAGGAATTACCAACTGGTCCTCTCATATTTGTGTTTTTGAAGGTTGTTCAACATTCAGTTTTTAGGGTTATAGCTGAACATCTCCTTTTCTGGAAAATTGGGCCAGGGATTTAAAAAAGCAGGCTCAAAAATATCTGTCTGTGCCTTTAATTGCTTCCATTTCCTATTCTCCTATTTCAAACTTCTGAGGAAATGACAGAAGGAAACTATCCAGGTTTTGACACTTTTTAAAAGAGATGTATGTCACTGTTTTCCATAAAGCATAGAAATTTTGGACTACTATCCACCATCTGTTAAATAGAACGACTCCCAGCAAAGTACTTTGCTGTCTGCTGGGTTGTCCACCCTCCTAATATCTGATAGATATCTTACTTTGAGGGAACACACTTAGCACATTGCTGAACGAGGAGCCACCTACAAGGAAGCTGTAAATAAACATAAATATACAGAACAAAACCCTTCTTCTTGTCTTCAAGATTCACCTCTTGAAGCTGGAGTTAGACACAAAACACATTTATTTTTTATAAAACTCAGCTGGGAAATGTAACTGTGACATTTCCTTCTTGTACTCTTCTGCTGAGGAGGTAAGAACATTCCACTTGCATGTACCAGGGACTGGTTACACATCTATGACTCTGGAAGGTTCAGCTGACAAGCAGTGACTTCCAGCTGCGAAGACAGAGCTCCACTGCCAAGCAAAGGACATCTTTGCACATACCTTCCATTTTTTTCTGTTAAAACTCCATTTGTTATAATACATTCACAGTAGCCTGGGGTCTCCTCTGGAGAGGTCTCACCTGTGTTTTAAGACCCTGTCTGATAGTTATACCTCCTAAACCCATTATGGTTACAAAAGGAAATTGCAGGAATAAGTACTTTTTGAATTCCATCAGGTTTGACAAGTCTTAGACACGACTTGTGGAAAACAGTGACAAAAGAGGAGGTGCAACAAACTCCCCCATCCATTGTCCTCATGGATAGAAAAGCTGCCTTATGATGAGCCAGGCACTTTTCTTCCCCATGCTCTTCAGGCAGACAACTCAGTGCCCCCTTATTGGTGAGTGCTTAAGATTTTATAGCTCTCTGCTAGCAGAATATCAAGCACCATGAATTTCTGGTATCTCCAGAGAAACGCAACAGCTGAACAGGGAATTTTTAAGTTTTGTGTTTGGGGGAGGATATACTAGGCCTGACATGTAAGTAAACTATCTAGATCCATTTCTTGATCCATTCTGAGCTTTTCACCTCTGCTTCAGTTTTAAGCATACACGTACGAAACACACATCCTCATTCTTAGTAGGTAATATTAAGCATGTACGTGTGGTATTTCTCTAATTACTGATTACAGTAATAAGTGTTGCAATCATGCATAGATCCAACACTGAAAACTATCAATAAAGCAACCTACCATGTTTACACTACACTGGAGCCCTGTACATTTGCTTAAGCCCCAAAATCCCCAGAGCACTTATGATGCCAAGTGAGTCCAGCCAGATCAGGCACCATTTGGTGAGTCGTTTTTCCCTCAGTGAACTACCAGGAAATCCACCAGTGTCTTCTTGTTTTTAGGTTTTCAGGACAGCTAAGATTTCCATTCATAGCCTGAAATAAAAGCATACTGTTTTAGTGTCAAAACCATTACAAATGTCTCATTTGCTTTCATAAATGTGAAAAGAAACATTCATCTTTCCCCAAAAATAAAAATGAAACTTAGTATCCTACAAAATCTTACCAGGAAGAGGAACAACAATATTTTTTTAAGTTTTATTGGTAGATAATGAAACCTATGAATGTCTATAAGTATCACAGCAGCCAACACATTAAAATGGGAAAGGACATACCAGATCAATTAGTTAATCTCCTTGCAAATTAAGTTCTATTTCACACTACACAATATCATTTTTGCTTTCTAATTCTTATTTACCACAATCATTCAAATGTGCAAAAGAAACTAATCACGTTAATGACAGGGAGACCTTTTTGAATGATTTAATTTTGGGGAAATTAAATAGTATGGAATCTGCAGAAATCAGAACTGTCAAAACTGCATTGAGTGACCACATGGTGTTCAGGAGTTACTGTATCATGTATCCTTGAAACGGGCATGTTGGTATCTGAAATGCAAATTGCCCAGCTTTTATATATAAGATATTTAAACTGTAAAGCTCACAACAAACTGAGCTCCCCTGTGGATATCAAAGGGTTACAAGCAAATGTAAATCAAAACACAGTTGATGTTGAAATTACAGTAGCCTAGTAACAAGAGAAATATACTGATGATGGAATGAACCCAGAAATAACTGATGTTAAATTAGCCTGGTAAATGGGCAATTAGCATGGATGTGGTGCGAACAAATATGCCTCAGGTATTACCATGCTAATTACTCGGAGGCTTCATCATTCAGACCTTCACCGCCTTTTGTCTGCCTTTTGTCTTTTCCTGCAGTTGTTACCTACGTGTCACATTGCAGCTAAGTTTTATGGTGGGAAAGGAAAGGGTACAGCAGCTTTCATTGATAACCTCCGTGTGACATCCTCAGTCTGCTCAGCCGTGCCCTTCCCCTGGTGCTGTGTATAAGGACAGCTACTGCTTTTGATCTACAGGCAAGGGTTCTGCCAGGTGGGACACCAAGAATTGACAAAGTCAGTATATAGCCCTGGTGCACCTCGGCACATCAAATCTGGTTGATTAAGCTACATCATCCATTCCTAGGTATCTATTTATTGCAGCAACGATGTTGAAGACTTAAAAAAAAAAAAAAAGAAGAAAGATGGTCTGAACTGTCAGGACCATTAGACTACTGAGACATTCTCTGAAGCTGAGGCAGATCATTAATGAGTGGTTTCAAGCCACTACAGTAATTTTATCTTTATGGATTTCCATTATTTGAGCAGCGGCAGAAATATATTAATTAATTTTTCACTGATGCATCTAAGTAACCTTTACACACAGCAGACAAATAAAATCAACAGTGAAATCATGGTTTAATTATTTACCTAGCAACAACTTAGAATCAATACAACATCTCTTACTGACTGCGAGAACTTAATCTCCTTTCTATTCTCTTCCTTTTATGGGGTTATCATGCAATCAGGAGACAAAAGATGATGGGATTTTGCTCGCATAATTATAGCTCATCAAAACGGCCCTCATGAACAATTCATTCGTCAGATTTGACCCTTTATCTCTTGGAGAATTATCTCTGAATTGATCATGGCTTTTATTATTTGGTTGATGAAGAGCTTTTTCCAAACACATCTGAGCCCGACTATAACAAGTGCTTCTTCAAGTGTTTGTTATTTAGAGTTCTCTGGTTGGATGTCAGCTCTCTCACATGGTATAATTTTTTAAAATGTTTGATTAAATAGATATCCTTTGCAAAGTGGAGACATACCAAAGAAAATACTACAGTGCTGAAATCTTCCCAGGGAGAAAAGTGAATATACTATGGAGACTTACTAGGAGATTAAAGGCCTGAAATCACTACGTGTAGGTAGAATGTGAAATAGAAATAACAACTTACTGGTGTGTTTTAACATTTTATATCTGTCTCAGTGTATCTCATTGTTGAAACACTGCCCAGCCTTCCAGAATTTCAGGACTTTTTAGAAATTATTCAACATTAGCGTCAAGGCTGTTATATGCAGCACTTGATATCAAGTTCTTAATAGTTTTGAGTTAATATCAGAAGGAAGCACTTTCATCGTTCTCTAGAAAAAAAATGAATGTTCAGGGAAAATGCTGCAAATGGTGTAACACACCATAAATACCAGTACAAGTGGCTTTCATGAACTTTTAGATTGCAGTCTACTTATGCTACTCCTACAGATTCCCGTCCTTCTACCATGCTTAGGTCTGTTGCAGATTTGTGGCTAAATAGGAAATGTCAGTTTTTATGCTTTCATACATATGCACCCACTTAACTTCATCCTCTAGTTTCCCCAAGACAATTTCTCAGTCATTGCAGAATGGTGATTTTAAGTGCTGTGGTCTACCTGGGGTTTCGACACTTTCTATGAAAAGGGCAGCGCCCTCCCTCCTCTCTCTCTAAACCTATAAACCCATTACTGTCTTAAAGTGAGGAATACTTTCTGACTTGTTCAATAAAATAAGTAACACTGAAATAAAATACTCTACAAGACGACTTAATAATAAAACTGGAATTATGCTCTCATCTCTAGCCAAAGTACTGTAAATTTGGGGAACATGTTCTCACATAATGTGACTTCTCATGTATTATGTGTTGTGTCTGTCAGTCACCAAGCCTCTAACTTGTACATTTTGCATCATCCCCGCCCGTCTGTCAGTGTGCTCTGATTAACTCTGCTCTCAGAGAGAAAATGTGAGTGGAGCCTGTAACAGCCTGAAAAGCTTTTTCTCAAATGTAATCTTCCAACACATTTGCGTAAGCACTTACAAAGTAATGACTATCCTTTACGACGGGACTTTCTGAGGTTTTACCTCACCACACTCTTGTTGAGACAAATAATGCTCAAGATAAAGTGCATGTCACTTCCTCTCTCCCCTGCATCAAACAAAATCAAACTGGTGCAATCTAATGTGGATGAGTGACACAGATTGAATGATTCATTTCAAATCAAGGGGAAAAAAAATAAAGTAAGAAAAGTGTTCTGAGAAAGAAAACACACTGTGTATTCTCCTCTGTAATAAACTGTGTCTCCCCAGTCTCCTTCATTAACTCACAGATCTTCCCTGTCTGAGGATGTGACATGTAGTTCCTTTCCTTGGTCAGAATATTAAAGACATCTCTCTTCTCACCTGCAGCTAAATTTCATTTAATATACTAGTATTTAATATTTTTGAGGTTTCTTTTCTTCCTCCATCCTTTAACTGAGGTCAGCCATGAAGTTTTACAGTTACAGACGAGATGAAGACAAACACAAATGTGCTCACCCATATCCTCTCCTTAGAAAATCAGGTGAGGAGAAATGGCTGGGTTCTGTCAGAACAAAAGATAAACCACATATCTTAGGTAAGGAACTGCTCACGTAGCTGTAAAAAAATTATCATGGAGTGGTAGGGTAGTGAAAAGAATGGAGGAAAATATTATTTGGTAAGAAGGCAAACAGTGTGAGCTGACCACTAGAGCTGTGATCTTTCCTCCCACTCTCCAGTGCCTCCCACACCCCTTCTAACAGCCTTGGGAAGCACTCTACATCTCCTACACATTCCCCGTGGCTATTCCCAGGCATTTTCCCCATCTCCTGAGTAAATTTGCTGCCCACCAGCTGGGGATATATATGTGCCATGGGCCCCCAAACAGTGCTGTGTGCAGGATTGGGGCTGCTGAGCTGGGCAGCCTGGAGGAGTGGTGAGTGCTCCCTGTCCTGCCCTCAGTGAAAACAGTTGGAGGTATCTCTCTTCTAAGCAGCCCATCGCCTTGAACAGCTTTGCAGGTAGTTATCATGTCCGAGACATCTATCTGCCTCTGTGAAATGGAATGATGGATTTGAAAAAAAAGGCTGTTGTCACACGTACTTGAGGAACATGCACCTTTTTCCTTAGGAATTCAGACTAAAAGGGGTGCCAGTCTCAGGAACTCACCTTTGACATGAGAACTACTCAGGCAATCCAAGAGATGTGACAGCCTACAGTTCTGCTAAAAGTGTCATCTTAATGATCCTATGAGCAGAAGATTTTATTTAATGTGCATTATCATCATAATATTTTTAACCTAGCACATTTAATTCCCACATATACACACACACGCACAAAGACACACACACACGCCCAACAGTTTGCATTTGGGTATTTAAAACAAATCTAAAGCTGTGCTGGTGTGCATGCATGTACTTACAGGTGTTTAGAGGCTCCTGGAGAGGTTCCTCCTATTTTCTGACCTTATTTTATCATATTTTATATCCCTCTTGGATTGGAAAAAAAGACAGGAGATTACAGCTCCCCACCAGCACTTCAGGGAGGACAAAAACATAAGCCATGATCTCAAGGAGACTGAGATGCTATCTGCTCTTTCTAGCTGAAATGGTTTTTAATATTATTAAGCTTATTTTTCCATCAATACTGCACTGTTGACTTAACTCTCCCCTACACAGCTGTCAGTGCAGACCAAATAACTCATTTTAAATGCCAGTGAAAAGTACATGAGCCTAATTTGTTTGTGGATGGTAAAGGTCACATAAATATAATATTCATATTTTTTCACTTCTAAATAGAAGGTCAGGAAAATACAGCACATTGGTACAAATGTAGGAATGAGGCATAAAGTTTGGAAGGAAAATAACATTTTAATAACTTATGTAACCTGTTCAGATACCCAGATCAGGCTGATAACATAAGACGAATAAGCAAAATAATTTCTTAATATAAGATATAGTCTATATTAAATCAAAACCTAAGCCTGGCTGGTTTGCCACTTGAACAGAAGGTTTATTTTTATGTGCTCTATAATTTGATCAGACCTTGGACTGCAAGTAATTGAGGACAGACAGGTGGAGGAAGAGTAAAGGCAGAGTTTTATACCAAGGGATGTGAATTTTGCATCATGTTCATAGCAGAAACAGAAGTCAAGGATCCCACCTCCCACCGGGACCCTCAGGATTAAAAACATGGGACTAAATTAAGTACTTTCAAACAGTAGACACTTAACCCCAGGCCCCTCATAGCCTCTTCAGAGGGTCTGAAGCTCTCTCCCTTCCTCTTTCCTCAGGCACAAGGAAGAGGCAGTGTTTGCAGCCTTTTGTCCCCTCTGCTTTTCTTGCTGGCCCATACAGGCAATCACTGGCACTTCCTACTGCCACACAGCACTGCCATGGCTCCAGTCTGTCACTCAAGAGCAATTTTGTTTGATTTAGACTTTGGGGATGATTCCCTGTGGGAAAAATTGGCTGTCTCTTATTATCTCAATGAAATTCTGGCATTGGGCAGCACAAGGGGCTGAGGAAGAATAGGAAAACCCAGCCAAATGTTCAGGAAAACCCTCCATGTTCTCCAGGGAGTCCTGGTTGAGGATGGCCAGGTTTGGCCGTGTATACTGTGTATGTTGTTGTGCTAAAAAGACGTTGTTATAAGACTTTAGAGAAGCTTTCATGAATTTTCATTGGTCAGCAAGGATTTTCTTCCCTTCAGTGACTGTCTTTCCAAACTTTGATGATCTGGACAGTTTCCTCTAGTGAGCAAACATTCTTCAAAGAAATGTTTCCAGAGGTGCAAATCCAGTAAGAGGAGATTAGTTAGGGTAGACTGAGAAATCTCCAGGAAAAATATAAAGAGTCTCTACTGGATCCACACAAACTGCTTGTCTCTCCCTGGCCGAATTACTGTCGCACTCCTCGATAAAGCACTTGAATTAGCAGTTGGCAGCTGGCCAGCATGTCTTTCATTCTATCCAAAAGGTGAAAGGCAGGGAATTTGTGAGCTTTTCAGAGCAAGCCAGTGATGAGTTTGCTCAGCAGAGATTGAATATCTGGTGAACAGCTTGCCACAGCTTTTGTCTGCCAATGCTATCATTTTGTCTATCCACCCTTTGTCCCTCCTGATTTCCGCTCACGCTAACACGGAATGACAGGCTTGCCCATTTAACTCTGCAGGCTAAACTTCAGCTTCATTACTATGTATTAGCTCTATTTTCACCCCAATTTAACATTAATAGAGTAATTTGCAGAGTTCTTAACTGTACCACAAATCTCTTAAATTACTTTTTTACTTCCTTTGTATGGATTCAGCTTAATATTTAACATTTCTTCTAATTCAATGTTTATGCAAATGTCACACTTTTGCTCCTCCTCTTTGCTCCCTAGTTGGATCCAAGCTTAGAGGGCATCATAGTCATATAGCTTTACTGCTGTCTGCTCCCATTAGACTGATCTGAGGAATCAGCTGTGACCACAGCTTAATGCTGTTGGACCAGGTTACAGCCTGTGACAATGAACTTCTAAGCAATAATCCTTTACAGTAATTTCTTTTGTGCCTGCAGAGGAAAGGTCCAATATCTTCTTTCTCATTCTGGCTCTGAAGACATTGCCCTTTCCTTCAAGGATGCTACAATTTCTACCCCTAAATTGTGACTACACTTAAAAGAAGCAATGTGATCTTGAGGATCCCATGGCCTGGTGATTTTAACCTATGCCAAGCAGCCTGGAAGTGTTTGCACTGCATTTAGGAACAGCCTGGTTTAAGAAGTCTGCTGGTTGTGGCAGACAACACATTTACACTTGCCTAAACTGGATTGTCTTGTCCTTGTGAACAAAAGATTTTAAGAAACTTTATAAGAAGCTGAAAGAAACTTCCTCTCTGTCCCTTCAGAGCTTTCTGGGTCTTGGACTGAGGCTTTTAACACAGATTTCATAAACACAAATGGCTGGTAAGCGTCTACTTGAGAAGGGACTCTGAGGAGTCTAACCATACACTGGTGTGCCACAGCCTCAATTTAACAGTGAGTCTTTATTTATTTATTTATTTGCAACAGCATCGTTTTATTGGAAAAAAAGTAGTTGTTTCCATTCCTGAACTCTTTAACTGAAATGCTGCTAAGGTTTAAATATTTCAACAGAAGTGTGGGGTGGGGGTATATGTTTGGACTTCAATTAGTTCAGTTTTTGCCAGTGAGATGAACCCTTGTTCTGACAATGTTAATAACATGATTTGATGGTAACACTGTAATGTCTCATGGCTCTCAGAAAAACTGGAGCCCCCTTGTTTTTATCAAGAGATAAATTACCATTCAACCCCTGCACTGTAGCTCTCAGTGTTTAGGCAAGCCAGGTAGGATAGCCTTGCCAGAAGCTGAGGTGAAGGTTTACAGGGACAGACAATCCCATAGTCCTGGCTTTCTCTCAAGTGCCCCGCCCATGCCTGGGTGGTACATAAAGTGTCACTCAAAACATCTGGAAATGGCAACAGACATTGCTTTGTCATGAAGGTTAAAATGCCTGAGAGCTTTCTCACACTTTCAAGAAAATAACTCAGCATTCTATTTTAAAAGTACAATAAGCTAAAAGAAAGCTGCCACAATAAAAATCTTTTTATGTCAGGATAGGTGCTTTAGGGGTGAATGTTCCACTCTAATTTTGCCTTTCTGGGTGAAAGAGCCTTGGGATTCAATGTCTCCTGGCAGTCCGTTTGTGAAACTGCATTTCAGATGACAGGAAAGGGGCTTTTAAAAAAGCTGAGAAAAGGGACATGAAGGGAACAAAACTCTTTTAGAAGATAAAACAGCTTCAGAAGAATTAAAGTTCACACATTTGCAGCTGGAACCTATTCTCTGGTGCTGATGAACTTTGATATCACAAAGCGCAACACCCTTCCTTCTGACTGTTTTTAAAAATGTCAACCACCACAAATTGCTAAAGGTGGGAATAACATTCCTGGGGTGTGTTGTAGTAATAAGACCCACTGCTGTCATTAGGGGTTTGTATATCTGTTTGTTCTGGTATTCCTCTCTGAAGCCTTTCCTGCTGTGACAGAGAAAAGGCAGGCAGAGGAGCTGATGAAATGCTTCCAGAGCCCTGTAGCAGACATATACATCTTCTTGTCCTTTCAGTAGGCATTGCTCCTGTTCAATTTACTGAATCTTGTTCTTCAGAAAATGAAGCACTGTTCATTTAATCTTTTATATCACAAACACAAGAAACCTCATTCATATTGTCTTGTATTTGTGCTGCAAAGAACCGTTTTCATATGCTTTAAACAAAGTAGTATCTGCTTTTTGTGTATTTCAAATGCAGAGTGATGTTGTACCTGTGAGCTTCATCCAGAATGAAAAAAAGCTGAGTTCATGCAGTCCCAGGAGCCAGCCTCAAGATGAATGGTTTCATTGCGAGGAAACAGCTTCCTTAGTAGGAAAGAATATCATAGACTCATGGAGAAGCTCAGTTTGTAAAAGACCTTGACAGGTCACCTGCTTGCAACCATTCAAGGTAGGTCCAACTTAGATCAGAACATCACCTTTTCTCTGTTCCAGACAGCATCATCTAGAACTGTTTTATCTTTACATTTACCTACAATGGCCAGTGCTTTGGCAGAGCTCAGAATTTTTTAAGGGAAATATATCATTTCTTTAGAATAGGCAAGGAGAAAATGCCTGACACTTTCCAAGCACTCAACACTGTAAGCAAAATTGGAATCCTGAAGAATGAAAGAGAAGATAACCTTCATTAGAGACACTAATTTTACTATCTAGAAGATGAGTCATATTAAGAGTTTGCCACTCTCAAAGGAGCTGTTAAAATCTGCTGAGAGAAGAGGAATTCCCCTAACTAGAAAGGAAAGAAACCTGAGATGCTTTTTTTGCCAACTTGACACACTCTCAAAGTAACAGCACAAACTATGTACAGTCTTTTATTAAATGAATTGGGAAAAAAAAAAACAAGGTAGGCAGTCACATCACAGTATCTGCAGTACTCCAGCTAGTGGTTAAACTCAACAGAACACATTTTCTAAACAGAATTAAACTGTTCTGGCAGTTCTGACCTCTAGATAGTCCTCCCTTTTGAAGGAAAATTGAAGTGACTCTTTAAGTATGAAAAGAAATTTCTCCTGCACTTGGGACTCTGTAATTGTGGTAAAGAGACCACAAGCTGATTACTCAACATATTTGGCCTCAGTCTGCAGAAAGAGAGAGGCTGAAGCAACCATGGGATTCAAACGGTATGGAAAAGGAAAGGAGGAGAAAAATTAGAGAGTGCCAAACACAACTTCTGAACTAAGCGGGCATATTTCTTCTAATTTTTGTGCCTCAAAATTTCCATCTGATAAAATAGTGTTAAACCCACTTATGGGAAAAAAACCTACACAAGGATAGGGGAGGAGGGGGTTTAATGCAATTTGTCAGAAGTCAGTAGTTTCGAAGAGCTTTTCTTGATGTGTTCAAGACAGGTGTATTTTATGTGGTGGAACTAGGTTCTCTTTTTAAGCTAGTATGCTTCAGGGCACATGATTTCCTTTCCAATCTTTGTTCACAATTCTGTGAGCACAATGACAATGTAAACACTCAAAACCTCAGGCTGGCAATGTTTCATGGACAGGAGTAAAATGACAGATATTCAGAGAAGTACAGTTATTTAGAGAGAGAAGAAAATCATCTTTTTTGAACAGCAGCAAAAACACCTACCTTCTATTTTTTAAATCATATATTTATTAGTTGAAGATAAAATTAGACAAACTTACTGAAAAACAAATGCCAGTGTGAATGGCAGGGGAGAACAGTTTCTCTCCCTTTTCTGTAAAAAACAGCATATGATTAAATAACATTGGGAATCTAGTGTGTGCACAGTGTGTGAAAGAGACATGGAAAGAGGCAGAGCAAAAGGATCACTCCAGCATCCACCCCTTTAGGCAGTCTCCAAGTCCCTTGAGCACTGGCCAAGATGTGTTATTGTCTCATTGGCTTCAGCAGGACAACTCCCTTGCCTTATAAGCAAGAATTCTGGCATTTTTCTTGGATGGAGATTAGCTCTGCCCTGATGCACACAGATGGCTACCGAGAGGGTGGAGTGGTATCTAGACGGGAGCAACACCAGGATTGGGAGGAACAGAAGTGGTTATGCAGAGAGGGACTAAAGTAGAAAGAGGACAAATAAGGGTATGAAGTGAAAAAGAAATAAGATTAACAGTTAATTTCAGTATTACTTAAAATGTAAGTGTGTTTTGAATTATGAGGCTCTTACTCCATTTTGGAATACTTGTGTCTCTCTGAACTGCTGGAGACTAATTTTTGAGGTTTGCAATGTCACCTTTGATAAAATTGTATTTCCATAATTCATGGTACTTGTTAAATTGTTATATATAGAACTGTATGTATTATAAATTAAAGCCTGTAATAGGTTTTAGGGCCAGTGACTACACTGAAAAAAATACTGAACCCATAATTTATTTGATCTGGTTTGTCATTAATATTTGAATAAATTATTCAGTGAAGAGTCATTGAGCAGGTAGAGATGGTCAAAACCTGTCTGGAATATTTGCAGAATATATTGCAATATTCAACAACAAAAAAGGTAAGGTACATAAAAGAACATGTCTGCTTCTTCAGCATGTTTCAGTATCAATTATCTAATGGATTAGTGTTTTTCTCAATATTTCTTCATGTTTCAAGCCCTGTTTCTTTCCTGAGACCATTTTGAACTGAACTCTTTCATAATTTTTTGCAGGATGCAAGAGATTTGGGGAGATATATTTATACTTAGCCATTCCTGACAACAGAGCATTATTACACTTCAATACTAGGCTGTTCATACCAGAGCCTTCTAAGGCAAAGAAGGAGTTTATACCCTTGTATACTCTGCTACAAAAATATTAATGTACTGAGGATGTTTTTTAAGTTTGGGGATGCATGCGAGAAAACACATGACATCTTCAGATAGAGAAAATATCCCTCATTGGGCACTTCTTTTTGGAGGAAGTCTGAAACTGCAAATTACTGCCACAGTAACCCAGGGAATGCTCCAAAATAGCAAGGAAACTAAAGCAAAGTCACACAGAAGTTTGTTATTTTGATCGACCTTTACATCTCTTATTTTATCTAAATTGAAGAACAAACCCATATGAAATCATTACAAATTCTCTGTAATACATGGTTTAAGCCCCTCTTGATAGGATAACCTATAAAACAGAGGAGGAATCTGTAAAAAAAGATTGCTTTTAATCCTGCAGAGTCTTCAGGGGCAATGACTGGAGTTGGGAGCTAAAAAGGGCTGAGGTGATGATCTCAGGTCCATGTAGGACTGATAACTAAAGGAAAAGTGTCGGACAAGCCGAAGGAGATTTTGGTTGCAATTAAGGGAATTTACATTTTACACTGTTTGGGGCCCAAACCCAGGATGTTCATGAATATCAATAGGTAATTAGCAGCAAAGCTCTGACCACTGCAGTAATAAGTGATGCCAGGATAAGTATATAACAATAAATTCAATCCTCATAGTCTTCCTCTTTGTTTGGTTGATCTGTTTTTTAGTAACTTATGTCACTTGAAGGTTTACTTGAGTAAGGCATACCTAAGCATTTAATTGTTTATCCTAAAATTAGGGATAAATTCTCTCCTATTCCTTTTTGTAGAACACCCATGAACGTTAATCAGAGTTACCTTATAAAAGGATCAAAAGCAGCAACTTTCTCATTACAGACTGTAACTCCCTACTGGCTGATGGAAAAATAGGTTTATGAAGTGAGCAAGGAGAGAAGCACATGTAAAGGTCAGTATAACAAAATAAAATGAGTGGCCAGATTTGTTAAGAGGGGAAAGGAAAAGACACGGACTATGGCTATTTAACCTTAATAATATCCAAATTTATAATTTTTTCTGGGTTTCTGATAATCTGAACAAGCCACTGCACCTTAATAGGGCTGATGACACATTAATCTCTATAACTTCTCTGAATTTTCTATGTGCAGGCAGATCAGTTAGTAGATGTCAAAATAATGATCAATATATTGCATTGACAATGAGTTTGTCATTGTAGTGTCTAAGAATCACTCAAGTGCTATTACAATTACACTCAAACTGAAGTGCAAATGTGGGGTTGTAACTTATTTCCTGTACATATGTTAACATTAATTTGACTGTGACTGCCATGCTGGCTTAGCCCCAGCCAGCAGAGAAGTACCACACAGCCACTCTCTTACTCCACTCCCTATCCCATGAGATAGGGAAGAGAATCAGGAAAAAAAGTGAAACTCATGGGTTCAGATAAGAACAATTTAATAATTGAAACAAAGTAAAATATACTCATAATACTAATAAAGCTAATGATAAAAACAACAATAATAATAAAGAAAAGGAGAGAGATGGGTTTAAAACCCAAGAAAAACAAGTGATGTGTGGTACAATTGCTCACCACATGCTGACTGATGCACAACAGCTAGTCCTCAAAAACTGATCAGCATCTCCCAGCCGACTCCCTTCTGTTTGTATTGTGGACAAGATGTTCTATGGTATGGAATATCCCTCTGGCCCGTTGGGATCAGCTGTCCCAACTGTGCACCATCCTGGCTTCTTGTGCAGGTCCTCACTGGCAGACCAAGGGCAATTGGATAGTCCTTAACTTAGGGTAAGCTCTGCATAGCAGCATCAGTATTACACACATCACGGTGTTATCAACATTATTCTCATACTGAATCTAAACCACAGCACTGGACCAACTACTAAGAAAACAAACTCTATCCCAGCCAAAACCAGGGCAGTTGCCTAAGAGAGAGAGATGATATTCTGTCTCCTCATGGTGCAGAATTAAATAACTAGTTAAATTAACTAATTAATTAAATTAGTCAACCCTAAATAAATAACCGTGATTGATAAATAATGATAATAATAAATAACTGTAATTGACACCATCTGAAGAATGGAATTCTGAAAGCTCTATTTCCATTTGGTTTATTTTCTGTATGCAAAACCAGTATATTTGACCTTTACTTATTTATTTCATTTATTTTACAGCTTGTCATAATAATTCTTCAGAAGGATAATTCTCCAGATATAATACTCAGTATCATACTTAATTCTTGACTTCTAAAAGAAACAAAAACTATTTCTTGAAGCAACTGTTAAAAGTACTTGAACTGTACTCCTACAGGTTATAGAATTGTCATAGGTTAGCAAGCATAGTCCCGGAAGGGACGTCCTTGCTAAGGGGTGCTTACAGTTTCCTCTGGGAACTGATAGAACCTATCAGCTGGCCAGTTTGAATATGGACAAT
Organism: Corvus kubaryi; assembly: GCF_017639235.1. Taxonomy (NCBI): domain Eukaryota; kingdom Metazoa; phylum Chordata; class Aves; order Passeriformes; family Corvidae; genus Corvus; species Corvus kubaryi. Next base: position 24,075,275 of record NW_024580667.1, on the reverse strand, counting down.
TCTCTAAGCCACTTAAAGTTGTGATCACCTCTGTGATCCACATTTAAGAATAGGCAAACTCCCCCTCCAAGCTCTCTCTCGTTTCCGGCGCTGGCACAGGTGGCTGCGGGCCCCGAGTGGGGGCCAGCGGGCCCGGCCAGGCCCTGCCTGGGCCAGGCCGGGCCGGGCCACGGCCATCCTGAAGCCATGGACCTGTTCCAGCCATGGAACCCCCCCCACTGCCTTGCCGTGGGCAGCCGGAGCGGCTCGGCTCTCCCCCCTCTCCACTGCGATAAGAAAAATTCAACATTCCAGCTGCAAAGCTGCAAGGCCGAGGTGAGATTAACCCTTTTATTGCTGTGAAGAGCTGAAAACCTGAGGGAAGAGAGAGAGGAGATGCTTAAGGCTGAAATTCTGTTGTGAAGCTATGATATATCAGAGTATCCTGTTGTAATTTCATGAAGATATGGGGGGTGGAGTGTTCAACTCGTGAGCAAAAGCACCTGCACTGAGATAGGCAGATGCTGACGCAGCTGTAATTTCATGAGAAGTTTGGACAGGGAGAGATGAACCAGATGAGGACTTTGGCTCCAGATGGGAAAGGAGAAAACCTCAGTCCGTAGAGATGAACCAGATGAGGACTTTTGCTCCAAATGGGAAAGGAGAAAACCTCAGTTCCTAGAGATGCTCCCAGAGATAGTCCTAACGATGAAGATGATGAAGACCCTTTGCTCCCAGGGAAGGAGAAGGGCCTCTGTTTTTGTTTCTGAACGGCTCAACCTTAAAATTGTACCCCAAAAATCTTCAAGAGTGGACCCTCGAAGGCAGTTGCGGGAAAAGCTGCAAGTCGGGGGAAAGGACTCACACGCAGGCAGAGAGACTCCTCTTCCTAAATGGACTGAACAATATTTGGAAGTGGGCGGCTGTCTCGTTGTGATAATGTTTTCATAGCATGAGCAAGAAGAGACTTCTCTTTCTAAATGGACTGAACAAGGTTATTATGGAAGTGGTAAACAGACTGAACATCTTAAGGGTTGTCTTTTCACATTGTCAGTGGGAGAAGGGAGGAAGGTGGGGGGAGGAGGAGAGTTCTGAAGGTGGTATAATTTTTTTCTTCTTTTAGGTCTGTTAATAAACTTCTTCATATTCTTTCAAGTTTGGTGCCTGTTTTGCATTTCTCCTAATTCTTATCTCACAGCAGATAAACAGTAATGAGTATTTTGGACCAAACCACTACACGAATATAAGAAACAAGAATTAAACCCACAAGATATATTAAAAGAATTGCACTGGTGCACTGGAATGGCATAAATTATTAAGGACAGAGCTTCTGTGTTAGATTTATGCAGCTGAGAAAACTTGGAAAAAGCATGCATTGAAATATTCAATATTCCATAAAGTGTAAATTAAAAATGAAAACTACACCATGGAAAATATTACTTTGAATGTTAATTGTAGCACAAGAATAAAGAGTAGCTGGAGGATGATAGTGTCTTTGTTCTGTGCAGGACTTATTTGCTCAGACTCACCACTAATATCAGTGGAAAGCCTTTGTCTGAACTGTTATGAACTCTGCTCAAAATGAATGTCAGGAAGAGTGGCACTGCAGGATACCTAGGCACCAACCTGTGGAACACTTTGAATGCCACATAATCACTAGGTATTATTCAAAACCCAAATACACACTGAGAACCCAGTTAAAACACTCTCATTCTTTCTCATTATCTTTCTATGAGCCTGAACAGTCCCAGCATAAAATAAATGAGAATACTTTGGGGAAAGCAAATAGTTTTTCAGTGTTGTCAAAAGTGTCACAATCAACTTGGGCTGTCACTACAATTAAAAATAAATACATGTCTTACAGAATGACATTTACTCCAGCTATCCCCCCCCCCCCGCCCCCGTCTGAGCCATCAGCTCTTATGAAAATCTGGAAAGCCTCATGTCCATACCAAGGTACTATGCTGCCCAGATTGGATGACAATGTTATAACAGCTGGTTTGACCTGATAGTTGTTCAGTTGTTCTTTATTGTACTGGAGAAGTGAAGATATATAGTAGCTGTCATGGGGTGTATAAATATTTTACAAATAATGAACCAACACGCAAAGTCCTTACTCAATTATTATTTGGGCAAAATTCTTTTGTTCTTATAAATAAAGCTGGATTTGGCCTCAAAGCACTTATTCTACAGAACTGTTATTAGAAAACAATCACTGCAAATGCAATTATTTTCAGGGCAGCACAGAAAAGAATGCCCTATTCCCCAAGCAGAGATCAAACCAAATAATTAGGAAAAAAACCCAAAGAACACTCCAGAATGATTTGGTGAGTAATCAAAAGTAACAGAAAACACAATCTATGCCAGTGTATATTATTCCACTTCAAACACAATAGCAAAATGAAATGCAAAAGCAAAGCAAAGGCAGACGGGGACATGTGAGTTGTGTCTTATTATCAATCTGTATAAGGAATCACTGGTAAAAGGCAGAATATGTAAATACATATCTTTTAAAAGCTGAAAGAATGAAAGGGGAAATGGCATGGCAATCCATGGGCTGTTTCTGTCAGCACGCAATTTTCATAAATATATGTTTTATGTAATCTGCTTTTGAGGAATTTTCTTTTCCAAATTTGGGTGTGACAAATGCTTCAATCAATTTATATCAAGCCACAAGGATTCTGTGAACAATCGATTCCTGTTGGAGATCCCTCTGCCATAAGTACTTATTCTTAAAATCTTTTATTCATTGAAGTATTCTCCACTGGGTCCTCCCTACCAGTTTATTAAGGGCCAATCTTAATAAGCAGTCACCATAAAATTACCATAAATACCATAAATACTTTAAACATCAGACATGAAAAATGGCGAGTGACTAAGATACCACTGTGTGTGAACACTGAAAAAAGCTACTACCTGTAGCACTGAGACCTGGCCAAAACACAGTTTTGGGATTTGCTGTAAATTTCCTCCTCCTTCACTTGGTTCAAGTCCCAGCTGAACACCTGGAAAGGTGGATAACCACTAAAGCTAAAGGATTGTGTTTTTAGAGAAATGAATTAGACACCAACAAAACTAGGGCCAAAGGAGAAGATCAAACACGCCCCTTAGGGGTATGCTGTTCTGGAATAACCTCCTCTGGGTGTAATAAGTTTGGGCAGCAGGGTCTGCAGGTGCTCTGTGTGGAAGGGGAGGATAGGAACTTCCTGGGATGCACATAATGGGTCTAGCCAGCTCTGACCAAGGTGTGAGAGATGCCAGGGCAAAGACATCCCCAAGGAACTGCAGCCATTGGTGACCCACAACAGAGTAGAGGAAAGCTAGTAAGAAGCAGAAGTTAACAGAAAGAAACCAGCGCTCATGGAGCAGCAAGCCAAAACCATCATGCACACAATCCAAACAACCTGCACTCCCTACATCTTCACAGAAGACATTGGGAAAGTCTGAGTGTAACTGCAGCAAAAATAAGGGAATTTGACGTGAGGATGAGAGAAGAGTGTTTGTCTGAAGTTGAGCCTGGGGAAAGAAAAGCTTCCAATTTAAATGTTTGATTGTATTATTTATTTCCTTTTTTTTTTTTTAATGCCAAAACTTGTGATCAGAAGCTTGTGTTAATTAAACACAACAATTGGATTATTGTGTCAAAAAGATTAAACTAAGTACAAATTGCACAAGACAAGGCAGTTTTGCCTGCAATGGCTGCCAGTAGCAGCAGCAGGACCAGAGAACCTGTGCTTACAATACTCAGTCTTGTCACCTACAGTGCGAAAAGCTCCCACAGAGAGTACCTGCTGTCACCTGCCAAGCTGAGTCTCGTTTGCAGGGTAAACAAACTTGGAGGTTAATGCTTAGGAATGAGGGCCTAAGACCAGCACAAGGCTGGGTCTTAGTGTGCTAGAAAGGAATAAGTCACTGGAAAGAAAGCCCTCAGGAGCGTGTCTTGCTGCCTTTGCACCTATTGGAAAACCAAAAGGTTTAATGTGCAACCTTTGCTTCTGGACAAAAGTACTGCAGCAGTACCCGCATTGTCAAATCTTTTAACTCCATTTATTGATGTCAAAATGCATTGGAAACCAATCTGTCTTTCTAAGATAGTGGCATAGATAAAACCATCAGCAGGACTGTGCCTCCTTTGCTACACTGCACTCCTATCTTTAAATAACGTTTTTCTGTGACAGCAAGGCAGCAGACTTGGTGACCAAGGATCTCTCTTCTAATCCTGCTTGTTCTATGCCTGTGATCAGGTTGCTTTCACTGGCAACAACATATACATTCCTCTTAGGGTAAAAATATCACTCAGAAAGAACTAAGTAATAGGACAGAAATCTGCTTCAGGATAAATGTGGACCTTTCTTAAGTATCTATTGGGGCAAAGAAAAGTTATCCAGGATAATGCATATTGCTTCTCCTTGAGGTGCATGGAAGTGCAATCACTTTTTTGGAGCTGGTCTCTTGCTGCATTCCTGCATTTTCACGTACTCAGCAAATTCCCATGGTAATGCCCTCAAAGAAATCCTCTGTGGGAATATAAAAGCAAGTGCCAGCCTCCAAGGGAGCAGCCAGCAACATGTCAGAAGCTGACTGACATCAGTGGCAGGGTAGTATGGAAGTGATAAGAATGGAAATAACCAAATTAGTGTTTAAGGCCACTCTACATGGTATCAGCTTTTCTTTGAGTGAGAGGTATGAATGTTCCCTGAGCTTCCAGGGAACAGGTAATACTTTTAGCATTTTGCCCAAAGGTTCAGCAGACCCATGTGAATCGCCTTAGCCTTATCCCAGAGATTAAGTTAGCCAGCTGTTATCAAAGGCTGACACTGACAAAGTTAAGTGCACATGGGTTTTGGACACAGTGGAGCAATGCTGGAAATAACCAGGTTATTTTACGCATTTCCATAAAAGTGAGAAGTCTGCAAGTATGAAACACAGGTCCATTGCTCTGAACTTTTTTTGATAGCAGTTTGGATGCCAAAACAAATCTATGGATTCCTGAGTACCTTGGACCTTGGATGGTTTTCAAGGCACTTTTTCCCCGCAAGCCTTATTCTCATTGCACTATTCTTACTGACAGATTCTAGACTTAATATCTGAGGGGAAAACAGGGAAAGTGTTACCAGAAAGATCTGGAACTGTAGTACTACAGAACACAGTCCTGTAGTACTGTGAAGGTCCAGACTACTGACTTCTACGTGCTTCTCTGCATATCTCCCTGGTAATTATGTTTCACTCTTTCTCTCTCATAGTATTCTCTCACCAGCCTGCCCAATTCTTAAATTTCTAATTGGCTTCTCTTTGTACCAGTATATCTGAATTATCACCCCATACTTCTGAACTGCCACTCTAAGTCTGCAAGTACAACCTAAAAAACTGGCTTCCTATATGAAAACATGCAGCACAGTATTCCTTATGAGAAGTAAATAATAGGTTTTTAGGTTTTAGTCTTGGACACAAGGAGATATTGATATGATCTATTATGACAGAGATTTAATTTTCACTACTATCAATTAAAACACCACTCTTAAATCAGGAATGAAGAGTCTTAATAAACACTAAGATAAAAAACGACTTATCATGTCTTTCATTTTGATGTATGTACTTAATATTCTCTTTCATCACTGCAAGAAGATAGTGATCTTGCCAAAAGCTAGAGCAGCAAAGGGAGTGGGACTGATAAAGAGCCACTGCTCTCCAGCTAACTGAGGAGTTTCTTTAGCTGCAAGATCTTATTAAGACTGTACCTTGAGCTTCTAAAAAAATTTAATCTAGGTGCCTCTTGGGGAGAGGCAGCAAACACTGAGCGATGGGCTGCTGTTCTTTTTCTCTAGTTCCCACAGCATAAAATAAGCAAAACCAATTAGATCTTTCATGCAAAACAACAGCAGAGATTGCCGTGTGGTGAGATCCATGGCTGACTTGGCAATGCTGATGGCAGGGTGAGAATCTGGCACTGCAGAGACTCAGATTTAGCTTGAAGCAAAAATAAAAGGTAAAATTCATCAAAAAGGGTACATTTGGGAATGGATGACTGGAGAGAATGGATGAGGTTGCTGGCTGAAGCCTGACCTGCTTTGGTAATGACCAAGCAACTTTATTATCTGGATGTTTCACATGATCTATTAGGTTCATATTGTGTTCAAACTTCTATGCAAGCTGTAAGTAAACAGAGAAACTCTGAACAATTGATCAATTTGATCTTCATAGCAGAAGCTCTGATTCTTCAGCTTAACAGTTTTCTTCTATTAATTGACTCAAATGTTCTCCTCTATAATAGGATATATGCAACAATTGCTCTTATGGTGATTATAACTTCACAGTACTGACACTGTAATTGTGATTCAAAATGCACTTTCAAGTCCCTAATTTCAAACACTTCTGTCATAAGGAAAAAGACATCCTCCAATCTCATAAAACAAATTTTATTTTTGTTTACCACTTTTTAAATATCACAACTTGACCAGCCTGCTGTCAGGGAGAAACCAGGGATGGCGGCTCCCAAAGAACAAGGGAGCTGAGGCTGAAAAACCAGCTAGCATAGTAGGAGCCTTCTGCAGTATCCAAGAGAGGTAAGCATGGCAGGTCCTGAGAGAGCAGCCAGCTTGGACCAAGAGTTTGGATATCAGACTGGGTGTGGTGATGAGGCAGATACTGGCTCAAGCTAGGAAGTCAATCAAAAGATTGAGATCAGGTCTGATGAAAACAAATGGAGTAAGACAGGCAGTTATCTCCCAGGCAAGTCCACAGTGACAAGAAAAGTCCTAGGTCAAGCTGGGAGGTCAGCCCAGGGGTCAGAGTCCAGATCAGCAGGTCCCATCACCAGGCAGAGGAATGGCTGTGGCTGAGCTGGAGACCAGTGCTCCTCTGACACAGTGGGCAGAGAATGGATGCTGAGGGCTGAACAAAACCAGCTCCTGGGCCCAGGAGCAAGAGTGGGGATGAAAGCCCCAGGTGAGTTTGGTTGGAGCCCAATAAAGCATATTAATGACCTCAGGGCCCTGACAGACATTTCATCATGCCCTCAAGCAAATACCAAAATCAATACTACAAGCATTGTCTTTCACATTTGTATTTTTGTAACATATATCAAAGCAAACAAAAATAACCCCCTTAAAAAGCCTACTCTCTCTACAAAGAATTTTGCAATCTGACACACATGTATTTAGCTTAACGTATTTTATTCATATTTATTCATTCATTCTGTAATGTCCTTTATCTATTAACCAATAATAGATAAAAACAAAAGATTATAATGCAACTGAGCAGGAATCTTTCAATATGATCCTTTGACTCCCATGAAACCAGCAGAGCTAATGAAGATATCGACATCCAGCAATTCAGCTACTGCACATCAGTGCACATCTGCACCAATCCGAACGGGAAACTTCAAATCAGGCATCACAGCAGTTGTACAGATGCCAGATCAGGTCTGAAAGCAAATTGACCACTTCGGTACAATCGGTGTTACAGTTCTGCTACTTCCAGCTGTAGTCTGGAGATCCCTGCATCATCATAGAGATGTATTCCACTGAGCTTTGCTTAGACTAAAAAACAGCAGGAGGGTTTTTTTGCCATCTCTGGCTTTGTTTTGAATACTGAGTCTGTTTCAAAACTGTGAACACCATCTAAAATTCCATGTTTTTCCAATCAACATCTTTGGTTACAATGCATTTAAAATTAAGCTGTTTTTCATAAGAAACTTACCTCAGCTATCTATGCTATACTTTGTGTAAAAAGAATGTCATCCAGAGAGTCTGTAGAGGCTTGTATTTTATATATGGTGACTACAAATACAGAAATCCAAATATTTTAATGTATCAGTCTTTAATGGCTAGGAGGCAGGACATTATATCCAATGCCATCTCCACAGTTAAAAGATATCACCTAATTTTTGTGAAAGAGAAAGAAAAGAGATGAAAAATCTATTTTAGCTTAATGTTAGCAATGATAAATACTGTCCTTCAGGATACAACTGAATGTTTATCTTTCTGCCTTTGCTTGAGGCAAGATGATGGGGTGAGTCACAGCACTAGGAAGGATGAGTTTGGGATTCATGGAAATGTTTGATGTTTGATGGCAGCTTTTGTCAGTCCAATGTTATAGTCCTTGCTTTTTTTAACTGCATCATGTGCAACCAGGTGCAACCAATTCAGATAAGCCTGTTGCCATAAGTGTAAATATCTTAAAAATTGAATAGCTGAAAAGTGAAAACTAAAGGCATAAAAGTCTTCATATGTACAAGAGGGTTTGAGTTACAGCTCCTGGAGGAAAAATAGCTCTAAGTCTCAAACTTAGACAGGAATATTTACTGGTTTGTTTTAGTTTCAATTGTAAGTATATTTCTTATGAAAGAGAAAAGTCTGATACATCAGTGATGAACTACTGCACAGATGCATCTTCCTTCCACTGTGCTCAGTTTTACACCAGGATAACTCCATTTATTTACAGTAAATTTCTTGCTGAAAATGATGGTTAAAACTCATAAAAATAAATTGCCTAACATTTTCTGTTAAAAAATATTTGGGGGGCATTTTCTAGAGAAACTCCTGCTGTTGACATTACTCAGATCTTTCTAAACCATCTGGGCTCAGGAAACACTCTTTAAAATTCTTTTCAGATTTAGCTGCCACTTAAAAATAAAAAATCTAATTCTCATATTTGAATTGTGATTCCAGCTCATGCCAAAGAGCGGATGGACATAAACATTCCAGTCTCACTGAGGGTCCTCAAAGCCACCAAATGAAGCTCACCTCAGGTGAAGCAGCAGAGCAGTGCACCAGGAATGCTCTCAGGGGGCAGGTGGCTCAGCAGCCCAGCGTGGTGCAGGGTGACAGCTCCTGCTTGGGTTAGTTCTTTGCATCAGGTGGCAGCAGCTTATTTTGAAGTTCAGGCACTGACATGCCATGATGTGTTGCTAGGCTTCCTATTGCCTCCTACTAAAACAGTGGACGAAATTATGTTCAACTCATACCCTCACAGCAAAAGAACTACTCAGCATAAGTTGCCAAATCAAAAATTTGGAAGGCAGCAGATGCCAAATACAGTTTTCATGCTGCTTTTACACTTTCTGTATCTATGCTACCATCTTAATTGTTTTGTAACATCCCATGTTTCCAAAAACACCTACTTTATTCAACACACATATCAGGGAATTCATTTGTAATTATTTAGTGAATGCTGCTATTAGGAAGTTTGCTGAAAGCAAAGTAAAAGACTTGGGAAAGCAAAGAAAGGCACTGGTGTTAGAACAGGTGTCCTGATATTAAAATTAACTGTATTTTCTCCATGTCTTTGCCATTTGCAGACTATTGAGAAAACTAAAACAAATTACAGCAAAGCATGAAGAGCCAGAAAAAGCTCTGGGTTTGTCTGTGTTGTATTCAGGATCACTAGGAGCAACTGGGAACAGAGCTGACCATTTCCTATTGCAGCACACACCTACAGTATGGCTGTTCAGAGTCTCTGACAATAGACAGGCACAGACAAGATGAAGCAGCAAAGAGCTCTCAAAGGGAAGGCTCTGTCATTACTCCACAGGGGCAATGACAATTCTGAGGGATGAGAACACGCTGTGGGGCACCTCACAAACTGGTTCTTACACTCCATTTGAATACACTGAGAGGCTTTGGAGAACATCATGACTCATTTCTAGCCTGCACAATTGTTTACAGCTCCATGCTGAGTAGTACTAAATGGAAAAGTTTGCATGCCCCTGGACCTCATTCCAACGTGAAGCTGAAACTTGTCTAGGGAAGACACTAAAACCCATGAACTGAATCATTCCAAAGCTACAGGAGGTCATCATCATCTGAATTAGTGAAGATAAGACACTTTTAATCTTCGTTTGCTCTTTATAATTGTGGATTTTTATTAACACAGTTAATGGTCATGAAACTAGGACATCCATGAATGGGCCCTCGAAGGACATGTGAAACAGAGAGGACTTTGAAACATCCCAGTGTGGGAAAAGGGCAGAGCACACCAGAAGAATGAACTGTGGTTGCAGGCAGCATGTCAGTCTGCATTACCTTTCCATGCTTGGTGTTACATAGGAAGAGAGAACATAAGTGAAAAGCATTGGGAAACAAAAGAGAAACAGCGAGTGAAGGAAGTGGAACACTGATAAAGAACAGAATAAGAAGAAGATGTAAGTGACAGAGAATCCATCTAATTTCCTCCTCTCTCTCATCAATCAGAAAAAATCCTGAGTCATTTTCATGTGTAGGTTCTGATTACCTTCCTGTTCATAATTTTGACTTTGTTCCTGCTTTCCCCACCATGAAAAAGTAAAAGCCACAGCACTGTTAGAATACAACATCAAACTGGGCCCAAAATAACATCAAAGACCCACTGAATGGATTCTTGCAGTATCAGCATAAAACCATATCCTTGGCTGGCAAATGCTTTAGCCTGAGTGATCCCACTGAATCATTTGTATAAATGAGTGTTTGTCATTGCCCACAAAATTTCACAGATAAGTCCTCATTGAAACATGTAACATATACACATTACACTACAGGTAGAAAAGCAGACAAAAAGAAAAACAAAACAAAAATCCCAAACAAAACAACAACCAACCCACAACAAACCAAACAAATCTGCGTACCTTGTGTAGATTTACATAACTCCACACAGACTTCACTTCCTAACTGTATTAATTTGCACTGGTTGCAGATCAGCCTGAAACCTTTCTACCTGAAGCTTGCAGATGAAAATTCTCATTCTGCATTTCTTGCATTCCTGAAATTCACATTCAATTAAGAATTTATGAAAGGAAGGCTTAAAGCCTAAATTGAACCATTAATTCTCTCTTGTGCTAACAGGTCATAGCAGATTAGAGAGAAAGGAAACAAGACAAGGAACAAAAGGACTTTTTTTTGTGGAACATAAATTATCTTTGACTATACGCTCCTTGGGAGGTGGGAAAGGCCATTATTGATTGTTAAAGTATTGGGTGTGGAACAAAGACTAATGGTAAAACCCTGTAGTTTTTGCTAATATTAAATCATCAATACCATGTACCTTGAACAGCAGCTCAGAGAGAGAACTATATGCCCAAAGTCTACTGTAATTTTTTTAACTGCATTAACTGTCCTAATAAGGGATGTTATTATCTCCCCTGTCCTGGTTTTCAGCTAGGGTAGAATTAATTTCTTCTCAGGAGCTGTCACAGTGCTGTGTTTTGGATTTGGAACGAGACTGGTGTTGATAAAACACTGGTGTTTTGGGTTTTTTGCTAAGTCTTGTTTATCCAAAGTCAAGGACTTTTTTTCCCTTGTCTCATGCTCTGCCAATGAGGAGGGAGCATAGCTGGGACAGATGACCCTGGCCAAAGGGATATTCCACACCACAGAACAGAATGCCTAGTATGTGAACTAGGGGGAGTTACCTGGAAAAGGCCAATCTGTGTTCAGGAAAGAGCATCTGACATTGGTCAGCAGGTGCTATGCAACTGTATTGTGCAGCACTTGGTTTCTTCCTTTTATTTTCATCATTACTATTAGTTACCGTTATTATTATTATATTTTCCTTTATTTTAAATTATTAAACTCTCCTTATCTCAACTTACAGGTTGAACTTTTATTCTCCTCTCAATTCCACCAGGGTTGAGGTGGAAGAAAGGGAATATTGGACAAGCTGTGTGATGTTTGATCTCCAGCTGGGCTTAAAACCACAACATCCCCACAAACATTCCTCAGTAAGAGGCAAACTGCATATATGTGTATATGTTCTTGTTATCTTAGTAGTCTTTCTTGCTGGAGCTGTATGACTGCCTTACAAGAAAAGTTTGAAAAGCAGCTCAGCAATGGCTAGGAGGAAAAGTGGAGAAAGGAGATTGAAAAGGAGAGATGGAGACTTGTGAATGCATTTTGGATCCGTTAGTAAAAATGCAACTGAAAATCTACAAAAGATTGCTGAAGAACTAGTAGGGATAGGGAACTGATGGTCATATTTGAGATAAGGAGAAACTGCTGCTCTTGGTCTGAACTTTTTTTGTGGAAACTGTATTTGCTGACCTGTAGGAGAAAGGGAACAACTCCCTCTCATGTCTTCCTGAGCAAGTCTTCCAGCCTGGCATTATCAGAAGTGGGAGGCTTGGTGAAAGGCAAGGACAAAGGTAGATGCCACTTTCTGAAGGGAACTGCCCCCACAAGCTGCAGAGTCAGGAGAAGAGAACAGGTGTCAGGGGGAATGGTAAAAAGAGGAGTTTGTCTGGCTGCAAGATGAAACGAGTGTTGTGACCAAGGCAACAGCTTGCAGAGCCATGGGACCAGGCCATCTCCATGCCAGTGTGGAAGGAAAGACCACATGCCATATATATCTATAGTCAATGCAGTTGTGACACTGCAGTTGTGACACTGTCCAGGAGCCCAAGAGGGACACTAGTAACAAACCCACTAGTTCTCCAACACCATATTTCAGTCCATGCATATGCTCACCATTAATTTTAAACAATTGAGATGTTTACACCTAATGTAGTCAGATGACACACTTGTAGTCAAAAGAGCAAAACCAGTACTATTAGCACACAACTTATGTGAGTTATTCTAGGCACCTGTAGTATGGCGAATCACACTTCAAAAGTGCCTATTCTTCCTGTTGCTTCCAAAGGAAACTCAGTTTGCATAGATGGTGAAATATTTCTATGTTTGGCGAGGTGAATCTAAACTTTTCAGCCCCTCTCCTTAGTCATTCGCTGTAAAATATGTCAGACGTGTGTGAAGGAGTAGTTCCGTAGTTATCCATTTCAGTCATAGACTGTATCTCCTCAGCTTAATCATATGAGACAGCCCAGTCATTTTGATTATGCTCTTTGCCTGACTGAAATGGCTAAGACTTGTTTGCATGTAACTACGAGCTCTGCAGCTGGAGCAACAGCTTCAGCACACATTATGCAGGTGCCTGTACCCATTATGAAAGGAAAGTTTTCAATCATTTAAGCTATGTGGTTAAAATTGTATCTGAAAAACTATTAATTAATCACTCTGCATAGGCATGCCATTCATCTGCTCAGAGCCCAATTAAAGTACACAATGGAAGACTATTAATGAACAATGCCTTAAATGCTGAGCAGAACACTTATGGCTTGATAAATAGTCCCATTTTATTGGGCACTCTTTTTAAATGCACCATTTGAATATAGATAAAAGCGGAGTCAGTTGACTTGCAGATGTTGCTTTCATTAATGGATTAATGTGATGTGTAATAGATTATACTGATTTCCATTAAATAAACTTCAATAGATTAGCTGACATATTTGAGAAACTTAGTCATTTTCTATGTAATGATGACAAGATGACTCATCAGCATGACACTTTATAGACAGAAGTAGCACTTTTGTGCACTGTTGGCAGACAGTTGGCTCCTGTACCACCTCTACAGCTTGGTTTTACTTTGAGGTTGACTGATTGATCCTATTTAATCTTGTTCAGTGTAACAACAGTGACCAGAGGTGAGGGGAACATGGTCTTAGAAGCTTTCCATTTGTGAGCTTTCCTCCACACTCCCCTCAGTGACAGTCACGTCTGTCTGGCTCTGGGTATAACCACTTGTACCTCCTCGGAGAAATGTAGCTCAAGGCCAAGTTCAACACAAGACTTTTTAAATCCTTATTACTGGCATCAGTGCAATATAACAGGAGGCCAAAGAATTTTTTCTCTTAAGAAGTTTGTGCTGACATATAAACATGAAAAGTAACCTTAAAATAACTAGAAAAGATAACCCATTTTTAAAAAGTTTTTTGTACTATTTTTCTGCAGTTTATTTTCCTTTAATGGTTTGGTGCACTTTTTCACCTACTTCCCTTAAAATTTTGGTATGCAAGATAAGCAATACTCTGTGATTTTTTGGTATAATCTTGCACTGTGTACTGACTACAGGGACAAAGTAGAAAAGTGTATACCATAGGGTTGTTCAAATAATAGGTGTCCTTGAAGAAAGTATTTCTCTCTTAAGGGAAATGCACTGATGAGATAAAGCCACATTACAAATAAATATTCATAGTTCCAGCATGTTCCTAGATATAGCCTTATACATTATTTTAAAGGACAAAATCTCCTAAGGTTCAAGGTAGGCATCCTCTGTTATCATCCTGAACATCCATCTCACCACTGCAGGACTGCAAAGATTCTTATTACTGCACAGCATTATTAAGAGAAAAGTCCCTGTACTGTAAAAAACATGAACTATCTTCATTTTTCACACTAAAGGATCACCAGTGAAGTCCCTTTTTTAAGATCTGAGATGCAACTATTTAGACAAAAGATACATTTTGAAGGGAGGCAAGAGCCTTTTAAACCTTTACATCTAAGAGTTTATGCAATATCTTCAAAAGGAGAAACTATATCTTAAGGAAACCTTGACAAAAAAAATGAGACAAAAAATCTATGGCAATTTTGTACAGTCATAACCATATGAGTTAGTTTCTTTTTAATCTCAGACTATTTTACACTAGGTTCCTGGACATGTATTTATCCAGCAGTAGTACAAATGCACATGGGGATTTACAAATAGGTTCATTATTGGGCCCAACTCAGCTTCCACAGGTATATGCAGAGATGCAGATCCAGTGTGAATGAAGTGGCTTTTTCCAGGTGGCATAAAACACACCTTCCAGTATTTGTATATTGTCATGGGGTTATATCCCCACTTACTAACCATTTCCCATCTTCCCTCAAAGCAAATCTACATCTCATATTTGTCATCCACTTCACTAAGAGAAGGTTTACAGAACATTGAGCACTTCTGAAAATCCTGCCCCAAAGGAAAAGTTTGTATTGTGATATCTCAAAGTCAGGATCAGTGGGGACTACAAATATATCAGGCTAGGTTTATAAGTACCTTTTTTTTGTGTGTCCTTTCAGATTCATTTAAGAAAATAAACCTAGGATTTTGCAATTTATTTCATTTGTTGAGAAAAATTTAAATGTGACAATTTCATCTCTGAGACTTTCCTTATTCTTTGGAGACAGCACTCTCTGTCTCATTTGGTTAATACCCTCATCAACATGTTTTATGTTTATCAAAGTATCCCAGTGGGCTGGACACATGTAGTGGATGGCTTGGTGAGCCTTGTGTCCTTCACCCCGTGCTTATTGGGATGTTAAATCTTCTTCATATCCCCAGTGCATCAGCCATTAGTTTGGAGGCATATTTTAAAGCTTTTATTCACAGAAGCCTAAAGCGTAATCAAAAATTGTCTGAAATCATCAAGGTCTCTGCTGGCTCCTTCACCACTTCAGAAGATGCTCTTGTCAGCATGGTCTGACTCATCAGTCTATTCTCACACTGATGGTTCATTAGAACAAAATAAATGAAAGATCCCATGGATCTGGCAAGTCAAGATTTTATAGCCAGTGTGTGTTCTGCATATAGTACTCACTCACAGAAACTGGACAAAAAATCCCTCTTTCCTTTTTTCAAGGCAAAATGAATTTCTCTGTTATAATTCTGTTTCTTTTCTTCAGTCTCCAGGCTGGCATCTGGTGTCTTAGATTACTAGAAGGACCTTGAGGCAGAAGGTCAGCCAGGGGCACTGCTGGGGACTTCAGTAGCACAACACAGCTGCAAAATCTCCTTTGCTGGCAAACCATCAGCTGGCTAGACCTGCCAAGGGGTGGCAGTGAAAGGATGGACGGGAGACGTGCTGATTATTCTCTCAGCAGCATCCACTTAGCACATCTTTTATGATGAGCTTGGAAAGGTCTTGTGCATCACTAAGTCACCCTATCCTATACAGTCTAACAGAAGCTAAGAGTTGAGTAAACCTAACTTACCCTTCCATCTCCACAAGCAGTCTCCAACGAGTAGCATTTGGAGTCGTGCCCTGGATGAGGCCAGACTCATTGCACAAAAATTGTGTTTATCTTATTGCTTGGTCAATTTTCCAGTTGGGTGAAATACACTCAATATAGACTGTTATAATGTTAAAATACAAGTAAAATCACCTTATAAAATTATTATTTTCTTGCATTGAACACATTAATAACAAATACATTGGAAGCATTGCTCTGTACCAGACCTTTGTTGTCAGAAGGGGTTAGCACACTCAGCTTTAGCAGAAAGCCCTACAGTACAGAGTTTAAATTAGCATCCCATTGTTGAGAGAGGGATCCAAGAGCAGGAGGGGCAACGTAGAACAAGACCCCATAGTCCAGACTTGGGATAACTACAGCTGCAACATGTAAGAAAAGATGGTGAGATCTGACTGAAGAACTTTGCTATTATCCAGTTTCTAACATATGCCAATTTCTTTTCCTAAACCAGAAAAATATTCACCAATACTGATGAATAGAGATTTTTGAAATAGAAAGAGAAAACAAATAGATTTATTACAGACAGGACTTTTTTCCTCAATTTTCTTGTACAGAGTCTTGTGGATTACAAACAGTAAACAAGGCCCTATGCCTTCATACCACTCAAGCCCTGGGAAAAGAAAGGAAAGCCATTTCAGAATCATCCATCAAAAATGAAAGCACATAGTAAAGATGCAGTTTCCTGAGAAAAGTGTGTACTTTTAAATGAAAATGTGCTTTTGAAAGGGCAATTTATCAATCAAAAAACACTCTAAACTACCTTTGTGTTTTTATGCAGAAGACCATAAACACTTTATAAAGCTTGGATTAGGTACTTGTGGATACAATGAAGTACACAGAGGAGATGCTGTTGTTTCCCTGTTAATTTTCTGATTCTTAGGCAATGTTCTCTGCTTCCGACAGGATAATTTTTGTATTTTTGGCTCATTAAATTTACCAGAGAAGAGGTTCGACTTTGTATGAGATTCTTTGTATCATTCTACTCCTGATAAAAAATTTGGTATGACTTGTGTAGGTTTTTGTTTGCTTGAAGAGTGAGGGTTTAACAGTATATACTGTAGCACATATGATTCAAATTTGATTGTAAAGGAATTTTTTTATTTTCAGGTATCTGCTGCCAAACCTTACGGATTTCTGCATGCACTCCTCCCTTGTTAGCAACCATTAGAGCAAAGGAGTGACACAAAATATCAGGACACATTGTCATATTAAATGTTAGGACACGGCATATCTGTGCATATTCTGACAACAGTTATGGGTTAGAAATATATTCTAGGAAAATATTAAACAGCCCTATTACTCTGTGTCTCTTGGCTGATGTGAAATCAGACATGGGCTATGGATCTTTCTATTACACCAGCTGTTTATGTCAAGCTTGGGGCGGTCACAGCAATTAGCGTGAGTAATATTCATCATCTTTCCAACTCACTTACCATCGACTCTGGCAACAGCTCACACAAACGACATCAAAGGCAAAGTCTGCCTCAGACGGTTTATAAAAGCCTGGTTGTCCAGATGAACCCAAATGAATCATAAGTTCACAAGAAATTCCTTCAACTCCATTCTAGGGAAAGCAGTTTTGCTATTCATGGATTCAAACAATCATAGAACAGTTTGGGCCTTCAGAAGGGACCTTTAAAGGTCATCTAGCCCAACTCCCCTGCCATGGACATCTTCAATTTAATCAGGTCAGAGCCCCATCCAACCTGACCTTGAATGTTTTCAGTGTTGGGACATCTGTCATCTCTCTGGGCGACCTGTTACCTGTTTGTAAAAACTTTCTTCCTTATATGTAGTGTGAATAGACTATTCTTCAGTTTAAAACAACTACTCCTTGTCCCATTGCAACAGGCCATGCCAAAATGCCCATGTTTTTCTTATAAGACCCCTTTAAGTACTAAAAAGGCCACAGGGAGGGCTTTTTAGTAGGTTCTCTAGGCTGAACTATCCAAATTCTCTCAGTCTTTTCACATAGGAGAAGTTCCCTCTGATCATTGGACCCGGTCCTCCAGACCCACTTCAACAGGTCTGTGTCATTACTGTGTTGAGGACCCCAGACATGGGAGCAGCACTGCAGGTGGGGCCTCATGAGAGCAGGTAGAGGAAGAGAATCATGTCCCTTGCCCATGCTGCTTTGGATGAAGCCCAGGACACTGTTTCCTTTCTGGGCTGCAAGCACGCATTGCTGGCTCATGTCCAGCCTCTCATCTACCAATATCCCCACGTCCTTCTTGGCAGGGCTGCTCTTGATCTGTTCTTCCCCCAGCCTGTATTGATACCAAGGGTGCCCCCATCCCAGCACAGGACCTTGCAGCTGGCCTTGCTGAACATCATGAGGTTCACAGAGACCCGCTCGATACATGAGAAACAAAGCAATGATGGATAGAGAAACAATATAAGAAGACGTAATCAGGGAATGGTTTAATATTAAAGGTAAAATACCAAGTAAAAAAAATTCTAGAACATAGGCTGGACACCTGTTTAACTATTCTCCTGAGGCCATTTTTTCTGGAGTCATCACGGTAAATTTGGTGTTTATTTTGGCAGGGCAGAATTCTTTTGCAGGAAGAATTGGAAAGACAAAGAAAAATGCTAAGTACAGTAAGTGATCTAAGGCTAAGAAAGTAATGAACCCCCTTAATGAACCAAGAAGTTTTAATTTCTTTGTTTAAAGAAAAATTCAATTCACCTATATTCTGTATATCAAGGAATATTTTGCCTGACACACACAGAGTTGAAGAGCTCCTGTGTACTGCTATAAATGAAAAGATTAACATATCGTCTTCTCAAAGGCACAGTGAACAGCTGTGTATTGAGAATATCCATTAAAAAGATATCTAACACAGAATTAATTTTTGTTCATTATAAATTCATAATAGGCAAGTCTGTACTTTTCATGCTGACTCTAGTTTTATGCTGTCAGAGCTTTTTAACTATGCTACATTGCCTCAGCAGTTCATTTTACTGCAGACTGATTGTGTTTCTCGAATGGCTCTATAATTCCTCAAAAAAATCATCCCATGGCAACAAAACAAATAGGTTTTATGGAGGTATTTTTTCCCCAAAGTAAGTTAAAAAGAATCTTTTGAAGGCAGCTAGCTTTTGAAAGATTTTGTGTATGTTTGTTCCTCACTGGTTCATTCTACCTTTCCACGGAGGTAAAAAAGGCAAAAAATTTTCTTCTAAGCACAGACCAATAGGCCAAAAGGTTTTACCTTTAAAGTACATAACTATTCACATCATGAACATGATTTTAATACACAAAGTCTTGCATTTGTAAATATTTCCATGTATCACTTTAAAGAGCTCCAATAGCATTCTTTTAATACTGGTTTGTTTTCAGTTTTAGAGTCCCTGTAGACTGCCCACATTTCCTGAGGAGACCCTTCAGGGATATTCTTGTTCACACATTAGGGTGAACATCTGAGCCTTGAAATGTCCTCTGGGGTGATTCAACAAACAAGTTTAAGAGTATCCCATGCTTGGAAAACATTGCAGAAGCCATTACATAGCCCAAACAGCAGTACAGCATGGGCTCCTTTCCCAGGGGACTTGTTCACTCATGCCTGGCACATCTCTTCAAAAAAAGACTCTGTTTATCTGGTATACCTCACAATGCAAGTGTCTCAGTGATCTTGTCTGATGTCTTTGTCCTGGGCAACAGCCACTGTTTCTGGTCCTCACTGGGAAACAATTATGTATCTACGGTGTCACCTTGTCTCCTGCTGTACCCCAGGGCAGGACATTAGCTCCTGAACTCACACCACCTGTATGAGGTGACGGGGCCTAATTCCTCCTTCATCATTTTCTTCCCCTACACTTAAAAGGTTCTCTTGGACCCTCTGGCATGACCAAATCCCAGAAGGGTTTTCAGGGGCAAATTGAGGACATTCCAGTGGTCTGGGGCCCATCGGGCAGACCAAGTCCATATGAGTGTGTCCAGATTTGCCAGCCCTTGCTTTAGCTGCCAAGAAGACACAGATAAGTCTAGTGGGAGCAGTGGGAAGTGCTGGTAGACCAGGAGGGTCCAAGTAATTTCATTCTGTAAACCCACACATTCTCTTTGATGCAATGCATTGTTTTATACAAAGCTGCAGGGTGGTCACCACAGGATGTGGGTTACACAGCTGAGTCAAGCTGGAATGAAAACACCTGCAGCTGCTCCAGGAACATCTAAGGATGCCATGCCAGAGGTACGCCCTCATGCCCAGCAGCAGGCGGGGGGGAAGCACTGTGCTTATGGCAGGTTTACAGCAGGATGTTCTGCACTGAGGAAGCTTCACAGAGTCAGTCTTTGGGAGAACCTTAGGCTGGTGTGGACATAGACCCTTGGAGACTGCTTAACACACCCTGTAATAAGGAGAAGTCTGCAATTATGTTTGCAGGGCTGGAGGCAGTGGCACAGTGTTTATGGCATAGGTCCTAGTGAAAGGAAGGAGCACATCCCTTCCCTGAGACAACTGCCGGTGATCACACCCTTCTGGGAGCACAGCGCACAAGATCTTGCAGATCTGCCCAGTTCCAGTGCCCAGATCCCTGGTCCCAAGGCCAGCTGCAGTTAGGATGTAGAGTTATAGGATGAGTTAAGAGGGTTAGAGCTGTAAGGTTAAACCTCAATTCAATGGGAACAATTTTATAGTTCGGTCAGTCAGTCAGCTCTTCCTATTGGTTTGCATGGACATTTACAGGCATGAGTCTGAAGTTTTCAAGAGAAAAATTCAGTTTGGAAATAGCTGCAGGGAAATAGTTTGGCAGCAATAAATACACGCAGCCTTGCTAACAATTTTTCTTCTGAGTCACATTGCAGAAAACAAAAGATAATTAAAGGTAGTTAGAGGCTGACAAATACTGTTTCAGAAAGCAATGTGTAATGATGGCTGAGACGGTTCAGTGATTGAACTGCCTTTGTAAACATACAGTCTGCCCTCAGGCCTCAATCTTCTGGGTTGAACATATTTGTCAACAGCCTACCAGCACTTTTTAGGTGGCATTTGGCACTACTCAGAATTGGGTATTAGAGCCATGCTTGTGGCAATGATATATTGCATTTATGAAGTCAAATCACTCTTCCAGCAAACTTACAATGATATTGTACTGCACAGACTCTGTGACATACATGTTTCCCTGACTTCAGCATATTTAGCATTCTTTGTGTACATTGCTTTGCTGGATAGGCTTGTCTGATCACATAAATTAATTTTCAAAGGTATTTTAACTTACATATGGAAAGCAGAATCTGGATTCACAGACTCTAAAATTCCATGGATTTAAAAATTAAACAGAGAGAGAGAGGACTCTATTTCTGAATGTTTTCTGCTGTCTAGAGCATGAATGAAAGACACCAAAATGCTTTGGGAAGTGCTTTATTTTCAAACTTCTGACCTATTTTGTTGCCCAGGTAACCTTCAGCTGAACTCATAAGCTGGACTTGAGAATCTCATGTAAGATATCCGCATTAATTTGTTTCGATTCAACCAACCCCCAAAATAGGCTGAGTATTTTTCATGAAATTCCTGTAAACCTCCATATTTTCAATAATCATAAGTCTCCTTTGACAGTGGGGAAAGTTGCCATGATACTTGGATATGTCTGTATAATCAGATTTTCATCATCTTTCAGCAAAGAAATTTTTCTACTCTTGCAGGAGGTGTATGTGGTGAAACAAAGAGGTCTGTCTCCAAAAATACAAGACAGTTCCCCATGAAAGAGGAGTAGCAGGAAAACATGAAGGAGGCAATGGTGATCCATAAAGCACTTTCTAGAATAATTACTAGTAATTCTTGATTACACTGCCAGGAAGTTCAAGATGTAGTGAAGGGTCACTGATGCAAAACTGAAGAAGTGAAGAAGCAAGCAGATTTATGCAATTTTAGTCAGCTGAATTAGCTAAAGGAATTAAATGCAAATGTGGATATTTTTTCCCTCCCTGAATTTATAGTATTGAATAGAAATCAAACTGACAGTTACTTCTTGCTATTCTGCTTCTTTCTTTTTGTCTGCTGCATGTTTTGTAAACTATATTGAACAGGGTGAATAAATATGATGATCACCAAGTAAGCATCACTCCCTTGTTTCCACCTCATGTTCTCTTTGAATGGGTTTTTCTCTGGACTGCTGTCTTTTTTCTTAAAGTGAGAGCACACACATAAGTAAGAGCAAGGAATACAAAAAGGCAACTTAATGTGGCCAATGATCAATATTCAAGACTATCAAACATGGTCTCTAAAAATGCCTATTAAATGTAATTACATCAATAAAAGAGAAAGTTCCCATCTGCCTGCCCACCAGTCCCATGACTCTGCAAAAGGAAGAAGGTGGTTACTACAACTGTGAGAAGTTCACAAAGAGATTCTTCCTTTCCATCTGACTTTATGTGTTTTTTTTTTTAAGCCAATCTTCTTTCAAATGTTCCACAGCATCAGGGAAGAGAGGAAAGGTGGGGACAATAAATTAAATCTTGTTGTTGTGAGCAAGCATGAACGGTACCTGTGTATTTTAAGGAAGAGAAATCAGGGTGAGAATGCACTGCACGATTAAGCCTGCCCAGGCACCAGCATCTGAAGTGACTCACCTGTTTATCCCACTTCTACACATCGATGCAATAAGCTGTAGAATGCAGTCCATTATATCAGGATAATATTGTCAGATTCCTGACTTAAATATGTGTGGCTTCAGTTCTGCATAGCCCTGAGAAAGATCCATTCCCCTCTCTACATGTAGCAGAAAAAAGTGGATGAAAATTACATGCCAGCATGATATTGGGAGGAAATATAAGAGGAAAATAAACTAAATGGGAAGTGAATTATATGAAGACCCTTACTTTAGAGCACACTTTCTTAAATACACTGGTGAAAGACCAAACTTTCCTCTCTCTCTGGTTTATGATTCATTGCACTCTTACTCCTGATCTAATATTATCTATCAGCCTGGGTCAAATTCTGACTTCAGCAATTCAGGTGAAAATTTAAAGCCATCTGAAGTACTTCTGCAAATAGTAATGGATTTCTTGTGGATGTATAGGGGTGTAAATTGAATAAAGTTCTGGTCAACATCTATACCTGACATCCACCTGTTCTAGGATCTCAAACTACAAGTGTTGGTCTAGAAGCCATCCAGTTTCATTATTAGCATTGTTTTAATTGTTTTAGGACCCAAAATATTCTGCTTTTCAGACCAGCAGAAGACATAGAGTTGCTCCTGTGGTATAAAGTAAAAAAGACAAAGGGTGATTGAAAGAAACATAACACATAATCCAAGAGATGTCTGTAGTAAGGAGAGTTTTATCAGAAATGTATTGTCCTATTTTAATTATCATTTTTAAGCTTATTCCTAAGCTTATTTTAAGCTTATTATTCCTAAGGAATTGGAGCAAGGTGATTAGTCATTGACTTAGTGGTCAGTTATGCAGGGAAAGTGTTGAGAGTTCTATTGTCTTAATCCTTACCTTGCTATGCGTGAGGGACTCCAGTAAGGCAGTGTAACCTCTGTAGTTTCACTAGGGTCTTTAAACGGTTGAGTTCAAGTTCCAACCTTGGTATTATTTAATTAAAAAGTCAATCAACCATGAGACATATACTCATTGGAAAGCAGGCTTCATTAATTCTGAAACTGATATTCATAAACAAATTGATTTTCCCTCTCTGGTTTTCTTTCCATGGATCAGTTCTCACACCCTTCTGACCATCCACACCAATAAATCATCTTTACACACAGGGTAAATCAGCTTTACATCCTCCCTCCTGAATTTAACAGATTTGAGCCTTAGTTTCAAAACCACTTTTGGATCTTGTTAGTTAAAATCAAAACTATGGGTTTGAGCACGGTAATGAAAAGCCCTGTCTCAACAGTTTCCCATCGCAATTCTGACTGCTGTTGGTGCAGAACATGCGTGCACTGGGGAAGTTTGCTCTCTTGTCTTGCAGAATGAAAGTTATGCCTTGCCCTAGTATTATAAGTAGCTCTCCTTGTGCGAATTTCCTTGTGATAGGCAGGCCTTAAAGATCAAGACATGCAATCACTGGTCTTCATTCCAAACACCCTGAAAACTGGCAGGGTCCACCAAGCTTGACAGTTCTGTGTCAAAGAAAGGTTATATGTCATTACTGTTTTACAGAAAGTTTTGCTGCAGCCAAAGAGGTGACCTCACCATAATTTAAGTATATTCATATATAGCTTATAATAGAAAAGTTGGCAGTGCAGTGAGGACTTCTGCAATTTGTGGATTAGTGTAGGCTGTCAGTCGACTTGGGACTGAAGGAAAGTATTTGGAAAGGTAATATCAATATTCGACTGCATTTGGTGAAGCCAGCTTGGGTGTTTACAAAACCTTCCATCATGTGTTTCAATGAAACATAGACAGATTTTTGAATCCCTGAGGAGAAAAGTGCTCAAGGAGTCTCTGCGCAGCAAATGTAAAGTACATTTGAATAATACTGTTGTTCTGATAGTTCTAGCCGAATAGTTCTAGCAGAAGCAGTTCCAGCATATATCCCTTCATGCTATGAAAACATGTATTTCCAGATCTCAGCGATTAAGGTAAGAAAGTTTGAGGGTGTTTTTTGCCAGAATATGCACGAGGCTAGATTAAAGTTGAACAGTGTTTTTGATCCTTTCTCAAGCAGTGCTTTGCATATCTGTGTTCCACTCCCAATCTGTCAGATGGTTTTCCATTATTAAAATTTTCTTGGCATGGCAGCCATCCATAAACTACATCTCTCTGTAGAACAGTTTTAAATTGGTTAATATTTCATTCTTCTTAAAGTAATAGTTACCACTTGTATACAAAAGGAGAATTCAATATAAGGTGCTGAGGAGAAAGTCCAGCCCAGATGGCATTTAAATGCTTAACTAAGATTCTGTTTCTTCTACTGCTCCAGAAAGACTCATTGCTCTCCCCCACTTTCTTCCTGTACATGTCTGGGTGACATTTACTGCTGGCTGCTTCACTTTCAGCCACATACCAGTTCCTGGGACAGTTCTTTCCCATCTGACTTTCCTATTGTATATACATCTGACAAACAAAAGCACATCTGATTTTGTTTATAAAGAGCCCTGTCATTCAAGGGTTTTTTTCATGCTCCTTGGAACCTGGCTAGTTCCAGCCATCTTGAGTGGAATGCAGGGATCATGCCACCGGGAGATAATGAGAAGGGAATAAAGTTATCACAATCCAGTTGACAAAATTGCAGTATTTTGGAGTATAGCCTTTCTTCTTGGATTCTCTGAGGAAACCACCTTGCTTTCTCCTGTCACTTCAAGCACTGGAATACAATACAGGGATGGAAGGGGAACCCTGAATCCTTGAGCTAATGTCTGAACAGTGCTCTTAAGATAGCTTTCCTTCTCACACTGCCTTAAATGCATAACTAAGGTTCAGAGCAGAGCAAGAGTTTGCACTGGTCCACTTTGCAAGTAAGTACGCGAATTGAGAGGTGCTGAGGCATGGACTAAAGCAAGGTCACACCAGCTCTAGCAGAGCTTTATTTTGTTCTCAAGGCCTACAGAGAAATTCCATAGGAAAGATTAGTTGAGACCCTCCAGACAAGAGGTTTAAGTAAAAAGAAGAGTAGGTGGAATGAAAATTTTGTAAGAAGGAACAGATTTATTTTGGCTGCCCTGTATTTGTGGGCTGCTTGAAGAAGATGAGAATGCGGAGGAGGTGGCTGGGATGATGAGCAAAGGGTGCTAACATAGGAGAATTCAGGTGTTGTTAGAAGACCATCTTTACCCAAGAACCACATCTAAAAATTGCAAGCATTAATAATTGCTTTCTACACCTCAAAGGACTGTGGTAGATTAAAGTTAGCTGAATGACAGTTGCCCCTCTAGCCATTTTCCCGCTCACACTTCTCACAAGACAGAGGTAGAAAATACAATAAAAAAGAAAAAAATCATGGGTTGAGATAAGGACAAGGATATCACTCACCAATTGCCATCATGGGCAAATAGACTAGATTTGGGGAAATTTTAAATTGGATTTATTGCCAGTTGTCAACAGAGTAGGACAGAGAGAAATAAAACAAAGCAAAACCAAAACTAGCAACACTTTCTCCACACCTCCAATTCTTCCCAGCCTCAAATTCACTGCTGACTCTCTTCTCTCCTCCCCTTAGCAGATCACAGGAATGGGAAATTGTGGTTATGGTCAGCTCATAATACTTTGTGTATGCCAGTCCTTCCTCCTCATGCTGTTCCCCTGCCCCCACATGGAGTCCCTCTCGCAGGATACAGTTCTTGGCAACTTTCTCCAATATGGGCCCTTCCCACAGGATGCAGTTCTCAAAGAACTGGTCTAGTGTGGGTCCTTTTCAATGGGGTGGAGTCCTTCAGGAACTGCCCCTGGTCCCCCACGGGTCACAGGTTCTGCCTGAAAACCTGCTCCTACACGGAGTTCTCTCTGTGGGCTACAGCTCCAGCATGGCCTCTCTGCAGGCTCCAGCTTTCTTCAAGACATCTCCACCAGCTCTGCCGTGAGGTCCTGCAGGGTCACTGATGGGCTCAGCTTTGGGCAGTGACAAGTCTGTCTCGGAGCTGTCTGGAACGGGCCCTGTGTGACATGGAGCAGTTTCTGGTGTCTTTTCACTGAAACCACCTCTGCAGCCCACCCACCGCCAAACCTTTTCAATACAAAAGGACAGCACTTCTTGTCCCTCTGAAATAATTTAATAGGTTTAATTCCTTCGGATCTGATTGCAATGGTGCAAATGCTTTCAGCAGCTAAAGAAAGAGGATTCTTCTGCACAGGAATATTGAAACCCTCCTATGCCAATCCATGTCCCAATACATCTGTGCTGGCAAACTGTCACCTTTCCTGTTGCTGCAGGTAACTGGATTACTGCTCAGTGGAGAGACTGATGGAAAAGGTAGTGAGAAGAGATGACTAGGAGAAAATAGATGTTTGCTGCCATCAACAGTAAACTGGATGACACCTTTAATGTCATCCATTGTCTCATAAAAAAACCAGCATCAAACAACACATTATATATATAGCCAGACTTCTTGGGTTCACCTCTGAACACTCAGGGTAACTTGAGAAAAAAAATTAAATGTGAATTCTCAACCATAAGGCCCACAGCTTTTCAGGGTGAGTCACTCAGCAGAAAGCAGCTACCAGGTGATTTTAAGTGGGTGTTTGCTTCTTCCTTAAATGACCAACTATATTAAAGCATTTTTTACAAGAGTGCAATCCACACACCAAGAAAAACTTTGCCTTCTCTTTTGTTTGTTTCAGAGCAGCAAAAAATACCAGATATCTCTACCCTATCAACAGTAGCAAGTACAGAAAGAATTGTGCCTTAGCTATTAAGGTGAGCCTGGAGTGTTTTAAAAAAATAAAAGAAAACTCTTATCTCCCTGTTTGCACCATATAACTTTTATACTCCTGAAGCTTAGCTTTACTGAATAAAATTAAATAGATTGCTTTGAACCGTACAACTCTCTTGAAGTGAGCTTTTTGAAGTTAAAATATACGGATGTTCTTAAAATGTTGTTAGTTAAAATGCAGGGGTGCATATAACATGTCAGCACATCATTAGAGCCACTATGAGATCCATGAAAAGCATATTTTGAAAGGCAAATTGGCCTCTTGGTTTCAGGTGGACAAGTGCCTTCCATGGTTTAAGGTCCTGCACAAACAGAATTCCTGGTTTCAAGGAAAGTTCTGTATATTTTAAGCTTTGATTTAAATCCACATATAAAATACTATCATAGCTCTCACTCAAAGGAAACAACCAACCAAATGGTCCAGTGACTGCATTTTAAAAGCACCTACTTCTTCATGCAGGTGAGATGAATGCATTCAACTCAATCATCCCTGTCCACTGATTCAAAAGACATGTTTCCAGTTAGATAGTTATTTAAATCATAGCAATGGCAGATTAAAAGATAATGATATTTTAGTAGGAAGGGGCCTCTTTTAATTAAAATCTCTCTGACAAATTAAGGGAGGGACAAGATTTGTATTTATATTAAGAGTCTATGGAAAAACAGTATTCAAGGAATGGCTATCATCTCTGGAGGAGCAGCAAAACTTTTTGAAAAAATGAGATGGAAGACAAGAATATAGGCAACTGACTGACGAGCCAGTTTTGCTGCGTATACTGTGAAATACTGAATGGGACTTAGATCCGGGACGCCGATACATGGCGCTTATTGGTTCTCTCCGTTTTGAGTTCCAGACTTCAGTGTCATGGTTATCTTGATAATTTGTTTGATGGACTGAGACTCTGTAAAATCTACCTGAAACAGATTTCTTTAAAAGTTACAGGGAAGGGGGGGAAATTGGTATTAAAATCTGTTACTTCTGTTAGGGTTAAGTTTTGACTGTAAAATCTCCTCAGAGGAAGTTGTAATTTTTTGTCAATCTTTCCGTATACTATGAGTTTTAAAATGTGATTATGTCAAATTTTGCTAGCTGTTTTCTACCAAAGGAATGCTTACTGAATACTGAATCTCTCAGGGTTCTCTGAATGTCTCTTTTCAAAATATGTCTTATGTATATGCATGGCTCAGTCCAAATCATAAAATTAGATACTTGTGGTAAAAAGGTTTTGCAAAGCCCCTTCTATGAATTATTTTACTCCTTATATTCAGTAAAATAAATGCAAAATCTCAAAGGAACCAATTTTTTCTCTATTCCTTCTGAAGGTATTCCAATATGACTGCTGGGGGTAGGTGGTGGGAAGGTAAGTTACAAAAGAAAATCAGATGGGTTAAAAAGACCTCTGAAGAGTCTCAAGGCCAACTCACCATCAGAATATCTACCTTAATCCTCCAAAATATGAAAGATGGCATGATTTACAAGTGTTAGCCTGCTGAATGTTATTTCATCTGTATAAAATATTCAGAGGAATGAAATACAAATAAGCAGTGAGCTTACATCTCTCTAGAGGCTCTGGTCTCATAGCTCCAGCTATGCATTAAAAAACTCAACTTGACCAGTACAGAAAGCTCTGGTTCTCTGCAGAACCAAGTTGGCAGCCCACCTCCCACTGCCTGCTGCCCATTCACTCTGGCTGACTTCAAGAGTCTCACATAATAAAGTCCTGGTTATGTGACCTAACAGTGCCAATACTAACATCCATTTTTAATAAAGGTGTAACGCCATGTCATAGTAGAAAAGTGCTAGCATTTCTTCTCCTGTGCTCCTCCTTCCAATGGATACCAAAAATACACCCATGCTTCATAATTAGCCAGCACATCAACTCTTTATGGTTTGAAAAATTTTGCTTTTAGCAGAAAGTAGAGGTGGGAATAAGTTGTCTTCCTTTCATGTGTAGGTTATACCAACTGCCGCATTTCAGCTTGCATTTATGTTTTTCTCAAACCCCGGTGATATCCCCTTGGTATTGTGTTCCTTCACTTAATGTCATCCAGAACTTACATCCAGAACTACTTAAAAGACCCCTTCCCTTTTTTTTTTTTTTTTTTTGATAAAATAAAGCTTTCCACTCTTCTCAATCACTCCTGACACAGGACTTGCTCTGGGTAGCTGAAGCCACTACATCGAAACAGTTTGCTTCCTAGCAGTATGGTAGGACTTCCCTTTGGGAAGGGACATTAATCGTCCAATTTTTTGTGGACCTTTCCAAGTCTGTCTGCTGTTACACAGAGAATACTTTATGCCACTATAGCATGAGGAAAACAAAGGTGCTTGGATTTATGCTTCAAATCTGAAAAGTATTAGTGTATCTGACAACTTCTCTGTCCTTTTTCTAACTATATTAAAGTGTAAAAAAAGAAGACATATCTTCCCTTTCTTTGCCATGATAAAGCCTGAATTTTATCAGAGTACCAAAGTAACAGTTTTTTCTTGCAGAAATATTACTCTTTTCAGCTGGAATTTCACATGAGTGGGGGTGAAGGTCAAATATCACCAGAAGGACATTTCTGACTGTTGAGAACTACCTTCTGCTCTCCTTGGACAACTTCTGATTTCTTATTTAAAGCACGAAGTAGCTGGTCACTCCATGCTTTCCTGAAATTCTCACTGCAGATGTCTCCATACCAATGATATAGACGAAGCTCAAGCATGGTGGTTGTTGTGGTTTAGGAATAGTATTCCCCAATTTAGCACTCCCACTAGACAGAAAACCACAAGCTGCTACCCTCCCACACTCCAGTGGAAGACAAAAGAATCTGGTCTTGGTAGACCTTACAATTAATTAAATTTACACCAAAGAATTGAAAGAATTTGTGGAATAGCCATACAGAAATTGTGGCATTTTCTATCATGGAAAGCCTCTTGATATTTGGAGTCCTTTTTTTATGTTTAGAAGAATTTTCCTAAGATAAAACCATAAAGAGAGATATGGAAATTGCTTTCAAATTTATGAAAATCAATTAACAATATAGGGTTCCTTTCAGGTTTCTTACACAATCACAGCAAGGATATGGTTATGTATTCCAAAGGATGGGTTAAATCCTTAAAAATCATGACTCTAATAAATGTCTTTAGACAATGAGTAGGATGGATTACAATTAGCAGGAAACCTCACTGCTGGAAGACTCGTGCTAAATTTTTGGGAGGGTGTCAGGAGTACTAAGCCTATTGATTGAGAAAATATACATATGCTATGCATTAACACCAACAGAAAAGTAGAGATGGATTCCCAGAGATGTCATTTGGTTGTTTTCAAAAGCTATTTTAGCTCAGAGCAAGTAATAGCCTTGGCTTTATTGTCTGTTGGCTGCAAGAGATTAGTGCAGAAGCAAGAGACATTACTGTCTATCCCACAGAGGTGCTATGTAATAGCACTGTCAATGTATTCAATTATGCTGTGACTTTACCCCTAAAAATGCAATCTTCATTTCACAGGTTAGCTTCCAACATGTGGAATACTTTGTTTTATACTCTTCAGCAGGGTAAAAATTGAACAATTTCTTTTTGCGAATGGTTAAACCATAAACCTGTGTCTTCCACAATAAAAGGGGATGTTCACATGCACTACACCACTTTAATTTAGTTTAAAATACATGGGAGATGACTGAAATAAACAGATTTACACTATATATATATTCCATATAGGTGAGTGCCTCCTGTAATAGGAGAAAGTAAATGCCACTATTAATATCTTGGTGATGATGTGAGCTGAGAGTTCATTGCAAGGCTCTAGTATGAAAGTAAATTTCTCTAACCTATCTGCAAAGGGGACTTTGGGATATCTACCTCATGTATGATTCATTGGAAAGCAACTAAAATCACATATATGAAGGAACACGGTCACTGGAGATGCTGTCTTGTGCAATAAAGGATCACCCACTGAATAGCTATCACTTATGACAATACTGTTCAGATCTCTATTGCTACTGACATCTCTTTAGCAAACCCATTATCCCCTCCAGCATTGGCTATGGCAGTAGCTAAAAGCAATTCTTTCAAATATGCAAGTGTACTTATTAAATGTTTATGGAAGTGGGCTACTTCAACCCCACTCGCCATGACCAACATCTAATTTAGACTACTACTCTCCTTTTCTTTTCCTAGGCTTTCTTCAATTCACCATACCCACGCATAGGGTCCAGGAAGCCATAGAGTAGTGGGGATTGTGAGAGAAAATTCTCCTGCCTTCTGACTCTTTGGCTGGCTCTGCCTAGGAAGCAAACTTGTGAAGACCAATGCAAGTAACATCAAAGAACTAACTTGCCACAGTGAGGACAATGTGATTTGAAGCATTGTGGCTTTAAGAGAACAACTCCTCAAAGGGATTTTTTTCAAAGCATATCACCATTTTGCACATCTCATGAGAAAGGAAGTACTATTCTAACTCTAATAATCTTAAAAGTATGTAGCCAAAGTAATGAAAATCTGTGGAAACTCCTTGGGCTGTCAGTTGACTCTTGTATCATCGAGTGCTTCCCAGTCCCGAGCTAGAACTATTCTTGGCACTATTCTTGCTGTTGCACAGCACAGACCACGTCAAAGTAGGACTAATTATAAATTGTAAACTGCTTCCTTTGCAGGAATATAATCCAAGATGAGCCTACAAGAAAGTGCAAATAAAGAAAAAAGACTTACAGCAAATTCTGCATGACCTTTCTTTCTCTCCCTAGTTGATTTCCTTATGGACACATTCACAATCCAGCCAAGACTCATCTGCAAATTATCTAGAGCATTTATTTTTCTTAGCCCTATATCATTTTGGAAGGTTCCTCTGGAATTTTTCTGCCTTGATGTCTAAAAATCTTTTCATCTCCAGCCTCTGCCTACTCGTGGTCAATTCATATCTATCTATTCCTGAGTCTTTGAATGTCAAGTTCAGGTGCTGTGCTTTGGTTTGTAGTACTTTCTTCCCAGTTTAAACAATATATTATCTACTACCACAGTCTCTGCTGACTTTAGTCAGCTTCCTAAGATAGTGACTCCCTTCAGGATAAGCACCTCTGCAGCCAAGTGGGAGTAACATCTTCCCACCTTTGTCTTGGAAGGGCCATGTGAGGGCATATTAAGACAGTGTTGGCAGTCAGCTGGGGTTCAAAAGAGGTGGTGCTTTCACTGCACCTCTTCCCAATGCCCCTACTTTGCTGTGGGTTGAGTGAAAGCATTAGACAAGCCCTGCCTTAGGTTCAGATTTTTGGCAGCACTTAAATTCAAGTGACCCGCACCTAAACCACCCTGGCTCGCAAGCTCTTAAAAATGGCAAATGAGTTATTTGTTAAATAGAAGAAGATTAACAAACAAAAGGCCTTAAACAGAAACATTTATTACACGGGTTAAAACAAAGAACAACTAGTAGATTTACATAAAACAGTGCACAACATAAAGTTACCTACATTATAGCTAACAAAGAAATAGTATAGATTAGCAGTCAATGTAATTTACCACCAAACTGATGATGGGGTACACAGATTCCTTTCACTCAAACCCTGGGAGAGTAACTCAAAGGCCGGCATCCCAAACCTTGAGGAGAGATGAGGAGGGATCCCCACACATTTCCAGGGAATCTGCAGAAGACTTTTGCTTTGTAAAAGTTTTGTGTAGCTTTTACAGTTTGTAAAGTGAAGTGTCTGTCAGTCAGAAATTCAAGGCTTATCTCCTTTCAAACTGCTCTCAAGCCGAGATGTTTATTGTCAGCTGGGAATGCCACCTCCATGGTGCCAGAGATAACTCACTACTGGACAGATGTCCATCTTGGGTTATCTAACCAATCAGCAGATTCATGTGAGGGAGAAGATGTCCTGAGCTAACACACCAGCTGGTAGGCAGAACAGATAAGTCCTCCTGTGGTGGAGAACATCCTGCTATATACTTCCCTCTGCAGAAGATGAGTTCGTTGTCCTGAAAACATGGTTAGACTACTTATTAGCCTAGCTAATACATCTGTTCAAAAATATTTGTACTACTGTTGTCAGTGTAGTGTAAGCAGTGTTTCAGTTTCTTTGTGATGACTTCCATTTTCCTATCCTTGTTCTGGCTGCTCTGTCTCCAAAAGTCATTGGCCTTGCACCTCTGCTTGCCACTGTGGCATGTGTTATCTAGGGTAAACCAAGAACAGCCCTAATGTTTTTCCATGTACATATATTCATTATTGTCCATTTCGCTTCTTGGTCTCCCTATCTGACAGCTGAATAATCTTCTCTTTCTTGCTTTAAGATTAAAAATTATACCTAACTTGTCTCCACCATGGCAAATTGTTGCTGCATCCATATATTACCTGATTACAGCTTTCTTTGGCCATGTAAAGACTGAAGTTTGTTCAGGGGTGCTGGTCCTGCAGTGACTCAGATCTGGTGTTTCTTAAAACTTGCCTTGTCACAGTAATCAAAGTGCATTTGGAGGAAGAAGAAAGGATGGGATTTGGGATGCATCAGAAGCACATACCCAGACAAAGGAACTTGGAATTGTTCCCAGTCAAATAATGCAGTCATAGCCTGAGCTGATCTGCCCTTTTTCACTCCTTCCAAGCTCTCAGCTTCTTTCTAATACCTCTCTTGAGAAGGAGGAAAAGATTACTAAAGCAAGGAAGCCTGCAACTTGCTTGTCATGCACATTCCTGACTGGACTTTGTAGCTTTGATTCAAATAAATCCTAAATAACTTCATCATTCTAGTCCCTATTTTCTGAGGTCATTTGAATTTCCTAATCAGTATTTCTAGTTTACTGAAGTTTGCTCTCTTTAGAAAAACTACTGTCACTTAATCCAAGACTATCCTCCACGACCTTCTATGACATTCTCACAACTCTTGAAAACCACATCTAACATAACGCTATCTCAACATTTCCAGCCATTGTTTAGTGAATAAATATATCAGGTGTTGTGCTCGGGAATGTATAGCACTTGGTTCATGGACACACTTGTCTAGGACACAAACGTCTTTTGTGCCACTGCTAGTTCCAGTATGGATCATAGATAGAGGCTGTGTCTTTGCTTCCCTTGCAAAATACCAGTGCTGGTGTGCAGGAGTGTTGCTATTCTAAGTGAATGTTCTAGGTGAATTCTAGATGGTGCTGCAGCAGCCTCAGCTGACTGTGATGATGGCTATGACTAATATGAGCTGGCCTCACTAATCAAGGATAGCTTGTCTGGCAATCAGTTATGTGTGTGAACATAAAAGCCAAGCTAGTCCTTACAAGAATTAACTTTATTCAAAGCTCAAGCAAAATAAAGAAATAATCTCAGAAGTCTCCTATGAAAAAGGGGTAGGCTTCTATTTAAAAAGAAAAATCAAGCCAAACCAAATCTTTTTCTGAGCTTCCTTCTTTCTTCTTCTTCCAGTGGGACAGATACCTTGTTACTGTGTCCTAGCTGTTACCTGTGGCCTGGCTGATTGATGTACTCTTCCACAAATTAGCTTCCTTTGGAAAGAATAGTAGCTTTCTCATACTTCTTGTTATCACTATGCTTGCACTGGACCAAAATTGAATAGGTTATCTTCCACTATTAGTCCAGATCTTTGATGAGAATATTCCTGTCCCTGTTGCCCTTAAAACTGAAGCAAACTGCAAGATTCATCTGTTTTCAGGAGCTCTGACAGTCGGAGGAGGTCTCCCATGACAGGTCTCATTCCAGTGAGGTCTGGGTGGCATCATATGTGTCTCTCTTTCCACAGCCCTCTGGTGAGTTTACTGTTTGGAAAGGAGAGAAATGCATGGTTCTTAGCATGGAATTAGAGTTATCTGTATGCCCTCTTCACTAAGGTAATGTCTCTTACAAAAGAATTTACTTTAGGCTAGGCTAAGACATTAGGGACCACTATTGTAAACACATTAGATTCGGCATTTTGCTGTTGGTCTCAGGATGATCAAGAGAGGAATTTGTTCTCTGAAAAGATGACTGGGGAAGGGGAGACAAATTAAGGAAAGGATGGAGAGATTGTGGACAAGGCAGAGACTCCATGGTGTTTGTGGAACATGTATTGCATTGCACTTAAGTGTTCTTTCCTTCCCCAGAGGCTGCTGTCACTTATGCAATCCCCCAAGTTTGCCTAAGGCTAGGTGGGATCCAGTGGATCAGCTGGCCTACCTTCAGCTGCATCACTCACTAGCAGCATGTGAAATGTGCAGCAGGCCATGGGGATGATGTTGCTCTTCACTCTGCCAACAAGCTGATCTCACAGACAGTGACTTGAGCTACCCAAACACAGAGCTGATGAACTCCTGGCAAGGATCCCTGGATCAGACACCATCTGTTACCACATAGGGAATAAATTCTGCCTCTGAGCTTCGTATCGTCACATCCCCCACATCAATCTTGTGTACAAGAATAAGGTGATATGTTGTAATAAGATGAAGATTCCAGACTTCTAAAATAAATTTGCCACAACTTTAAGCAAGGCTTTGGCCCTTCACAATTGCAGCAGTTGTGGCCTTCTACTCCGCTTCCTCCTCCCTGACAGCCGGGTAAGACTATCTCTCCTACAAACAACCTAACAGACCAGAGCAGGGTGCTCTTCCTAAATGATGCTCAGAGTGTTGTGGAACACATTCAGCCAGACACAGTACATGATGTTGTGCACTTCATAGCACTGAGACACACAATGGACTCAACAGAGGTAAACCTGTGGGAACAGTGGCCTGGTCAGCCTCTTGAGAAGTTTAGTTACCCAGCACTGGACCAGGAAAAGACCCTGGCTGCTCCACAGTCAATGCTAACTCACTGCAGCGGCCCTACTCAGTCAGAGCCTCACAGCTTGCTGAACAGCGCCTTTTAGCAGGAGCATAGCATGGCTCAGGATGGAGTTGCTGATACTAAGATCAGGGTGAGTCAGCAGGACTTCACCAATCATCCATAACTCTGTGACATTTCTACTACCCTGCAAAAGATATTAATTTAAGGGCTGTGGCAAGTGGGATGAGGTAGTTAGTCATCCAACCTCTTGCTCCTTCTTCTCGCTTCTGGTTCTGAGACTTTCAATTTCTCTCTTGCCAACTTTATGTCGAACAAATTGCATCATCCTGCCATGGTGAAATGAGCAGAAAGGCAACAGGAGGCTGCATTCCTTAAGTGTTTGAAAGGTGCACAAGAGCTTCTGGGATACACAGTGTTAACAGCTTGTTGCATCCAAGTTACAGAACAGCTTGCTTGAATTCTCACTAACTTGTTATGCTTAAAGTCTTTTTATGTGCAAAATGAACACATTATACTGGCAAAGACAATAATTTATTGTTATTCTATTTAGTCTTAATAGTTCAGTCAAAGAATTATCAGTACAGTTATGATGATACTAACACAAATACTTCAAAGTACATAGCATTTAATTATATATACAAAACTTTTAAATAGCAACACCTCTTTGGTACCCATCATTGCCCCAAGGGCCCTGAAGTTGTTTGCTGCTGAGAATTTGCAAATGAGTCCTTCTCCCATTGGAATGCAACACTGGTCATTTCTTCCTTCTCATCCTTGGAAAGTTTGGGGTAATTTTTGCAGGTTTCCCCAGAAACTTCAATCCCTTCTCTTTCTTCATTGATCTGCAGCTCCATATTATGAGTAAATTTATTCTCAATACCACAGTTTACAATGTCAGATAGAAGTCACTTCTAAAACCATTTCACCCAGCTCTCAGGGTTGCACTTCTCTGATGACTAGTAACTGAGTACTGGGGAGCTACTTATAGCCCTGGGAACACATCCTTTGCCTGTGTTTTTAAGGTTCTCTCCTATGTTCCCAAGCCTATAATCCTCCCCGCTGTATTTCTCTCTGGGTTCAAAAGTCATTCTGCATGAAAGAACTATTCGTTATTCCTATTAGTAGATGGTATTATAAGTATACATATAGCATAAGGTGTTATACCAGGGATCTGTACCATGCAAAGCAAAAGCCAAATCAAAGTAAGTTATCTTGAGAGTTGCTAGTACTAGCTAAAATAAATTTCCAGGAAGGCCAAACAAAGTCCAGACAAAGCGTGAGAACATTGTTGTTAGTTAACAGGAAGCCTGCACTCTGTTCCAGGAAATGGAATGCTATTTATATTTTTATTTATATTTACTTGGTTAATATGCTGTGGTAGACCTTCCCAGCATATCTCCAGAACAGTCAACTGTAGAGGATGCAGATGAGAAACGAGCACTTAACTGTGGGAGAGTTGCCTAACAAAATCTCTGCAGGCTTTTAGTTTGAAGGACTAAGCACTAACACGCAGCTTAAGATATAGTTCAGTTCCCACCTCAGTCACAATTTCTCATGAATTTTCTAAAATAGTGCTTAATACAGGCATTGTCTCAGTCTCACATTGATAAATGGAGAGTAGGGATGGTCACAATTACTAACAGTGAGAAACTAAGGGCACAGGCAGAAGGGTATGAATTCTTACTGAGACTGTAAAATACATTTATGTGCCATTTTTTAATCTTGCAACCTACATAGGAAGGAAATATTTCTGGCCTCACCTGAAAATTCTATTTTTAATTGTTGTTTTTCCTTCTGAGCTAGCAGCTGGACTGATTTGCTGCCACTGTCAACTGCCTCTGACTGGCCTAAAAATGGCATTTTGATGAGGATGTGTACGCATCATTTGGACAGGCATTCTTACTGATGTAGTAGAATCCCATCTCCATCCTCATGCAGACAAAAGACAGAGATGGCACAGAAACAAGAAGATCTATCACCCCCTGAAGCACAGCAGTCCCATTCCCTGCCATATGGTCAGAGGGACAAGGTTGGGTGCCAAGCTCCACTCTGGCTGAGCAAACATACTAAAGGTGGCAGAGATGTCACCACTCTTGCTGAAGATGAGAAAACATTATCGTGGGAACATCATCTCTGTGTTTTTAATGCAAAAAGATGGTTCAAATTGATATTGAGCATCCACTGAATTAGCAGCCTGTAATTTAAAAAAATCCCAGCCTGTATTCCTCAAGAGAGTCCTCAGTATCAAGGTTAAATGAATGCCTTGAACTACAGAGTATTTATTTTTAATTTACATGTATGTACTAGTTTTTAATACTATTGTGGTAGAGAGGAAATGGAGGCTTAATAATTAATGGGCACAGTCTTTAGCTTGCTCTTGTCCTATTACCTTTGGGCTTCAGTGTCTCATTCTGCTTCTGCTTGGTGAATTTTATGACTGACTTCAAAACTAGAAGTCTCCAGACCTTATTTCATGTGGTATGTTAAAATACATTCCAAAGACACAATTTGTTCAAATAATTATCTTGAGTAAGAGGGGAGAAATGAAGACAACTGATAAATCTGCATGGCTGTATCTGCATGGCTGTATTGGTAGTCTCAGTGGAAAGAGGTTAAGGAATGAGAAGCTGTGTGTCATTACTGGCACAGGGAAAATGTCAGCGCAGGCAATTTGAGCATACAAGTGTGTCTCAGCAAGAGATAAGACTGTGCAAGCTTTCTTTGCAGAGAAAGAAAATAAAAAACATGTAGTCCCATCTACGCATCAGACGTCTTTGGACCTTCTTAAAAGAAACTGAAACAAAAAGCCCATTGTACTGATACATATCTAGCTCCTGTCATAACAACCTTGAAGGAGATCCATGTGAGAAGAATGCCAGTCCTCTGCAGAGATATGTTGCTGGGATGAGGGAGAGAGATGGAGCCAATGAGGAAGGTGGAGGTCAAGCACTGCTTTGCAGTGTCCTCTTCAATGAATTCCTAACCCACCAATGTATCAACACCAACATATCTGTGGGAGCACACATCTTCTGCAGTCCATTGCCTGCACAGTAAGTGCTCCTTTACTGCATTGCAAGGCACTTCAAAAGACTGCACCTTAATTCTACTATTGGTTCCAAGCTAAAGTGACTGTTCAGATCTAAGCCATCATAATTCAAACAGAAATTTCAGTGCTGAGAAGAAACTCCCATCTTTTTTTTGCGTATGTGTTTCCCACATAGCGAAGTCTTGAAAGAAACTTCCATCTTCTTTCACCTATGTGTTTCCTGTGTAAGGAAGCCTTGGAACAGCCTTCAGAAATAAATCAATTCCCTCAGCCTCTGACGTCAAATGAGCTCATATTTAGGCCCTCTCATCTTCTTTCCATCTCTCCCCAATCGGTTAAGGTTTTTTCCAAAATGTGTAGCTCTCTGGCTCTTTAAACAAGTAGGGTACTTACCTCTTTCTCCAGTGAGACCATTATTAGGCCAATAACTAAACACGTCTGAAAATGTCACTGGTACTTTCTTCTTTACTCTCCTGCTATTTGTGGTTCCCCATCATGATCACCTCCTCCAAAATTTCTACTGATAGTTACACTAATTTTTTATTTCCCTGATGTACCCATAAGCAGGAAATATGTCATGAGATATCAAAACTAATGCTCATGTTCATTAAAAGAAAACTGAGAACTGGTGAAATCTGTAATAGCCACCCACTTACCAATCTTGGTGACTGAGTCTCAATTACTCTGTAGCCTGTAGAAAGAGCTATGCAGCATGCTACTGGGGAGCTAATGGGAATGCCATATTGCTAGTTCTTTTGCATTTATTATCTTAGTCCTATTTTCTTCAAAATCTGGAGCTGTCAAAAATCCATTTTCAAAACATTTCCTGATAATAATTTTGCAAAAGTTGCTGTGGAGAAATTAAAAAAAAAATGTCTTGACATTTTTATTTTGGAAAGTTTACAGATTTCAAAATTCTAAATGTTAATGTTATGACATAGAGCTATTTTGACTTGTATATTTTTATATAATTTTCTAGTGTCCTTGATTTTGCATTTTTCATGCATTTTACAGCTTACATTTCAAATTCTGACCTGGAGAACATTGTAGCTAAAAAAACCTGCCAAAACACTGCTTTAATCTTTAGGAGCAACAGTTATTTAAGAATAGTCTGACACCCTACATGGGATTCATTTCAGGTGTTATATGGCTAAATTATATGAAAAATACCCTCATAGTCAAGTTAGAGAAACTAGGCACTGTGGAAGTGTTTTTTGTCTACTTTGTTTTAGACCTCAAGTTTAGGACAAGAAGTAAAGCACTCTGTGAGGGCCTCATTCAGTAAATTAGGTAGGCATTCTTTGTCATCTGAGAGATGCAAGGGTACTTAAGACATCCTTATGAGACAGCCTGATCATCTCAGATAGCATTGGACTACAGAAGTGAATCCAAGGCGTCTGATTTCTTTTTTTTTTTTGGTGGAAAAAAAGATTTTAAAAAAATTATTCAGTTATCATAAATATCCAGGGTGGAATCAGCTCACTAAATTTAGATGTCTACTGCCATGTGAGACATTTTAGGCATTCCAGTTGACCTTCAGTTGTCTTTCCAGTGTGGCCTGAGCTACCTGTGTGTCTTCTGTTATATCTGCCTCCCCATGAGGGTTCTTAGATATGCCAGAATAGCTCACATGGCACAAGGTGCCCAAATTTAAGCATCAAGATCCTGCCCTTTAGGTGGCAATAATTTCCAGATTAAGTCACCTAAATTTAAGTTGCTATATGTGCACCAAATGTCAAAGCTTCCAAAAGATTCAATGCTGGCTGCAGAGCTAGGAGAGTAATCCTATTGTCTAAATGTTGCAGTTATGGTCTCTTGGGATCACAGTATCATAGAATCAGTAAGGTTGGAAAAGACCTCCAAGATCATCCAGTCCACTGGAGCCTCCCAGCTGCAGACATAGCCTGCTACCCCACAACAGCCCAGCTCTCCCCGGGCTATGGTGTCCTCACTGCCTGACCTGTCCAGATTGGTCAGACACCCCAGGAGACTTAAAATGGCACCAGACACCCCAGAGATCAGTGTCTGGAGTTCTGCAGGGTGCACACTGGCACTGCTGACATACGTGTAGGTATTGTGATGTGGTGCTGATGCCCACCCCTACAGCTGATGAAATAAAAAAGATACTTTTGTCAAGCTGCTCACTACTGACCAGATAAGATCTTTATATCTAGAAAAAAAAATCAAAACCAAGGGATATTAATCACAGCTCTCCTCAATATTTATAAATTAAGAAAAAGAATCCAGCAATGTGAGTAATATAGAGACAGTAGAAAAAATACCCTGATTAAGGGAAACCAGAACAATTTCAAAATGTCATGTTACTGTGTGAGAAAACTTGAAAATTGTTTCATTTTTGCAATGAGAAATTCTAAAACACAGCATCTGAAAAGTCTGTGGATTTCAGGCTGGTCTGCTCGGGGACCTGCCCTTTACCTTCACAACTGCACATTGCTTCTGAGATCCACAGCACACTGTGATGTCATTCCTAACCTGTTTTCACTGGAGACACCTTCATTAAAACCTGGACTATTCGAGTCTGAAAAAATACTTCTCAACTGTTTTGACTCAGCCAGAGGCACCAGATCTTCCTTAGGTTTTTCTGAATCCAGCAGACTCTAGGCTTATATACTGTAGTTTTGTAGTCACACTCATCTTTCAAAACATTTTTTTCAAAGACTGCAGTCCTCCTAATTTTTTTTGAAGGCACAGCTCCTAATAAATAAGCTGGCTGACTTTCTCTATGGCTTTTCTGGGGATACAGTCTACTAGAAAAATGTACGTGTGAAATTTTGGATAATTGCTTGAGTTTGGAGAAAACTAGAAAAGGAGAAAACTGATCTTAGTTACACAAACATTACTATGGAGAAACTCCTGTCTCTGTGATAGGCACAAGAATTGATGATTTGAGATGTCGAAAGAACTGCTGAAGAAGGAGAAGCTAATGAAATGTGGATTTGGAAATTTACTCATTCTAAACCTGCTGGAAAGAAAAAGAAAGGAAAGGACCTGCTTTATACACAACCAGTTGGAAACACCACTTCTCAATAAGGGAAAAGCTTACGGATCAGGCAATGAATATTCACAGAACTGTGGTTATCCAGGAAAAATATGAGCAGCTTTTTAATTTTGTATATCTCATAACTGGATCTCTGAGGAAACTTTGGTACAGAATGAGAAAACCCGCTGGTAAAATTAATGGAAAAATGAAGATTTGTTAGATCCCATTAACCCGCTCGCTGCCAGTATGTTGCTCATACTAAAGACTTGATGATGATGACTTTGGCCTCCAGGAAAATAACAAGTCAAAGAACTTTGATTATCTGCAGATTATTTCAGAAGGTAACAAAACTAAAATTTTTTAAAAAGGGAATCTCATTTAGTATTTTACATCTCTAATGTCTAATCTATTTTTTCCATTTCTTAGCCCCATTTACCTTCTTTAGGCTTCTACTTCCTTCAAGCAGTTGCCACCTACTACCTTTCTTTCCTTCTGTTCTGTTTTGTTTTTTCATTTCTTCATTAAATGAGATCCCTGAAATGCTCCTATATCCTTCAGTCTCATAACTTTTTTTCTGCTTCCTAAAACTTGTTGGCATCCTTCTCCTCTTAGAATGCAAGAGTTGAGCATCCTAGCTTGAAGACACTGTTTCAGAATACAGAGACAGACATATTGTGTGCTGTGCACCAAGCACTTGCATACACAGCATCAATTTGCACAAGTGTTTTCAGCTACCATAACACATTTCAAACCCATGCATGTAGTTTTCTATCATCTTTCAGTACCTTTCAACATAGTGCTGAAATGCCTCTCATTTTTTTTCTTCTTTTCATCCTGAACATATGTTAGACTAGTAGGGGTAGCCTTCAGTTGAATCTGGCTTTTAAATCTCTCTAAATCCCTCTTATTCTCTCTCTACCTGTATTTATGGTACTAAGCCGATGCTTGATTGGGTTACTCTAATACAAATTTCTCTGCAGTATGACCTGCAGACTTTCAGTAATGTGCTGTTTACTTTCTCATTAACAAGGTGCTCAGTTTAAGAGGAAGTTCTCTGATGTCAGTAATGAACAAATACAATGCTCCTGAAACTGATTCTCGCATTCAAAGCTTTTTCCCAGGCTTTTGATACAGAAGGTATCTTCTATCCAGGGTAATTTTAAATTTTTTTGTGAAATGGGATGGTTAGTACTTAAGTAAATTTAGAAATATTTGTTGAATTGCTTCATTTTAACCCTTCTAGAAAAGCAAATCTTCTGGCCAGTGTTTGGTCTTCAGCAGTTTGTGTATTGTCTAGCATGGGGATAACCGGAGCCTTATTTTGATTAATTCACCGATTTTCAAAATATTTTATTCCACAATTTGCTGAAAGAAAAACAAGAAGATTGATTAAAAAATGAGAATCCACTCATGAAATAATAGTGGAAAAATCCAGCCCTGTGAGCCGTTTTTCACATTTTTTTTTTTTCCCCTGCCCTTTATTCTTAAACGGTTCTTTTTCACAGAGCATTTCCAAAGAGTATTCCTTCCTAGTCTGAAGGTCACAGGAGTATTTATTTTTATTAACTTCTTAAGTAATTTACTTTTATCTGAGTTTTACCCCGCCTATTTATACCTCTCAGCTTATAGTTTACTTGAGACAAATTTTGAATCTACTTAAGCCAAAATGAAATATACCACTCTTTAACTGGAAAAAGGGGCCCTGCTTTTTAGCTTTAGTTTCTGTAAATTGGTTTTATGTTGCTAGTGAAAGTAATAGACATTACTTAGTGGAGAGCACACAGAGCCAGTCACTATGGTTCAGCTGGCATGAAGTAACTTGCCTACCTGCAGTAATTCAATCCCGCTCAATTATGGGGCCACATCATCAATTTTATTGCTGTAACTTTCAAAAGTAGGTAAAGCCTACAGCTTATATAACTCTGGGAGGTGATTACGCTAAGATATGATCAAGACCAGCTGGACTGTATGCATTCAGATTTTCAAATGTATTTGAGTAAGTTTTTTCTGTACCTAATATTTCAACCTTTTTTGATGTATATTTTTACTGATGACAGGCTTGATACCACTGTAAGTTATTTCAGTCATTTCTGAAACATTATTAATTTCATGTCTTCCTTATTTATAAGTAGACCTGCTTTCTTCCCTCTGGTAAGCTTCCAAAAGCTGTTATACTGCTTTCATATCTCTGGCACATATTAACTTATTTTGCTCCTTTGCTCCCAAGTATCAATTTTCACTGCAAACCTGCAAAATTTAGCAGCAATCCACTGTAAAGTTGATAAAATTTTCAGGAGAAGTAAGATCCAGTTTTCAGTGATTCAGCTCCCACAGGATGTCATATTATCAGAATATAAACAATAGTTATGATTAGTAGTACAAATCTAGATTCTTCCCTGGGGTCAGGAGAGTTATGAGTGTGGTCTGATGAGTTTTGATGAAACTTTTCATTTACACCTGTTTTCTATGCAAAAGTAAGCAATGGCATTGATTTTTTTCATAGAGTGGTAGAATATCTCAAGTTGACCCATAAGTATCATTTCCTCCACCTCCGTGTTCATCATAGGATTAAGCTTCTATATTTTAGGAGTACTCAAATACCAATCTTAAAAGAAAGCCTCTAAGGGGATGTTTACCTGAAGGACAGGACAAAATTACTTCTCT
This sequence comes from Corvus kubaryi, assembly GCF_017639235.1. Taxonomy (NCBI): domain Eukaryota; kingdom Metazoa; phylum Chordata; class Aves; order Passeriformes; family Corvidae; genus Corvus; species Corvus kubaryi. Next base: position 24,030,710 of record NW_024580667.1, on the reverse strand, counting down.
CATACCTGAAATGGTGGTTCCTGCAAAACCGTACTCATTTTTATAAGGGTAATAGGCTCTCAGCCACAATCCTTTACATGTGTTGGTGATGACCATCAACTTATGTGACCCAGCGCAGATGTTGAAGGGTTTCAGGGCATCTTGGTGTTCATGCTGGCTATCCAGAAGGAGTGGACAGACTTTCAAATTTCTTTTAAACTCCCTCTGAATATACTAGGGAGTTTCTCTCCCACAGACAGAGCAATACACATAATTTGGATACTTCCAACTTTCTCTTAATCCAATGATGTATGTGCCTGTCCTACATCACTTTTCTCTGCCAACAAGGAGGCTCATCAACTCTGACACTGTTACAGATATCAGGATCTGGAAGGTTCAGAAACAGCAGGAATGAGAACAGGTGTTATTATTTTCCAAAACCCACTTATGGGAGCTCAAGGCTGCAGCCAGACCCCCTCTGTAGGCCTAGTCTTCAGAAAATAGTTGCAGAAAACATTCCACAATTTCTTCCATTCATGTCTTTTGCCATGCAGCCTGTATCCCATCGGTTTGAACTGTCAAGGAGTGCTAAATGATCTGGAGCTGATCTTCCACCTTGATGCTCCCTGTCAGTACAAGTCCATTGATGCCAAGGCACAAAAGAACAGGTTGTATCCTATGTAGTCTGCTTTGTGTATTGAGAACTTTGTGTTATTTTTCATTGTTCTCAGGGTTTTTTTTATTTGTCTGGGGTTGCTTTTTTGTTTGGTTCTTTTTGGTTGTTTGGATTTGGGTTTGGTTGGCTTGCAGTTTTTGTTGTGGTGTTGCTTTTTTGTGGGAGAATGCAAAACTTTTATTTCTATTTCCTTCCCTTGTAAATTATAATTCGGGGGATCAATGTGTTTAGCCAAAAAAAACCTAGGAGATAACTGCATTATCATTCTTTGATGAGGGAGTTTCCATTCAGTTTGAATGTATGTATTGAAGATTATTGTAGTATAATTACATTGAGGTTTGAGTCTCAAGAGGGCCTTACAAGTACCTTTTCAAATGAAAATTGATCAAGGCTAACAACAGGAATAAAAAGTCCAACTACGAAAAAGTTTTAGAGTCTTTTAGGATACTGAGGTTTTATGTATACTGTCTCTGTTTTCAACTCACTGAGTTCCCAAAGCTTTGCTGTCTTCTGGGGTGAAATCTGCTTTAGCAGAGAACCTTAGCAAAAGAACCCTGACTGGATTAATTTTTTTAATGTAATTTCAGTTAATAAGGGTGTGATTGCACTTTTTCCTTTGAATTCAAACAGACAAAAAAGTCTTGTTAGTAGTTAAGTAATTTTACATTAACTTCTTCACTTGTAGGAAAAATACAGACAATTTTATTAGTTAAGTATTTCACTTTAAAAAAATTCAGAGTAGGGGACATAATGTTCCTAAAGTCTTTGTCCTGTTGTATGTACTTTAGGATGAATTTTTTTCCTGTTTCTATTGTTGTCCGTCATTTGATGTTGGGCCCAGAGGCATGCCAAGCTGAGTGTCTCTCTTTGACCTCTGTGGAGAGATGACTGCTGTATCATACTCTGCTGAAGCTGAGTACCCTTCCCATCAAATGAGTTTATACCCTTTGCAGCTCTGCATGGCAGCCAGAAGGTCCTGAGAAATACCCAGGCATGATGAGATTTGTTTCTTTGTCAGGTTATGACTTTTCCTCTCACCCATGTTTATCTTACTCCAGTTATTCACAGGCTGCATTACCAACAGCATTGACTGAACCATAGTGGCTGCCTGAGGTAGTGCTTGGATACACAGATGAGAAGCTTGACCAAAGGGCATCCTGTTTCTGTCAGCAGAGCCACTTGTGGGGAAAACTCCTTCACTGGGGAACTTGGACTTTTCCAGGGACTTGAAATTACATCATATACATATGTGCTAAAGCCACTTCTTGCTGGCTTTTAGTGCTGTCTTGCTATGCTTTCCACTTTTCTTTCTTAATTATTTCCATTGCTATCCATCTTCTCTTCCATTCCCTCCCCAGTTTTAGTTATGCAATCATGGTGAAATAAGGCTCAGAGCTTAATTAAAGTTCACAGTTGCCTTCAATCTGTAAGACTGCATGGTCTTAGTATTGGGTATGATAAGACCCCAAAACCACTTCCCAAGAGAGGGTAGGCTGAAGCATCATCAGCCCATCATTAGTAAATTAATAGTTTGCCTCCCAAATTACATATCTATAACATCTGCCAGTCTCTCGGTCTTTCAGTCCTCCAGAGAGGGAAGGTTATAGTTCTGGTGTAAAGGAATCAATTCAGGTGCATCACGAAACTAGAAAGGGTTTTTTTGTTTACCTCTGAAGGGAGGACAACATTAGGAAACATGGTAAAACAGCAAAAGGTAAGATTTCTGTTGTGATTTTTTTCCATCAGAACATGGGCATCATCAGACTATTTATTTGCCCTGTATCACCTTGATCTTTCAGTAGCCTGTCTGGAAGTCTCCTTTGTATACATATCCTCAGATATACAGATCCTTAGGAGTCTGTGAGGAGTCTTCATTCTCTCTTACAGGTTATTTCAGACATTTTGTTCTTCATTTCCAAGTTAGAATGAAAACAAATATCTGAACACCTGAGTGCTCCAAAGCCTTTTTCTGCTTAATTCTAGTACTGACAGTTTGAGGGTGATTAATAAATTGTTTGAGCTTTTCACAGAAAATGACACACATAGCAGCATATGGATGAGCCTGCACTGCCATCAACTCCCTTTACAGTCAATAAAGAGAAATAGGCACTTTTGGCTTATGATTCATCTGATCTTTGCCAGCAGTTCACTTAGGAGGAGATGGCTTGGGTCCTCTAAGTGTTTATTCCTCTCTGCTGAGAAGGCACAAAATCTAGGCATGTCCCAGACTTCAATGCACTTATTGTAGGCATCCACAGAGATTGGTGAATGCCAAAGGATTAGGGGTCTGATAAATTTCTGGAGGAGATCCTCTTGTGGACAGCACATCTGCCCTGGGAAATGTAAAAAACTGATATAAAACTGCTTCTTACTTTTCAGCAAGCACTTACATAATGGATCTGCTCCAAAGAAAGTAGACTAACTTCTGTGTTTGCTTTACGTAATCAGTTTCTTACATACACATTTGTTGGAGGAAAATTTCCACTTATTTTCTGAGACTTGACATTATTCTTGGCTCATTACACCTAAAGCATGCCTTTGAGCTTGGATCCTATTGTCCTGGTTTCAGCTGATACAGAGTTCATTTTCTTCCTAGTAGCTGGTACAGTGCTGTGTTTTGGATTCAGTGTGAGAATAAAGTTGACAGCACACTGATGTTTTGGTTGTTGCCAAGTAGTGCTTACCCTGAGTCGAGGACTTTTCATGCTCAGTGAGGAGCAGCACAAGTTGCCTTGAGGGAGCACATCTGGGACAGCTGGCCCAAACTGGCCAAAGGGATATTCCATACCACAGAACATCAAGTTCAGTATACAAACTGAAGGAAGTTGGTCTGAAGGGGACAGTCACTGGGGGATCACTGGAAATGGGGCAGGCATTGGTCATTGGGTGGTGAGCAATTGTATCATGAATTGCTTGGGTATGTTCTTGGGTTTTATTCCTCCTTCTCTCTCTCTCCCCTCGTTTTTTCCTGTTATTTATATAATTTTATATTGTTTCAATTATTAAACTGTTCTATCACAAGCCATGAATTTTGGTGTGGTTTTTTTAATTTTTATCTGATTCTTCTTCCCATGCCACCATTGGGGATGGTTTGAGAAAATGGCTGAGTGGTACTTGGTTGTGGGCTGAGTTAAACCAAGATACCTGTACATCACAACACAGAGAAATCCCCAGGCACACTCATGCAACTGAAAGGATTATATCCACTTGCTTTCTCACTACCTCTGTCAAACTCAAAAACTAAAAGGGCCTTGCTTGTCTTTCCTACTGGCAACCTCAATACCCTCAAACTGTCCTCCTTTCAGTCATCCTCTGTTGTACTTTTCCTCATGTTGTCCCTTTCAGCCAGGCTCTGAATCACCACACTATTGGAAATACTCCCCAGCGCAGCAGCATTATTGTGGTCCGTTGTACAAATATAATCAGATGCATATGTTTGATCTATTATGAAGATGTGTTTTACTCATCTCATTTATAATGATGCAGTTTCCTAGTCTGATACCTGTCTTTTCACCCAGATTTTTGGCCGTGACTGAGATACAGAGAAATAATGTGCCAGTCTGGCCACTGTGAGCCTGATTAACCTAAGAAATATTACTTCCTTTAGGCAGGGTATCCCTGAAAGGGTACATGATTTTGGGTTAACAAGTGCCACATGTTTCAGTAGATATGGTGGGATTTGGTAGCAATGGAAGCTTGGTCAACATTCTTATCAGCACAGGATGAGGCACACCTCATTTAAAAAACAGTTAAGGTAGCTGACTCAGTTTTGATTGATTCTTCTCATTTCCTCCTTTTTTTCTTGTCAGTTTACCCAAGACTGAACACATTCATTTCTGCTTTTCCATATCTTAATGTTACTGCTTTCTGCTGCCATCATCCCCCACCCCCAGTGTATTTCAGTGTGAAAAGGCAACTCTCTCTTTGACATGGAAATTGTTCTCATACTTATTTTTATTGATTAACTGAATAGAAAAGAACATGAAGCACACATATGCCCAGCATCTGACAATCTGTTACTATTTCAGTTGCAGAAAACAGTAACAATCTTAGATATAATGACACCAATTACCTTCTCTCCCTCTAAGTTGCGCAAGAAAATGCCCTCTCATATAAAAACCAATGCAGGACTGGGAAGAGTTTTTTCTTCCCTGGTAGGCACTGTGCACTACTGCAAAGGGCAGTGTGCAACATGTGACTCATACTCCACTGTTGCAATGAAAGCTTTGCATAACAGAAGTAACTCATGTGTAACTTTCAACAAATGTGTAACCTCACATGGGTCCTACATGGAGTTTTCATGCCTCATGTAGGTATTCGTATGAGCATACCTGGAACAGAAGGGTATCCCAAGCCACTGCTCCCAGAAGTGTTTTCACATTTCTGTGTTGAGAGGGGACCTTATCAACGTCTGTAAGGATCTGAAGGGAGGTGTCAAGAGGGTGGAGGGAGCCAGGATCAGCAATAGAACAGGTGGAAATGGGCAGAAACCGATGCAGAAGAAGTTCCACCTGATCATGAGGAAAAACGTCTTTACTGTTCAGGTGACCCTGCGGTCCTTTCCAAACTTACCCATTCTGTCATTCTGTGATTCCCTATAAAATTTAGTGGCCCAGGTGCCAGAAGCACACTGGGAAGAGGAATTGCTATTCCTCCCACTACCCAAGGCAAAAGAGTCAGTCTGTATCTTCCTCAGGGCATCAGACCCTGTCTATGGGTCAGTCTCAGTTTCGTGATGACTATGACACATTCAGAAGATGTGAACATAGTACCTATCCTCTTGGGCTTGGAATGGGGGATGCTTCATGTCCTAGGCATGTGCTATAAACCACTGAACAAAAGGTAGCTGCTAAACTGACCCTGATAAAACTGCATCATCCACAAGTATATTTGGAGGATGTGTTTAAAGCTGACCACAATATGAACATCAGGACAAGCCAATGTGGCTACTGGACTAACATGGAGATTGATTTGAGGCTCCTCAGTGGCATGTAAGAGCCATCTCTCCAAGGGGAGATCTTCGACAGTTTTCTCAGGCTGAGAGACATAGAACAATAAAGTCTGAAATTTTAAGCAGGATTTTGCCCAGCTGTACACACCACCTCTAACACTTGAAGTAATTTCCTCTATGCTGTGGCTGTTATATTGCATCCCATTTCCCTTATATTCTGTCCAACAAGTAAAGAATACATTGTATAGAAAGCTGCTCTCTTAAATAAATTCCAGTGTCTGATTAGGACTTTGTTTCAGTTCCCACATACCTTTGCTTTCACTAAATGAAGTCATTAACAATGTGAATTTTTCAGCCTTTTATTCCCATCACCGATCCTTGCTAAGTCTCTTCTCAGCTATACAAAAGACTCCTTTGGTATTTTCTCCCCATGAGGTACTCATATACTGTAATCAAATCACTTCTCAGTTTTCTTTTTGATAGCTAAACAGATAGACCTCTTCAAGCCCTTTATGCTAACAGAGCACCTGTCACTCCCATGTGGCAGTCTCACCTCTAGGAAGGACAGTCCATGCATAAAGCTGAGAAAGCTGCATATTCAGAATACTTTGGGCAGTCATTCACTTTGTTTTCTGTGTCTTCTCGTAAAAACAGGCAGGTAAATAAGTAGATAATCTAAATTAAAAGGTATTTCAAAATCTCTGTGTCTTCTGGCAAGCAGCGGAGAAGCTATTGCTTTGGATTTGAGTGGTTATTAACTTGTCTTTCACCTTTAAGAGTCATTTCTACTTAAATGAAACAAAAATAAACTGTTTCAAATTCTGATTTCCTTCCATGCTTCAATAATTTGCAACACACTTCTGATGCAATTTTAGATAATTAAACTTTTCATTTACTCCACCCTCTTCATTTTAGCATACATTGAAAGAATTTGACAGGCTGAATCCTGAAACCAGGATTAAAAAATCTTAAACTAGAGCCAAGATTAGGTCACCTAAGGGTTTCTCCCATTTCAGAATGTTTTCCATGTCCTCCTAAATGGCACGTGTATGTTTCTGTATTAGGTTTGCATGGCCAAGCTTTGGTAGCAAGGGGAACTACAGGGGTGGCTTCAGTGAGAAACTGCCAGAATCTTCTTCCTCCATGCCTGGCAGAACCAGTCCTTGGGTTTGGATGTGCTGCTGATCAAGGCCAGGCCAATTAGAAATGGTGGCAACACCTCCGTGATAACCTATTCAAGAAGAAAGAAAAAAATTAATGGCGCAGTTGTAATTGCATCCAGAGAAGACCAGGGTGAGAACAAGTGAGAGGAAAAGCTCTGCAGACACCAAGGTCAGTGAAGAAGGAGGGGGAGGAGCTGGGATTCCTCTGCAGCCCATGGTGCAGCCCATGGTGAAGCAGCTGTCCCCCTGCAGCCCACAAAGATCCACGGGGATGCAGAGATCCACCTGCAGCCCATGGAGGAAACCCACGCCAGAGCAGGTGGATGCCTGAGAGGAGGCTGTGACACCGTGGGAGGCCCATGGAGAGAGGAGCCCCAGCTCGAGCAGCCTGTCCTTGAAGGACTGCACCCCATGCACGAGTGACTCAGTTGCAGCAGTTTTGGGAGGACTGTTGCCTGTGAGATGGACTCACATCCAAGACGTTCATAGAGAATTCTCTCCTCTGGGAGGGACCCCATGGTGCAACAGGAGAACGACTCTTCTCCCTGAGGAGCAGGGGAAACCACGGGTGATGAACTAACCATAATCCCCATTCCCTGGGGGTGGAGGGAAGTTTTTTTTTTTAATGTCTTATTTTACTTCTCATTATTCTGCTCTGATTCTGTTAGCAATAAATTCAATTAATATCTCTAATTCTACCCTGTTTTGCCCGTGACAATATTTGGCAAGTGATCTCCCCCAGTCCTTATCTCAACCCATGAACCCTTCATTATATTTTCTCTCCCCTGTCCAGCCACAGAGCACAGTGATATAGCAGCTTTGGTGGGTGCCTGCCACTCAGCCAGCATCAACCCACTACAGTTTCATTTCAGCCACTACAGGGGTGTTGTTTTGGTTTGATTTTTTTATCCTTCCTTCAGTATATTAGTCAGCACATTTTTGGGGTTAAGGCTCCTCTTACTTTATCCCTACATTTCCAACATCTGTTTTGGGTTGGTCTCAAATTCCTCTGTTCAGTATCTTCCAGTTCTTTATCTCAGAGCATAATGAGTTGCGGTTTACCCTTTTCCCTTGATAATACAGCCAGATCTCTACTAATGGTAAACGATAGTGATACCTTCTGTAAAGCTCCAACACCAGTCCCAGTTAAAATAGGAGTTAATTTAAAAATATTAAAGTCTACTGCAAGTGTGATTTTGCAGCCATCTTCATTTCTACTTCTACTTCAAACTTTCTGACAGACCATTAGTTTTGGTAATATTTAGTCAAAGAGTTTCAAGAAAAATCTGATCTCCTGAAACACTGAGAGAGTGAAAAAATGTAACATCAGGAGTCAAGAAGGTGAAACAAATTATTCTTGCAAAAATGCAGCTGAATGTAAAAGGAAACCTGAAGTATAACTCTACCACATGGTAAGTTGAAGCTGTAAGTTGGATTTGTATGCCCTGTCCACATGGTTAAATACTCTAACTTGACCTAGAATTCCCTCTAGCCCAGTTTTCTGGTCACCAAAAGTTCTCAGAAACTGAAAATATTGCCAATACAGTAAAAAGACAACATATTCTCTCATTCTTGTTCTATGAGGGTAACAAGAGTCGGTCTGTTTTATAATTTTTTCCATCAGTGACAATAAAAACTTTTATTGTTTTTCAGCTCATTGTGGGCACAAAGTTCCCCATTGGGGAGCCAAATAATAAAATTCTTCCATTCTTACTCAGGGGCTCCATTGGAAATGGCTGGGCAAGATTCCCTGGATGTGGTTTAATATTAGACAGCTGTAGATGACCACCCTAAAAGGAAAGAAGTTGAAAATACCAGTCACATTGTCCATAGAAAGATGTCATTCATTATCCTGTTTGACTCTCCATCCTGCAGAAGCATATGCTTCTGTAGATTACAGGAAAAGAAATTGCTCCTATCTGGTTTATTAAAATGGTGGGGTGTTCATCTGGGGTTTTTTACATCTGGGATAGACATCTGAACTCCCTCTCTCTGATTCATGGGAGTCATAAGATGTCTCTGAGGACTGACCAGTGGCAGTAACTTCTATTGTGTCAGCAGTGTGTTACTGCAGAGTTTTCAAATTAGCAAAATATTCTGGTTAAATATAGATGCAAACATGCTGTTCCCTTTCCTGTGCTCTAGATGTAAAAGAACCACTTAATTAAGATAATTAGGATAATTGAATCCCTAGGCCATAAGAGTATCCTCAGTTCAGTTCCTTGGGAAACTGCAAGGTAACTGAAATGGGTTAGCATGGTCACCATTTGGCATAGTGCTGTGGGCAATGGAAAAACCTCTCAGGACAGCATCTCACTGAATTAGACTGGAATTATTTCAATAAAAACTCCCTGTGATATTCAAGCAGGGCTGATTTGCACTCATGCTTTCTTCTTGTCGTGCTTGCAAATTAGTGCCTTTTCTATTACTGCCTTGGTTTGATTTCGGTCATATCTTATATTGCATGATGATTTCTCTTTCAATAAACTTTATCTGCTTGAAGGCCTGAAGCCACCAAAGCACTTTTAAAAGACCACAGGTTACTAAGCAAACAAAAGACTGTAGCAAAATATCCCTGAACTCTAGCAAGGCATTTGCTACTACTTTACTCTGAGCTTTGGCAAATGACTTGACTTTCTCCTCTTCTCCCCACTTTAACACATGCTGCTTAGAGCCCTTGGTTTCCTGGACAATGTTATTCCATGCAGCTCCTGTGAATGAGATGGAGTTTGTAGAAAAAGAAACTGCAGGCAGATCCACAGTCACATTACTTTAGCAGCACAGCTTGATGTACTCAGCAAATAAAATATAGTCTTCAGTGGTGGTAGAAGACATAACGTAGCTTCCACAAGAATGCCCTAATTTGCCCTAACGTTCTTTCGTCTCCATCTTCCTAGTGATCAGTAGACTTTCTGCCAAGGATCCATGCTGTGCTGAAAGGCAGCATACAGAGTTCAAAGCACTTCAGCCTTAAAGCAAAGCCCTCATTAGGAAACATGAAATGCACTATTTGATATTGTAAAGTTATGGGCAATGAGAAAAGTGAATGCAATAGCTACAAAAATCACCACAGATAAAAACGCCTTGTCCTTCCAACAGTCCAAATTTAAATTCCATTTTGGTGTCTCCAAGAAAGATCTCAAATATTGTGAAGAAGGTATATTGGGCTAGTATTTGCTTCTTGGGTACAAAAGGCAGGAAGGGCCAGAATGGATATTTTTCTTAAGGTCACATTTTGTTGTGTTCATAAATTCAGTCTTGCAGATTTTGTAGGGAAAATTTCAGGAGTGGAAGGTAACTGATAGAAGAGAAATAGGATTTATTGGCAAGGTCTGATTAAAACCACAAACAAATAAGCACAAAAGAATTGACTTGTGACACTTGTATGAGAGACAGTATCTGGTTTTCATTTTGCCTCTTGTCTTTTGCCTGCTGGAAGCCTCAACAGAACATTTGAGGTGCTGCAACTTTTTTCACTTCACTATCATACTTCATCTCTTGTTAAAGTATTTATGCTAATTTAATTAAGCATAGAAAAGACCGGCAGTGATAAACATGAACCTATTTCCAGTGGGTCTTGTGTGTGAATTTCCCCCAAAATGTTCATCATTAATAATTGCTCTTAATTATCCTTCTGGTAATAGTGCCCTTAAGTCAGATGAACTATTGTGGCAAACAATATGGCTATTTAGACAATCATTTAGCTTCATTTCATCTTCCTGGATGAAATAATTTTGAATTTAACTCACTGAAGAATCACTCCAAAGGTTTTAATCATTCCCAGAATCTATACATAAGCCAAATGGCTCCATATAACCTTAATGGCAAAATTAGAAAATGTGTTCCCAGGACTATGCAATGACCTACATCTGACTGTTCCCTCGGATGTAGTTTTTTAAGCTCAGGGACATTTTTCATTAAAAAACAAACAAACAAAACCACCAAGAAACAACACAACAAAAGCATGGGACTATGGACAGATTGTTTTTTGGAATTTTTCCCTTTTTTTGTGCAAATTTACAGGTCCACAAGTCTCTCATTAAACTAACAGAATTGACACACATCTACAGAAAGGGCACAGAATGAGTTAAGGGTGGGTTTTATATCATTTCTCCAGATATCAAAACATTTAATTCAGCTGCAATGAAACACTGTTAAACCTCAGGTCATTTGAATGTTGAAGCAAAATATTCCCTTTAGAAATTTCACAGCTATTAGCCTTGAGTTACCAGTGATGAATGCTTCTGGAGATGTAAAACTTCTTCAGGCCCAAGAGCACATTTTAGCCTAGTTTTATTGTGGTCTTTCTGTCTCCTTGAAGGGGGGATGATCACTCCTGATTAGCTGTGCTAATGCAGTGCAGTGTAGTAGCTACATATTCTGGTGTCCACTTTGCTCAGATCTGAATCTGAAAAATATTGTTCTTCCATAATGCTGGATCCTGAATGAATATAAAACTTGAGAGACTAGGTCCTGATGAAAATAGGCTTTCAAAAGCAAATACAAGCTGTCCTCAATTCTGCTTTAGTACTCAACATGTCCATGATATATACGAACATACTGAGTGCATGGGTACATTCCTCCTTTCTTGATTGCAGAATGCAAATTACTCTTGTGTTACTGGGATTATATTAAACCTTCTAGTTGGGTTTAATAGATTAATTCCTTTACACATTGTCATAGACGTTATTAAGTGGTTGGAGAAAGGTTCTAATTCCCTTTCACATTGTCATAGTCATTATTAACATTTATTAAAAGGTCCTTTTTCCTCTTATAAATACGGTCTGGTTTGGGTGGAGGATTAAAATATTTGTCATGATATTTGATTAAGATATTTATGTTCTCAGGACTTGCAGATCTGCTCTAACGTGCTTTATCTGTCCCAGCTTCCATGTCCTCCCCCTACCTGGCTATTTAGACAATTTTCAACCCCTGATGTTTTCTCCTCTACAGCATTTAGCAGATCATTTCCCAACCTCTTAAGTGAAAATCACATCCACTTCTCCTCCTCACAAGCATGTCAGCCACACTCTTCCTTTGCAAAACTTAACTTCTGGGAGCCCTTTACCCCCGTGTTTTTCAAGTGAATATACTAAGTGACAAAGTGGCTACGCTGCCATACCTTACCCAGCTTCTAATGCCCAACAGCTTTACTTACAGTTCATCTAAAATCTCTGTTGTTGCACTGGAGTAAGGGGATATCCAGGTCTTTTCCTTAGTGCTCTAAATCATAATGAAAAACATAATATTAATAGAAAAGGAAGTTTTCCACCTGTAAGTGATTTCCATTACAATACTAACAGGATCAAAACACAGGATGAGGAGCAAGCTTCCCCAAAAATTATGACAAAGACAGAACAGTGGACATGAGCACAGATCACCAAGTGCCACTGCTAACAACTCTGCTTTCTTTGAAATGCACTAACATTTCTTAGTGAAGATAGACCCATATATAGTAGCTGGGATTTTCATGTCCATGTAGGCATACGTTACATGGACACTGACAGTCGGCAGGTGCTAGATGCTTTTTCCTTGTTTTCTGTGGAAAGGTAAATCTAGACAAGTTCTATTTTTCTGTTGTTAAACCATTGCACCATCGTGGTTTTAATGTGGCCTTACTCAAAAGCAGAGAATAAATGAACATGAAGAAACCATTGCAGCTCTCATCAAGAAAACAGAAGGAGCCTGGAAAAGTTTAATACATTATTTAATAGCAAGTGGTGGAATCACAGAGCTAGCAGATGTAAAAGATTCATTAATGAGATCCTCAGCTCTTGGATACATGCTCTTGAAGCCCATTAAAAACATTAGTATGCAAAAATGGTGATGAAAATCTAAACAAAACTGTGGTCAAAATAAACTTGATGTGGAATTCTATCTTTACACGGAGATTTTATTTGTTTGTTTGTTTTAGTAGCACTTAAATACTTCAAGTACATTTAATTTAGATTTATTAAGATATTTAATTAATATAAAATACTTTATAAATAAGAACATATTTCTTCCATAACAATAAAACAGGGAAAACCTAAGACAAAATACAGTCTGCTAGAGTGAAAAATTGTTAAAATGGAATTATTTCATTATAGAGATTAACACACATTTGTTAAATCACTGGGCGATTTGCTTTCACATGCAGACTTTAAATTTGCTTATGGATCCATGCATAGCCAAAAGCATGTGTGGCCAAATCTGCACCACAGAATGTTTAGTTAGCCCTCTGATTAGCCAGCTTCTACAGACAGAAGCATGCAGCTTGCTCTCATTCACTATCTGTATAATTATTCCCTTGAAAATTTGGCCAAGTAGCCATCAAATCATATTTGTCAGGCCTTAAATAATTCATATTTACCAACTGTTATCTCATTAAAAATTAACAAACATTTACTAAATGCAAATTATATTGTAAATTGGATTATGGATTTTAAAGAAGTAGTTTAATTTTGATGGTTGGTCAGGTTTGATGCCTAACAAGCAGCCAGAGAGTGCAGAGGCATTTCAGCGAGAAGCTTCTGACTGTCCAGCTGCAGCTCCAAAGAGCCACCCCAGTGGGTGACTGCTTCCTGTGGGCACAAAATCACAGAGCCCTGTGATTTCATGTCAGTCATTTATAAACGCAACTCAATGGGTTCCCATAGATGCAAGCAGGGTCCTTTGCTTTCCAGGCTGAGCCCTGACACTCAGCACCATGCAGAGCTATCACCATCCCACAGATTAATCCTATTGGACTATCCTGTTTAGTGGAAAGTGACTCTTACAATGTCAGAGGGGGGGTTGGAACCATATATCATTAAGGTCCCTTCCAACTCAAACCACTCTGTGATTCTATTTCTTCTGAAGTTCATTTGTTCCTTGGGTTTTCTCCTTTCCCCAGATGATCACCTGTCAGGGGGATTGCCTGCAGACCAGCATGAGGCACCAACTCACATCTTCATGCTGGTCTGAGATAGGATGGAGGAGGGAACAGACAAAAGAATCACCAGAAAGTATTTACAGGAGCTTTGTAGTCTACTGTAGAAGGCGCACCACTGTCAGAGGGCAAACCTCTCTCCTTTTCTGAGTTATTTTTAGGTTTTTCTGAATGTTCTGCCTAATACACAGGACATAACAACCCAGAGAGCCGGAACCAGAGAGAGTGAGAGAATAGATATTCAAATCACTTCTTGGTCATTACTTGAATTGACATTTTCCTTCCTGTGGATGAAGGCAATGATCACTGTCTGTGAGCTCCCCTTTCCCTGCTTTTGCTTCTCTTGACAGGCTTGACAAGCCTGTCCTCATTCTGCAGGTTCTACTCTTCTGTATCCTGCAAGACCATCTTGTGTCTTCACCACGCTTACACATGCCATTAAAAACTAATTGGCAGAGCAAGGACCTAGGCTAGAGACTGTTAGATTTACATCTCTTTCTAAGTAAATGCTGAGAAACTGTTCTCAGTTTGTGTTTTCCTTTAAAATCTGCATCTTTTCTTTTATATCTGAAAAAAATGTCTCGCCCAAAATCTGGTGTCATTTTCCCAAAAATACTTAGCTGGTCTAATGACAGACATTCCGTCATATAAAAAAAACTTACCCTGTCTTCCTCTGGCTTTTTACCCTCAGAGTAAAATAACTATGTGTCTAAACTAGTAGTTATGGCTTGCCTTTACAGGCAATAGAATTTAAGGATACAATTCACATGACCTAGTTTACACAAGGATGTTGTGAACTGCCATCTAGTAAGAGATATTCTCTCCACTAGCTGTGAAGGAAGTCTATAGTGACTAGCTCTAAAGTAGACGCTTGATCAAATGAATCCCAAAACTATTTTATGGATGTCTTATATCTAAAAATAAATTATAATCAAAATAGCTGTGGTATATCTTTAGCAACTCTTTTTTTAGCAGTAAGTGAAGTGGAAACTCACATTCTCTTTTGCACATCCTTGGTTAAGTACGTTACTGCTAATTTTCAGCTACCTGCTACTATTTAATTTAGTACTCCACAGAGGGTTCTTTCTAATATTATGAGTCATTTAACATCATGTGAGATAGAAGATGAGTACTGAAGAATCTCAGAAGGAAATGTCCAGGAGGATGTGAGAAATGAAGGGGAAGTATTGTTTATAAATGGAAAGCTGGTAACTGGAGATAATTTTGAATAAAAGTAGCACACAACAACACAGAAAATAAGCATATTTCAAAGTGGTCATCCTTACAGTAACATGAGCATACTGCATACAAGGGACCTCATCTTGATATTGCTAGCCCTAAGGTCACCAAAGGTTTTGAACTGCCAGGCTTTACTTTATCCTTAATCTACAGATAAAGTCTCACGCAAGGAAAGTTGACTCTTGTGCCACTGCTGTCTAACACCCTCCTGAGCCACTTCAGCAAACTAAGTGGATTTTTTAAGATGTTTTTCTGCTGGATTAACATGTGTGAATTGCTCTGTAAAGGAACAGGCAGGACCAGAAGCAAGAGTGTAACTGGAGAAATCGTAAAGCTAATAGTTAAATATGTAGGGGTCACACAACAACCTAAGCCAAACTCTCAGCTTCCACTCAAAAAGATTTCTGCACTATCCTGTTTCCAGTCACACATTCCCAGCACTTCACCTATATGAACATGGGTTATATGCTGCAGGACTAAAGCCTAATCCAAAACCAGCAGAAAACAATTAATTTTCAGGCAATTCAGCATTCTGGTGGACATCGGAAGATATTGAAATGCTTGCAACATTTATCCTTGGGCCCCTAGTGTTAAATGCTAAGAAGGTGACAAGGTGAGGTTTAAATAGGTTCAAAATTCAGATCTACAGTGATGAGAGCAGTGATGTCAGCAGGAACACAGATTTAGACCCCTATCATAAAAACAAGGGTCAGAAATTAGGGTCAGAAATGCCAGAGATCAAGCTTAGAACTGTAGTCATGGAAATGAACATTTGAACCAGGTCAATGGCCTGATCCAGAGAGAAAAGCAGTATGCACCTAGAAAGCTGCAAGACAAGGCTTTCAAATTGTGCAGCCAATTTGTGCACAGTAAAGTTAAGGGTGTACAAGATTCACCTGTTGTAGTGCTAGGTTTAGTTTAGCAAGCTGCAGCTTTCCCTGAGAGCTCAGCGGGGCTGCTTAGGGCAGTGCGACCATTTCACCCTCCCCTAGTCCTCTTCGGACGGCTCCGCAGTTCTGCTCCGGCAGCTATCAGCCTTACAACACAGCAACGACAAAGGAGGCAAGAAGGGTCCCTCCATAAGGGTTTCAGAGGACATTTAATAGTTACAGCTTCTCCTTGCAATCCCCAGAGGCAGAGAGACCTCTTGATCCAGGTGCAGGGGGGTTTTATCAGGGGCTCAGGGGCGGTACATGGGCGGAGTTGGGGTACAGGAACCAATAGGGAGAGCCTGAGGGAGGGGCCAGGGCTACGGGCAGGGGAAAGTGGGGGGGGACAATGTGAAAGGCATTTAATAAATCAGTCAGTGGGAAATACAACACCACATTCATCCATTAAAAATAACTCTCCAAAACAGATTTTGCATGTAATCTATAATAACCTGCCTACTACAGTATCAATCAACAGAACAGATATTTTGCAATTTGGTCATTTGTTCCATCTTTCAGTTTTAGCCAAATAACCTGAATGTTCATGTACATCGTCCTCTGACCTGAAGCTGCAGGGAGGCAAACCACCCAAAAGTGTCAGCTGGAGGCTAGAATTTAATTTCCATGTGAAATTCAGATATTCCTACACTTTTTTGCGTCCCATATTAGGATATGAAGTCATAAAATACTTATGAAATTAAGAAAAAAAAAAACCAAAAACTTTACTTTGAAAGTACTAAAATGATCATTTGTTTCAAGTTAAATTTGTCAGAGTTGCTGCATCAAATGCTCTCTTTCAGCTTGGTCAAGTCATCTAGAAATGATTCATGACTTACAACAAAAATCTGAACTTGAGGCAGTTTAGCTTGCAAAGAGGTGCCTGAGGGAGGATGTGAAAACTATTTCCAAAGATGGAAAATATTACTGAAAGGGTGAAGAAGGACCAGTGCTCCATGACCATACTAGGCATATAAGAAGTAATGGACTAAACCAGCAGAAAGACTGATGTAATGTCATAGGAACACGTGTCCTTTCTAGGAATAGATTAAAAATGTACTGACCTGCTTGGGCAAGCTTGAGGTTCTTTAAGAACATAGGAGATGAACATCTGCCAGTATCAATGATAAACCTTATAACAAAGCAATTGCACTGGCTGAGCCAGCAAAGCCTCCTCCAGACATATGAATTTGGTGAACATTGAACTGAATCCGAGTCTCTCGGTGCCTGGCAGCAATGAGTGCTCTCTGTGGTGGCAGTGCTCTGGACAGGGTCCCTGGCTGCCTAGAAGTGCCATCGCCATGATGGAAATCCACTGAGAGAAGGATTGGGATGGACAGCAAAGAGAGGTATTCTTAAGTAGAATAATTCAATGAAATTACTGTCTCCTTTCAAAACCAAACAACACACTTGGATAGCAAGTTCTCACACAGTTTAGTCATGTGTCATTTTGAAAATCTAGCTTTTCAGCATAAAGTGGGTTTTTTTCCGTTGCAGGGTCCAAGGTTAAACCATTTACATTTGAATTTGCCATTCCACAATGGCATCAATGAATGCTGAGAGAGGTGTTTGGTCTAGCAGAAAGGTGGATAACAACCAGAGCCTCCTACAATGTAAGGACACACTCTGCTACAGATGTTGGTCCTGGGAGCATTCAGTTTCTGAGAGTCATTGAGAGACTGTTTTAGGAAGTGAATGGGAGTGCAGTCTTGTTTTAAAAAGTCTTTCCAATGGAGAGATTATGTCATTCTTGTGAAAGATGGTGCATTGCTGTGACAACATGTACTTTCAGGAATAAGCTGAGAATCATAGCAAAAGAGAGCTCATCACAGCCTCTTATCTCTGCAGAGGTGTCAATGCAGTTCAAGCACAGTTTGAGTAGCTTGGTTTCTACTGCTGTTCCCAAGGGAAGGGTGCATAGTTACCCCAACAAGTACATAAAAGAACAGAAAACAACACCGAGACTTCATTCTCTTCAGGGAGAAGAGCTTTTCAAATTTGTTACCCAGCAGATCAACTGGTGTGTTGATTTAACTGATACAACATAGCAATTGAATTGCCATTTGCATTGGCATGCCAGTGTGATCAACCCAGGGCATGAGTTGCCTTTGGGTTTCTCTGGGAGAGAGACATGAAAGCTTTTTGCAGCTGGGAATGCGGTGGGCAGGGGAAAGATGAAAAAGAAAACAAAAGCCACTTCTCTACACTTGTTATTTCCATGACTGAGGTTGGGGTAAAGAGATATGTCCCTCTGTTTTCCGTCACTAAGTTTAACTAGCTAATATGAATTAAATTATTGCCACCATTTTCTGCACTTCTTTCACTTGGAATAGGCCCTTGACTAATTCTTACCTTCACATTCATCATCTTTGAAGGAATATCTCTTCCTGTGAAAGGAGATGCATTGCTTTGCTGCAGTTTGATGTAGGAAGGTTAAGTAGTGGAGAAAGACTGTCATTCTTTCAGCTGAAAGGCTCCTGAGAAGTACCCTTGGACTGACAAGGAGGAATATTCTTTTCTTCTTCAGAAGATGTATGTAAGAAGTTTATGTTGTTCTTTCTGCAGCGTACTTTTCTGGGTTTTTTCTGCACTTTCTTTTCCATAAGTAACAGTGTGTGTTTAATTGTGGTGATGCATGATCTCTCAGCTAAGATTAGGGGAAATATATATCTTTATTATTTTTCTTCACTCTCTCTGGCTCAGTAGACATGCTCCATTCTTCCTTCAGCATTCTCCATGTCTGTAATAAGATTTTTCTCATTCAGAATACAGGAGGGATGAAAGCAATTGAGGGTTACAGGTGGTTTGTTCAGTGACTAATTCCTAAAAGCCTACTAGCAGTAAAAGTGGCCTTCATTATACTAACATGAGTGTTGCAGGTAGGAGAATCTATTTCTGTTTGGGAAAGTTAGGTCTAAATCAAAATTGTCTTGGAAGCTTTCCAAAGTTTATAATGAGAAGTTGTTTGCAAAGACAAAAAGGAAATTGATGCCTTAGCTGAAAGCGTCCAGCAATTATGCCAACCTTTGTTGCCTTATTGTTGACACTTTCAGAAAATCTACTTATCAAGGAGGCTGTTTTCCTGTCCTGAAGCAGGTCTGCTTTTCAGCAGACTGACTTTTCATCTAGGTGGTATTCTCTGTCCTAGAATTCTCAGGACTACCCTCAGAAATATTTCAAAGTATGCAAGCCCCTTGTGTGGCAACCAGATTTAATGAGGCGTCATGTTTGTGGGAATAGGTAAGCAGTTCCAATTTCTTTCCCCTTTTTTTCTGTTTTGTGTCTTTTTCAGTAGCACAAGCGATACAGATAAATAAAACCAAAGATATCATAATTATACATAGTTCAAAAAACCAGGTTAAAATCACCTGATCTTGTATATTTTTCCAAATGTTTTTCACCATTTTCATGCCAAAATATTAATTCTATTTGCCTTGTGTCTGAAAGTTCAAGAACTGCATATAGAGAGGAATGAAAATATACCCAGATAAAATATGTTCCACTTACAGATTGAGTGCATTATTTCATTTTGGACAAAATTGTAAATGAAGGTGGTGCTTAAGAAAACGAAACAGTATCAGTGCTAGCTCAAGCCAGGCATAGTGCCAGGAAGTTGTGGAAGAGCTATAGGGGAAAGCTTGCTTAAGTACCTAATAGCCCGATTTCCAAAACCCCTTCTACTTCAGTCCCGGCCCACTCTTGTTCAAATAGTGCCTAGTTAATGAATTATGATGACATTTATGGTGATCTGGTAATAAAAATGAATGAGGATATGTATAAGGCCACCAAAATCAGACCCAGATATAAGAAGGGCTTTTAATTATTCTCAAATTCCTGTCAAGCTTCAAAGAAAAAGATTAGGAAATTAAACACTTAAGGTGTCACCAATCTTAACAAATGAATACCATTAGAGTGTCTTCTTTCTTTCCTCAGCTGGAAATCATGTGACACTGACTGAAAGCTGTGACAAACGCTCTTCCTATCACAGCATCTGGCTTCTTGGCAGCCTTGAGTGGCTGGTTTTATTGGCTATTTCTGCATTGCCTGAAGATTTCTCACACTGTTGTTTGGCTATTTGGTTTACTTTGTGCTCTTAGAAAATGTTTTATTTAATTCTATTTGAATTTAGAGAATTTCAAGACTTTTAATTTTATTGAAAAATCATGCATGAATCACTCATCTTTGACTGCCAAACTTCCTTAAGAGTGGAAGAGAAAGAGTGTTAAGAGAAAAAGTGCTAAATGTAATGTGTTTCAAAGCAAAATTTAAGCAGTACAGTAGATAAAGATGCCAAAAGAAACCTGCCCTTCTTCATCATCATCTAATGTGATGTTGAGCCACCCAGTCCTGCCCCGCTCAGGAGGGGAGTGATAAAGTGGCTTTTGTGGGTATCTGACATCCAGCCATGGTCAACCCACTACATTTTCTAGCCTTCTGATACACTCTAAGGCTTTTGACTTGTTCTGTAGTGAAAAGTAATCAAATTAAAACAAAATGGTTGATCACAGGCATCAAGCTCTCATGTACAGACATCTAAAGCTGGAATGACTTTTAAAGATTCTGAACCTGCATCACTGATAACATGAAGACCAATATCTGCAGTAAAGAAGTCAGTCAAGTGAACATATACAGAATACTTTTTTAGGCATTGTGGTGCAAAAGACTGATCTTATTTTTCATTTGCTGTGGAATGTTGTGATTGGAATTGTTCATATTTAAGCTTTCAAAGAATGTGTCTCTTTCCCTCAATCCTCACACTTCAGAGCAGCTAACATGAGTGAGTACACACACACCTATAGAATTTCTCAAAAAGACCTGTCTAATATTCATATATCTATCATGATATTGCATTTCCAAACAAAGCAATATTGTATTTTCAGATGTAAAACCTGATCCCCATAATCCAGTTGATGCTGAGAAGCCTGGAGAGATTCTGGTGGCTTTTGGGGTCACTGTTGAGTGGCAAGAAGCTGTGAAACTTAGAGGAGCTTAATTTCTTTCAGTCCATGGATGAAAATACATATCAGGTTGTCCCAGGACAAAGTCTGCCTTGCATTATCACTACCAAAACACCGGACTGTGGTGCCAGCTGACTGCCTGGACTGTCTGACGGACAGTTCCTAACCCCTGCACGTGTAGTGTTTGTAGTTCATTATGCTTGGAAGTCTCTGCCCCAAAGAGTGAGACTGGAGGAGTCAAGCAGCCTAGACTGCCTCAGATATTGCCAAGCTCTAGCTCCCCAAACTGGAAGTAGCTCTAGGCTGCATAATTTGGAAACTGTTTCCTTGAGTGACAGAATCCAATGAAGCCTTCATTCAATTTTAATTTGTGTCCTGCAAGCCCACAGCCCCATCACTACAAGAATATTCCTCATGTCCTGCCTGCTACATCTCCACTTTCCACCAGAACCCTTCATGCCTCCACCTTCCCACAGCTCCACCTTTTCTGCCTTGATCCCCCTTTAGTTACAATAAAAATAGAATGTGTTTTGGCCAGTTTGATGCTGTCTGAACCAGCGTACAAAAGGATCTCACCACATTCATGGTCATGGTGGAATATTTACTTCTGTGACACATTATTTTAGGACTCTTGCACCTTCATACAACCACTTTCCATGAAGTGTGTAAGATTTAACTATCTTTGAGGCATCATAGTGAAAGGTAATTGAAATTATGCCAACAGATTTGAAGGATATCAGGAGAGGATAAGTAGACAGATGGACGGAAAAAATTATTCCTTAAACTCTGTTTCTTAAGGAAGTTAGGCTAAAATGAGGCTATTTCCTCTAATTTAGCAGAAGAAAGTTATTTTAATATCAATAGCTACTTTAGAAAAATCCGGCAAAGCCTGAAATGTCCATGTATAGTTATCTTCATGTGACAGCGTTTGGAGTTGTGACTACTGTCTATGTAAGGATTTATCTCACCGTGTGTAAAAGTTGTCATGGCAACAGCACTCTGCAAATAATTATATAAATAATAAATGAAAGATCTTATGAGCATACATTAGAGCTGTAGTTCTCATATAGCTGTCTTTTGCTGCACAGATTGAAGAAAAGGGTCACAAGGAGTTTTTCTTAGTGTGCATATTTACTTGCCTCACTCAAGGATGTAAAACATTTGCTTTAGGAGGTGAATACTAAAAATTATTAATCCAAAAAATAAACATTGGCCAAACGCCTGCTGAGAAATAATACAATTTATGTTTCTTAAAGCCAGAGGTCAGAAGCACAGGTTCTGAGTCTCTCCTAAAACAGCAAAGCAAATTAAAAGCTGCCTTAACAAGACTCCTGGGATTCCACCTGTACAGACACATTCCCAGCAGGTGCAGAACCACCAGAAAGCTACTTTAATGTCCTTCTTTACTCCCCAGACAGAGACTGTGACCATGGAAAAGTTGCACAACTAATGTATCTGTCCTCTTTGTTCCTCTGGGTGTCTTAATCCAGCACGTGCTGGTTAAAGCTAGTATAAATTAACCTGCTCCCTACCCTTTTCTGATCTTTCTTCAAGTACACATCTCTGCTCTTACAAGAAGGAATCTGAGAAAACATCCATATATATTCCACATGTTCTCAGGGCCATATCCTGTAGAGATTCCCCACACAGAGGTCTGGTTGAACACATGCAGGGTTGCCTACAAAAAGCACTGGGGTACCAGGTTTCACCAGAAGGTACTGAAGTCTTCTCATTCAAACTCCAGGGGGTTTTGTGTGTAGGAGTGCTCTTTAAAACTGAGAAATGGAATCAGTGCTTTGGTAGGAGGGGCAGGTGGAAAATTAGTGTTCATCATTTAAAAGTAGTCAGGGAGAAAATGTGCGTATGTTTGTTAGATGGGTTCATTGGTGATGACTGTTATTTTCAGCACTCTTGGTGAATCACGAGGCATTATCTTCATGTGCAGCCTGATTGGCTAACATTATTCCATATTATCCCTAGTATTTTGGGTTGATGAAGAGATAAACACAATGCTTGACTCATCAGTTCGACATTTCAGTCAATCTTTAACCATGCTTTCCCTAATTGTTTCTTTAGGTCTGTTTACAATTACGATAAAGCCTGTTATTAAATAGGCAGATCATATTTGTGTGTACATATATGTATATTTATACATATATTTATATTTTATATTTATGTAATGTCTGTATATAAAGTATGAAAAATGCACAATTAATAGAAACAAAGAAAGATTGATCCATCCAGGCTCAGTTATGAACTTCAAATCATATTGATGCAAGTACCTCCTGTTAACATTTTGAGATTTTTTTGGCTCTTCTGAGTAAAAATAAAGATCTACTTTTCAACATGGTTTTAAGGTATAAAAAACGGGTTTTTTACTAAAACCGAAAGTGAGTTCTAAGCCGGGATTTTCATAAGCACTGTCCTGAAACAGGCTCCCTCTTTTTAAGCCAGGAGACCAACAGCCTGAATATCTCCATAAAGCAAAGCTGGCTATCTGTCAGATAAGCAAATCTCAAACTGCAGGAAGACTGAATTCAGCAACGTGTCTAGTTTTAACATACGAGCAATCTCACTGACCTTATACTGTTAGTCTAAACAACATATGACGGTCCTTTCAAAAATAAGCAGACCAGTCTAGAATGTTAAGCATTCCTGCAGTAACCCTATGGAGAAAATGGTAGATCAATTGCTTTTCTAGTTTGGACCTTTAAATTAAGGAGTTTGGGTGATAAACCAAGACATACAATCACAGCTGACACTAGTAAAGTCTGTATTTTAAACAAAGATATGTATCTCGTTAAATATAGCCTCTGAAGCCATGTTCCTCCAGGTAAGCAGCATCCAAAAGTGAACCCTTTGAAGTTCATCACCTTCTAATTTCTTGTGGATAATTCTCAAAATGTTCCACCCATGATGGGTCTAATTGTGTTTGCTAATTTTACTTTGCTGTCATAAGACAGTAAGACACCACCAGGACCAATATGGTCCAGATGTCCCCAAACCAAAAGATATTAAACCCTCCCTGACCCCATACAACAGTCTTCATCCCTTTAGAACAATGACTAGAATTTTACAAAATTTCTGCCTGCAAGAGGAGAGGACTTCCAATTAAGAAAAATGATGACATTTCTGGAACAAAAATGACCACATGTTCCTAAGGAGTGTATACTTCCTTCCACAATACAGAAGACAAAAAAAACCACAAACCAACAGCCCCTGATGGTATAATGGGGCAAAAAATCCTCCCTGTGTCCTATAACACAGTAGTTTTAGTCCTGAATGCGTAAGATACATACCACTGACCAAAAGACAGTTTACTATCACTACAAACGCCAATGAAATGTCCCTTTGCAAGCTGTGGCTAGTTTTCACTCTTCCAAAGGAAGAAAAGCCCAAATTCCTCCCACTCCTCATCAAAGCCAAGTTGTACATCTGGAGTGAAAAAAACCAAACCAAAACCACAAATTTAATCTTGTGTCCTGCATATGGTCAAGAACCCTAAAATATTGTTTCAGTTTAAAGTACTAACAATACTGGAATAAAAATACATGACCAAATCTCTTCAACCTCACTTGCATCTACCAGCAAAGCAAGCATTGGAAACTTTAATCACATGCTTGAATTACAAGCTCTGGGATTACTCTTACCTTATAATAGAACTACTATCAGCCATTTCAGATTTTGACCCCATTTTCATCTAATTGGAAGTCTCTCTCAGAAGTGTGCTCCTTCAATGTTTATAAACTTTCTTCATCTTTGTTTATGCTTCCTTAGCAAGGACCTGCTAGATCCACAGGAAATACCTATATGGTGATCAATGTGCAGCAAAGCACAAAGCAAATACAGTAAGTCTTGACTGAATGGTGATTTGTGTATTTTTGCATTTTATTTGGCTTTTTGGGATGTTACTGCAGCAGATTAAACTGCGGCATACTTTCTCCCCAACTAAATCTGCTGGTCTGGCCTAGCGGGCCATTGAGACCACAATATATAGAAAAAAAATTGCAGATTCTATCAGTACATTCCCAAAAACATCACATTGAGGGCAAAAATATGTAAACTTCAAAATGAAAACCATGGAGATTATTTTAGCATAAAAATTGTTTCCAGATCCTTTGCTACTTTCCAGATTCCAGCGGCGCTAACCTCTGCTAAAATGCTGTTGTGTGAGCAGAGGTCATACCCTCTGCTAATTGACAGCTCACTTGTCCGCTGGAGGAAGGAAAACTGTGCAAGCTCCATGTAAGAAGAAAAACATAACAAAACCTGGAGTCCAGAGTAGCTTGAATTTCATCTAACCCTCCAGGAAATAAGCTTAAATGCAATAGTGAGGAGTTGACCTAAGTCTCTTGTGCTCCTTCTGCCTTTTTCTTAAACTAATCAAATGTCTTTACTTTTGACAGTTTACTCTGTCTGGCACTTTTCCTCATCTATTGCCAGTTCATGCACCTTCAGCTCCCCAATGCAAATAAAAATCCCAATACTCTGCTTTAGGGTAGAACAATTTAGACTCCATTTCCCAAAGAAGATGTTTCAAAGATAATCCAGCACAACAAATGGCAGCACTAAATTATTTATTCCTTGAGATTTTCTTCTTTTTATTTATGACAGTCCAACTTGGTGCCTGTGTCATAAAACGGATTCCAACAGCAGATGGTTAATAGCACCCATGAAACCCACACAGATCAGATAAGTTTGTACAGGTCTAGATCAAACAGTAGCAGAAGGTCAAACAGCATAACAAAAAGAAAGAAAAAAAAAAAAAGACATCGCATTGCATAGACAGTGAGCATTTTTTCCCTAAGATGACAAATGCAGATTTCATAGGTATGCTGCAGCCCAACAAAAAACACATTTACACTATTTCAGTTTACTGAATAGTAGCACATTTGGTGAAATTGTTTTCAAACGTTTGTTTCTTCACACATTAGGTTTCCAAACAGTTGTGTTTTTCTGGTTTCTCATATAGCTGGATATGGCACTGGGACTGTGGTCATTGTGTCCCTCTTGTCTCAAACAACAATAATCCTGAGGTATTGTATGTCTGAATTACAGTGGCAAACACATCCCAAATCCAGACACTTTTTGCGCTATCATGGATGCTGCAAATTTTTAAGGTATTCAAAAATAAATAGTTTCTGGAGTCAGGTTTATTGCCACTCCTTTCAGTATTTATATGTTTGGATTAAAATCCTGTAACCATATCCATTAGAGGGTGTACATATTTTGAAGATACTTCTGCCAGATCGTCTACTTGGGCAGGAGCAGCCAGTCTTGACAGAGCTTTTGCCAAATAAAGGGTTCTTCCACAGAATATATAATGCTAGCCATCATTTGGTTGTTTATCACACTGAGTTTATATCTGTTCATAACCCATGTGACAATACCCTGTATTTTCCCATGAAGACCTTGCTAAGACTGGCCCCCTTTCAAGGCAGGCCAGACACACCGCATTACTGCAACACTCTTGCTGCTTGGACTCCCACAGAAGTCATACATCTGATTCCACCACGGCACTTCAGACAGTTTGCAATCACCCTGTGCTTGAGAGGAAGGTCCAGAAACTTGGTCTTCTAAAAGAATAACTAGGATTTTCTTCAGAAGAAATTTGTGCACATTCAGATCATGTCAATCCAGTCCTTCAGGGAATCACCAGACCCCTTGAACTCCTCATCTAGCTCCCTGTGGATGCTTTCAGAACTTGTTAGAGGCAGCATACACACAGTCCCTACTCAGTAAGTCCATTAATTCTCTCCTAATCTATCTAAACCATCTGTCTTTGAGGGAAACAACCATATAGTGCAGCCAGTTTCCCAAAAGTACTGGAATTTGTGTCTGCACAGCACAGTACATATGGAACAGCTGGATTCCATGCTGTATCATATCCAAAATGCAGATGTTGAATAGACAGGTGACAGGCATTCAACTTATAACAGCTACCAGATTTTGGAAAAATCTGTGCTAAATACAGAATCCTTAAAGTGCTCTAGGACCTTGAGTATGATTAAGAGGTGATGCCATGTAAAAATCATGAAATGTTGATGTTGATGTTGATGCTGATGAAGGGAAGGGAAGGGAAGGGAAGGGAAGGGAAGGGAAGGGAAGGGAGAGATTTGTCTGTAATACTAGATTTCAGAAGAGATAAAATTCAAAGGTAGGGAAAACACATTCTTTATAATCATTTCTACCCCCTTCTGTGGGTATATAAATGTGTCTTTTTCTGCACCTTCAGAAGTCTATATATTATTTTCAATTTTGATGCTACTGGCTGTGATAAGGGAAATATAGAATAGTGAATTTGTCAAGTGTAATAGATGGAAAAGGATCCTCCAGCTGTGTACTTTTCATTTTATACTTTTTGGAACTACAAACACTGAGAAAATTACCACCTTTAGGACTTACACACTATGCACAGGAATATCAATAGGCTTTCCTAAATGCAGCAGATCACCCTGGAAGTTGGCAAGCTACTCCAGAGTGGAAGGCACCAAAAAATCTAGCTTGTGAGCTCCTAGTGGGGTCAAGCAGGACTGGAAGCACCCCTCCATCAGAACTCCATGTGGCATGGCAGCTCCAGTCCTGTGCAGGAATGGTGAAATGCCACTCTCTGTGACAAGGGTACCCAAACAAATCAGCTTTGGGACTCCTCTCACAGCTGGTGTCTGTGTCCTGGTTGAGGAAAAAATCTCAGCCATGCTGGTTTGGATTTGTTATAAATTATTTTTAAATCTCCTTATCTCTTTTTCTTCCTCTCTCTACCACTCAGTCTTTGAGGCTTATAGAGAATTGAAGAGATATATATTTGAGAGATGCTACTTTGTCTTCTCAAAACAGCCACTGAAATCATGAGCTGATTAAACAGCTGAAAAGATACTCAGTGTCAAGGGCAATTCATTTGCATGGGCTGTACTAGCTAGATAACCATGGCAGTCCTGTTTTGGACTCTGCAACCAGAACAGTTTCCAAAATCATAAGTATTCTGAAAACCAGCTGAAGAGTCGGGGATGAGCCTCGTTCTGAAAAGCAGGCTTTATTTAAACTTTCATCCTGCATTTAGCACCTGTTTCTGATCTACATCATGTCTCTACACCGAAATGATAGTGCAGGTAACCTACAGATAGAGACTCCAAATTAGCTCCTGTCATAGCACAGAAGATGGTTTATTTGAAATGAGTCAGCAAGCATTTGCAAGTGTGCAGTGCTCATCAAGCCCGTATCTTTTATTCCTTAGACTTCCACGGGGTGTTTAGTCTGTGCCAAGAAGGAGGCATGTGACTGACTTGAATAGTACCGAGAGATAACCAGCACACCTCTGGGTTAAAGACCTGCCTGGAGAACTTCTCATCAGAGCACTTAAAACTGTCTAAGCCCAGAGTCACAGCACACAAGTGCAGCAACACTGCAAGGGGCCGTGCAGTGCCAGCGGGGATCCACAGACACATTGCAGTTAGAGAGCAAAGGTTTCCCCAGAGGCGTCACTTATGTTGCTGGTGCTCCATACTTACCACTCCTGTCCTGCAAGGGGCTGCAGATCACATGGAAAACCCTCAATCAAGGCTCCCCTCTCCTTCTTTTCCTGCTGTCAGGCTGCACAGTAAATAAAAGTGCTAATGCTGCTATAAGGCTGGAGCTGCCTTTCCTTCCTTCCTGTCTCTGTGGAAGGGGACTCCCTGCTCTCTGTGCTGCTGGGTACTCATAGTGGGGTGCATGCTCAAGTGCAGACATTGACTTGCCTCCAGACAGCTCAAGAAAGCTGAGACAATTTGTACCAGCATAGGATCTGACCCTGTACTTACAAATGATGCCATTCCAAGCACTCATGAAACATTAGTTCTGTGAGCTATGCCAAAAACAGCAAAGAAGCTGAATAACTGGTTGAAAATATATGTAAGCCAATTAGTCCCCAAAAGCTCCAGAATAATCCAAGTGTGCTTCTCCATTACAATTAAATGAGAGCTGGAGCTCTTTATTATTTAAGGGGGGAAAAAGGAGATTCATCTGTGCATCCTTGGATTGGATTTTCTCGATTGTCCAGAGTGGCAGCTATTAGCTGTGTTTGGATGCTGGTGAAGGAGAGGGGAACAGAGCTTCAGGCTCTTACTTTCCTGCCAATGGAAACATCTCTTCAAGATGTACTGGCACTACCTGTCCTGAACCATAACTCAAATGCAAGATCCACAGTAATTGTTAAAAATACAACTCCTGTCTCCAGCAGACATCCTTGAGCAAACACATATTGTTGGTCAGAGTGGCTGCTGCTCTTTGCCCAGGATTCAAGTTTTCCTGCACTGCTTGGGCAGATCAAATAAGGAAAACAAAATGTTAATTCACTTGTCAGTGGATAGGGACTTTTCCTGAATGTTTCCTGACTGATCCTCTGCCAGGTCGTCCTGATAGTTGGGGCCCTACTCTGCAGCAGGAAGTCTGGCAACCTCAAAGCCTGGGAATAAAATCAAGGCAGGTAAAGGCTTCCAGATGCTGAGATTCTTAGTAGCTCTGAAGCCAGACAGCAGGAAAACCTAGACAGATCAGGGAATCTTGTCAGTTATGGTTAGGATTGTTTGACAAGGCACAGCACTTTGATATACTGAAAAAAATTATGGATCTTCTCCTATGCAATAAGAAATTCCATTTTTCTAGATGCTGCTCTGATGTAAAATTGTTTGGGGCAGGGGGGAAGGACTTTCTGGACCACAGGGATTCTGGTCTTTGCCTTCCTTTAGCAGGTAAGAACCCAAAGTCTGCTGTCTTAGACAAATTTCAGCTTCCTGAAAAATGTGCTAGGTGTTTAGCACTTGGTTCCTTCAGTCTGGAGAAGAGGAGACTGAGGGGATACCTCATTGTTGTCTCCAACATCCTCACAAGGGGAGGCAGAGGGGCAGGCACTGATCTCTTCACACGCATGACCAGTGACAAGACTCAAGGAAACAGCATGAAGCTGAATCAGGGAAGGTTTAGGTTGGATATCAGGAAAAGTTTTTTCCCCCAGAGGGTGGTTATGCACTGGAACAGGCTCCCCAGGGAAGTGGTCACAGCACCAAGCCTGACAGAGTTCAAGAAGCATTTGTACAATGCTCTCAGGCACAGGGTGTGACTTGAGGGGTCTCCTACGCATGGCCAGGATTTGGACTCAATGATCCTGATGGGTCCTTTCCAACTCAGCATATTCTATGATTTTGTGCTTCTATGATTCTATTAACAAGTCTTTGAGCACTAAAACATATTAATATTCTAGTTCTAGGGACCAAAATTATTTTTCTTCAATTTGGGTCCCCTTTACACCCCTTTGTGAGTAATCATTTGGCAGCTATTATAAAACCCTCAGGCATACTGATAAAAATAAACTGCATTCAGGTGCTAATGCCATAATTTTAGAAGTAGAAGTATCTGCTCATGAAGGATGGGAATATCTCCTCTTAAACCCAATGGGAAATATGCCTTTTAAAGTTTCAGACTAAATTCCTATACTTATGCTATTCTCAGTGCTATATTCTGCTGCTGGAATGAATCCATTTTTGCTCTCCTTGAAAACACATAGCCCCATGCTGACTTGCATATTGTTTAGACAAGCCTAATGCTCTACCCTTTGTCTGGTCTATTTAAAGAAAATCAATCAGTGTTCCTCTGATGAACTTCATAGGCACTGGTGTTAGACACTTGCTTAGACTTGCCTGCTCAATGGAACACATTCTTATTCCAAGCACCTTTTCTTTAAGTAATAATGAGACAGCCAAGAGTTTACCAAAAAGGGGTCACAGGTGAACGACAATTATTGGGCAGGAGCAAAATCCTTTTTAGGCAGTCAGTGATTGCAGAGAGGAATTCCTTTCAAGTTTGAGCAATTGTCTTAAGCACCTACACTTGCACACATACAGGATAAGCTATGCACCAGAAAAAGAAAAGGAAACAAATGCCAACAAAAATCAAGGAAAAGAGGCGAAGAAAGGCAGGCAAAATAAACATCTGTCAAGACAATGAACAGCACTCTGAGATGCTTGGGAAACGATTGGGTTAAAAGCAATTCCTTAATTCACTATTTGAATCTGTGCTGAACTACATGTCTCCTAGCTTCCCCTCCCTAGTTTTTTGTCCATCTGTCCATCCTTTGATTGCAGCTCCTGTGGGTGAGGAATCTACCTTCTTACCTGTCTGGAAACTGCCTGGATATAATTTAATCTCTAAAACCTGTCAAGTCTGGACAAAGTAAATTTATGCAGATAATTGGAGGTCTCGGACCTTTTTGGATGAAGAAATCCTCTTCTTGTAAATTGGCTCATTGAGACCAACAGAAAAGTGGCTCTATGCCTCTCTCTGATTGTTGTTTAGGAGTGCTTACAGCATGGAATATGCTGTGTATGATGCTATCTATGCATCTCCACATTACTGTACTTTAACACTATCTGGTAATTGCATGAATTGTAAAAGAAAAACCATTTCTGCATTGAAGGCAGAAGGAATTAATTTTCCCTACATCTTTCCTTTCCTTCTGCTTGTTTTCAATTGAGAAAACCCCAACAAAAACCAACCAAGCCTTCAAGAAAAAAATTCCTGTGGGCAAACTCACCCCCCAATGATATCAAAAGGATGAATACTAGGTTTCTGCTTAGTAGTGCACTCTCCCTTTCTGGTGGTCTTTAAAAACCTTCTCATTATTCCAGCCACATTCATACCTGTCAGTTTTGTAAGGGGAAGAAATTGTTGACAGCATTCAAGCAGTGGTGCACTCTGAACACTCTCCTGGGCAGCAGGATGGCAGCAGAGCCAGTGCTCACTGCTTCCAGCACAGCTCAGCTGCAGCCACGGATTGGGACTGATCTCTCCATAACACTAAGGGTGAAGATAAATCTTCAGAGGTGGTGTTATACAGCTCTGTTAGTCTAATGGCTGGAGTCTGCCCCTCTCACAGACCCATGGCCGCTGTATTCACTCACACTGTGTGACAGAGAGTTGATAACACATCAGTGAGAGGCTTATCATCTCCAACACGGGTTCCTACGCACTGCAAGTTACTGCAGTCATAACATGAGCTCAGCCATGAGTAAAAGAGGAGGCTACTGTCTCAAGTGTCTCTCTTCTAGTGGATCTTCATAGGCTTTGCCTTTGGGGAGGAAATGACAATAAAATTGTGATTTTGCTTTCAAGCTGAATATCAAGGAAACAAAATTAATATAAAGGGACCTGCTGTTTGGACAAGGCAACAGCTATCTAATATGTTATTGGGCCACTAAGTGGCAGTTCATGAAAAGACAACAGAGTTTGTCATCATCAGCTGAGTCACCTCTAAACACCAGGAAGCAGTGAATGTAGTGATCATCTAAGTAGTTTTTGCACATTTTCTGTGGGATGATGCTGGATGAGGATCCATTTGATCCACATGAACTGAAAATGGAAAAGTCATAAAGTCCTAATTTTCTCTAAGAGCAGAAGTTGAACAGTTAGAGAAAGTCATCCTGACCAGGTGTTCCTGATGTCTAACTGCTTAGACATTTTTACTTAGTCATGCCTGCATGTATGTGAAAGATGGGGGGGAAAAAAAGGAAAGAAAAACTGCTCTGGGTTGACTGGATTAATTTCCTTTTCAGCATTCACAAGATGCACATACCCATGTCCCAAAATGGCAAAATAATTATGTCAGGCAATGGTGGACTTTCCTAAAATCAATCTATTGATCTATTTATCCAACTACAGCAAAGGCCTTTATATCTTTTATTCAGTGCTCTGAGTGAAGCTTGTTCAGTGTTACCAAATCATTAGGAAGGAGGCTTTCACCATGCAGAATGGGCTGCCTGGCATGGATGCGCTGGAACCAGTCTAGAATAGACTGGGTGATCTTTACATGGGTCCAGTGTCTCAAACCCGTAACATCTTAGCACAGAGAGCACAGTCCTGGAGAAGACATTATGGGCTGTTTTGGTCAGAAGTCAGTCCCAGCCCCTGTTTGAAGTCTTGTGCTGGTTTGGACAAATTTGGAGGAAAATATCCCCTGATAGAAGGCAGGTTACAACCATCCCTCCCCCACCAGGTTCAGGAAAAAAGAAACTTTCCTCGGAGAAAAGTGAAAGAGATAAAAAAACGATTTATTTAACAAACACACAGGAAAAGGATAATAATGCTAAATAATAAAACCTCTCGCTGTGGAGAGAAACCTGGGAAGATTTCAGAGTCCTTCTGTAGGTGTGGTCTCTCTCCTCCTCCTCAGAGCTGGGTCGGTGTGGGCCCACTGCCGGGGCCTCGGTGGAAAATTCTCCGGATGTGTTCTGATGTTGAAACAGCCCAGAAGAGAAGAAGGGAAAAACCGAAGTCCCAGGAAAACAAAGTTCAACTCTCTGTCTCCCTCCGGAGAAGAGGAGCTGAAAGCTGGCTGGAAAGCGAGCAGGGCGCTTCCTCCGCTCTTGCTGTTGCAGCAGGAGCAGAACGCAGAGGAGTGTGTATCTGTGTCCTTGAACTTCTGCTCTCCCCCCTCTCAGGCTCAGTTTAAAGGCACAGAAAGGCACAAAATTATTTCAGGGCATAGAGCAGAGATAGGGGATACAACATCATAAAGTCATGACCAAGACAAGTCTGTATCCACTTACAAGGTAATGCAGCTTAACTCCTTGGAAGTGTTCAAGACCAGGCTGGATGGGGCTTTAAGCAACCTGGTCTAGTGGGAGGTGTCCCTGCCTGTAGCAGGGAGGTTGGAACTAGATGGTCTTTAAGGTGCCTTTCAACACAACCATGATTCTGTGAATAAGACAAATACACAGCATGAGAAGGTTGCAGCAACAAGAATTGCTGAGAGAGGTCCAACTACCTGGAGTGAGACTGGGAGAAACAGGTTAAAGGCAGAAGTGTAGAAGAAATAGAAAGTAGAAAAAATGAAAGTGGGCACATGAAATGAAAACTGTGGGAGGAGTAAAAGATGAAAAAAGTGCATGCAAGGAAAAAGGGCAAGAAATCTCAGTGAACAGGTCACCTCCATCCTGCCCTCAGCTACCAGTCATTACTGATCAATATTCTGTGCCTGACAGCAGCTGACGGCAAGGGCTTTAAGCAAAGGCAAAAGCCACCTGCAATGAGCTATTGCACTGTGATATAACTAAAGGGAAGTGTATTTTTCACTTCAGGGAGCTATTTGACTACAAATGGCTTTTTTTCCTTATAAATTTGATTTTAACAAGTGTAACTGAATGATATTTATCTTGATCACCTGTCTGTGTCTAATCCTTTTTAACCTTCTGCAAAGTGTTTTTCCTGAGTGATACTTGTCATGGGGTTACAGAACTGAATTATGTACTCTGGTTTTAAAAGTTAGTTTTTAAATGTTTCCTTTTCCAATTGATTTTTTTTCATTTTATCTCCAGCATCCAACACATACCTTCCCATTCATTTTAGATGACAGTTTAATATCACCTTACACATTTCCTCTTTAGACTAGTCATAACAGTAGCTAGCCAGAAAAAAAAAGATTTCATAAGCAATATCTGTTAAAATATTCTTTTCTTTGAACAAAACTACTGAAAATATGGCGTTTTAGCTTTTTTTCTAATATTGCATAGAAATCTTTCATGTCAGTAATCACTTCATTACTCCATCTGGACAATGGTTGTACCTTTTAGTGACAGGAATGACCAAAACTGCATAAGATGTAAAATGTGGAGACAGCACCAACTCACAGATTGTTTTCAAGCCCTGATACATGCAGTCCCTTCTAATTATCTGGTTTTATATTGCCCTCATGGGGCCAATGTTTTCCTGATATCTCAAGACATCCTTTTTGCTCTCTAGATGGCAAATTAAAAAAAAAAAAACAACAACAACAACAACAACAAAAAACAAACCCAAAAAAAATACTTGATGAAAAGTGTTACTACTTCCTTTCAATATGAGTTCCCTTATATTGCTGCTTACATTTGTCACTATCCTGCCTATTATCTAACTCTGGTAGAACCTTGAAACTTTCATCTAAAACTTCCACTTTGGTCATTAATAGCATTGATAACACTGTCACACAAGGGTTAATTACAATCAAGGAAAGAAGATAACAGCTGGTTTAGCAGAGTGACTATAACATTGTTTATTTTAATTAAAAAGGGAGCAGCAAGACTATATCTTTTGCAAAAGAAGGGAGATGTATTCTGAAAAAAAAGATTAATCTGGTGGAATCTGAAAGTAGGATTAGGTAGGAAAGCAAATTTATCCTATCAGGCAGTACATTTCTCTGCAGTGGATGCAGTCTGAGACAGAGACGCAGAGAAATGCAGAGACAAAATCTCTAAGCAGGTAGACCTAGGAATGTCTACAGTGAATCAGGCAGCAGAAAGGTGAGAAAAAACCTTGGTTTAAATTAAATCGAGTAAGCATGTTCTTTTCTTTCGTTTCTTGACCTATGTCTTTTATAAATATTGGCAGCCGTGTTGTCAATTTTGCTTAAATAAATCCACCCTTTCCACAATCTCCCCCACCATTCTACCTTAACTTGTCTTAAATTAAGAGCAATTCTGGCTGACAGCAAAGCATTCCTTCCCTGGAGATTTGCAGGAATTCACAAACCAGGGTAGTGGGACACCTTAACCAGATACCTCACCCTCTGTGTCCCCAGCATGTTTCTCAGCCCTCCCAGCGGGTCAAGGACCCCCCAGACTGTATGCCAGTACATGGCCTGTTCTCATGGGGTCAGGAGAGACACTAACAGGGGCAGGCTGAGAGGCCTTTCTAGCATGCATAAAGATGTTAAAGAATATGCCAGAACCAAGTCAGGCCTGTGTAAAACCTCTGTAACCCTCAAGCAGAACATACGGTGTCACTGGCAGTTCCTTAAATTCACATTTAAACTCCTGAAAGGAAATACTTCAATGACAGAGCATCCAAACTCAGAACAGATCTGTTTCTTATTGGGAAATTATCCAGGATCTGATCCCTGAAATGCAAAAGGGCCATTTTAGCATTTCATCTTACCAAAGGCACCCACAAATATTTCATGGAAGCACACAGAGCTCTAAGGAAATAGCTTTTTTTAGACAAAAAACTATAAGTAGTTTATTAGGCAGAGTCTTAGACACACTTTTGTTTCGTGTCTATGGAAAGGACTGTGCCCAAAATGTATTTGTGTTGCCCAGCCTGGTTCATTGATCTAATCAAAGTTATTACCTCTCCCTATAGCCCTGCACTCACACATATCCTGAGACCATTACAGCTATTCAAACACAGTAATTCTTACCAGCCTAGAGACAGACAGGGCAGGAATTTATATGTTTGGACTGGAGCTGAGAATTACTCAATTTTTAGGAAGAAATGCATGTTTTGGTTTTATTCCCATTTGAACAAAAACCTTTTCTGTTGAAAGATAAAAAAATCTGGGAAAGGAAAGTACTGTACCCCACGCAGCTTTGGGAACAGCACCTCACTTGGCTGGCCTCCTCTGAGTCCTTCCCAGGCCATGGGCACTGGCATCTAGGGCTGCTCCATGTCCAGGCACTGCCCTCCTCTCTGACACACTTCTGGCCAAGTCCAGCCAGGGGGTGGGTAAATCGCTATCAAAATTGGACAGACTTCCACTTGTAGGTTTCAGCAGTCTTCCATTTTATTTAAAAAGAAAATATTTCATTTTTTGTTGTGTCTGACCAGGTTGTATCATACAGGCTGGATAAAGATAAATCTTTGCAATATGTCAGTTTGAATAATGCTCTGAAGCCAAACATCTGGAAATACATATTTTATCAGTGTAGCCTGTTTCAGACAAGTTAATGTTGATACTTTAACTGTTCCTACCCGTATTTCCAAGACCTGGATCATGTTATGGGAATTGCAGTGCTCATGGCAAAATGACTGATATGAAACTGCAGGAATTTTAAGCCCTTGGGGACAATGGTATGCTTTAGTAATCTGATGCAGAACTGAACTTCATGCTGATTAAGCAGAGTGGCCATCTTAAATTGATTTCCAGAAAACATTTAGCTTCTAAAATGCTTTTTGTTACAAGAACTTTGTGGAGGGAGCACAGACTCTGCTTCTGGCATGAATTAATAAAGAATTGGTTGGTGTGTTAACAAAGGCAACCCCGTCCTCTTTGTCCCTCCCTTTGGGCATCCCTAATACAAATGCATCAACTGCCCTTTCTGACAACATAAAGAGGTTCTAACTTGAGATTATTTTGCTTTTCAGTGTTACCCTCCCTTCTCTCCTGTTTTTCAGGGAAGACTAATTATCACTGATATTATAGCTTGACACACAAAAGGATGTTTTTACTATTTCTGTTCAAGTGAGGGAATTGGATATTCCACTGGGGAGGTGGGGAACCAGACGCCTCTCTTGATGACAGCCTATTCAGGAATCCTGAACAAGGCTCCGACACCACCCTACCTGCAAATATGTCCTGCAGTTCAGTGAACACAGACCTGAGTGAGAATTTCAGTAAGTCCTACAGGTAGTGAGTTAAATGACCCAAGCAAAACCTACCAGCCTTGCAGATAGGAAGATATACTTTCCCCTGTAATGAACATACCACTAATATCTCCACTAAACAGAACATGATTTTCTACTAGCAATCCGATGGCCCTCTCCAGGAGAACATTTTATGACTATGTATTTTAAATCAGTGGGAAAGCCCAAGTCTTGGCACAAATATAAACAGTGACTATAAATTAGACACAAGCAGGGTGTAACTTTTCAAGATCCCAGGCTCTGTCTAAATTTACAGGCTGTTTGCTGAGGCTTTCTGACTAATGGTAGCATAACATATTTTAGTCAACTCGCAAAGTGAGAACTCACTGATTGAGAAGTTCTTCACTGGCTGCTCTGATTAACAGTGGGTAAATTACTATTAACGCTGGTAATAAATGCCATTAGCAGTAATTCACTGAAAAGCCCTCTATAGGTTCCAATCATGTCAAAGTTTAGCTAAAAACAATTATTGACTAGTCTTGGTAAGTTCCAAGGTTTGTTTGCTTTCCAAGGGCAGCTTGAAGATGTTGCAGGATGCAGTGGGCTGTGCACACTCATGCCTTGAGAAGGACTGGAATGGCTTTCTTATCAGCTATTACTCTTTCCTTCAGCTGGAATGACACCTGCAATGTATTTATGTTTGAAAGCAAGCAATGCTCCCCTGCTGCCTCCAGTGAGGTGAGTTGCTGCAGGACCCGGAGACCCAGCACTACAGCAAACTTCTGTGCTGTGCTGTGAATTTCAACCTTCAGGGGAAAACCAGCATGGAGTCTGGTGTTTTGGATCTCCAAAGGGGTTACCTTCTCTTCTCCTGCTCCCTGCCTGCCCTTCCTCCTCCCCATCTCCTGCCACGGAGCATCTTCTTTTCATTTGCACAAGAGTAACAATATACAATCCTGTCACTCTCTACCAACTGAGCACAGCAAACTCTGGCAGCGAATAGATCCATCGTGTGGTTCCTGCCTAGTATGTCCTTATGTGAAGCATGAAGGCAACAGGATTATGCATTATTGCAATGAGGAGAGTCATAAGTTACGGTGAGGGAGCATGCAGTAAAGTTGCCTCTTTATAATATTTATAAATATTATATTTAACAATCTATAGTGACATAAGCTATTACAGAGGTCACTACACAGCTTCTTTACTGGGACCTCAAGTATTTGTTTCAAATAATTCTATCATATTCTCTCACAGCAACATGACAAAAAGCTTTTGCCTTTTCATATGCATACAAATTTGTGATGAATTTCATAATACTGTGTTGCTTCAGCTCAGCATGTCTGGTACTGAACTTGAATTACAAAATGTGAGTCTAACTCCTTTCCTAGTCTTGGGCATTTCTAGCACATATTTTGCCAAGTGATTTGATATGGTTCTGGGTTTTGGTGTTTTGAGATGCATGTGGACCAAATACACTGTACTTGACTCATTGAGTCATCCAGAGTCACTGAGAAGGGAACATGGCAATATGCACACAAAGGTTATGGGACCTTTTCCTCGGGGAACAAAACTGGGCCCAACACAAAGATTTGGTCAAATGCATTTTCCCCAAGACAGATGAGGTGATTGTTTGCTTAGTCCACCTAACGAGTCACTGGTTGTTGATAGCCACACACAGACAGACAGTTCTGCTGCCATGGCTCTAGTGAAGCAGCACATGAAACATTAGGCATTTGTGCAAGTCATTTCTGGAACGGGCAGAATACTGCTCTTTCAGAATATTCAGATATTGAATAGCAATGAACTGTCAGCTAATGCTTCAGGATAACAGTAACAAGAAGACTGCCTGGGCAAGGAAGATTTGTTTCACAAACATGAGATGGAAGGATACTGTCAGCACTCTGCATAAATGGTGAAACAAGAGAAGGGGGAATACTTCAAGAAGCACATGCAACACTGGAAAAATAACACAGTAATTATTTTAGCCTATTAGATGTGCCTTCCAACAAGAGTAAATTGGCTTTTTATTCCCATACTGGTAGCAATGTATTCATCCATGCTTATTGTATTTCCTATTATCATTAGAGGAGAACCAGTGTGCATGCAAGTCATTACAAAAAAAATCTTCAGGCTCCTAAAATATGCTTATCTTGCAAGAAGCTGCTGTTAAATAGCTTAATTTAAGTATGCTATACATGAGATAAATACAATACATTCTTAATTTTATAGTTTGCCATGTGATACATTTTTAATAAGACATTTACATTAAATTTTACTCTTTCTGCTATCTGGAGTAAGTGTTCAGATATGAGACATCTGATCTGCTCCTCAGACCTTAGTGACAAAAAGAGACTTAGGGGTTTTTTTTAAAGGTCTTGTAATGATATTTTTAAATGATAGCTGATGCTCCAGCTTTCTCATCTCCCAAAATCTCATTCTTTAGAGAAACATCCATCTCTCTCATATTTACACATCCCTTTCCCTGTCTCATTTATCAGCCCTCAAACCTTTAATGAACTTTCTTCCTCCACAGGCCAGCCTCATAGCAGGTCTGCCCCACATTGCTTCACATCTTTCCTGCCACAAAGGCTTTTCGTGTGAGTAGCCAAATCTCTTTGTGCCTGCTCCCAAGCAATTTGGAAAGCACATTTGGATTCACTGGGGTTCAGTCATGGTGTGAGATGATTTCATGGAAAAAGAGCTGCACTTTCATGGTGTGTAAGTCTGCCTCAGTATTTACACTTCAGTTACTATTAGTATTTCAGTGTTACTATTGTATTTCAATGCTCAGGTGTAGCTAAGAAATGGCAGCAAACCTCCAGCTCAACTTGCTCATTTCTTGGTTGTAAAAGATGCAGAGTGGTTGTGAGTGTTTGCTGGTTTGGTTTTGGGCGTTTTTGATGCTGTTTAAAACATCTTTTTGTTTACTGTAAAGCTATGGTGAAGCATAAAAGAAATAATAGCTAAGAAATTACAGTTCTGCAGAGAAACAAGCTCTTACAACAAAGGTTTTACTGGAATAAGACTTTCCCATAAGGGTTGCTTCTAGGTCTCTGACATCCTCTATGCAAAAGTGAAGTGAAATTTTCATACAGTGTCAGTGCAGTCGTCACAGAACTACATGACCAAACCAGGATCTCATGGCCTGATCTGTGTTTTGGAGTGGGAGGTCATTACGTAGACACGCAGAGAGAGGTTAGAGAAGGCTGGAGCCTTGCCTGTTTCTGCTATAGAGAGAGAGCTGTAAGCCCAAGAGCAACACTATTTTGGGTTGCTTCAGTTGTCATTTAGATGTATCCTCTGTTTTACAGGCAGTCTCTCTTCTGCAGGACATTAAATAAGAGTTTGTGCTCAGAGCAGTAAGTGGATCTAGTTTGGGTTCCTTAGATACATAGGTTACAAAAACATGTCATGGCTGTAAGGTGGACTTCTGGGGCATTTCTAAAAATTAGGACCAGGTCTACTTTCAATAGGTACTATGCTGGAACTTAATTAAAAGGTTTTCTGTGGTGTTTCTTGATCCCTCTGTGGTATTTCTTGATTCCTCTGTAAATACAATTTAATGGAAGAAAAAGGGAGAACAGCTGAATGGAATGCATAAAGTTTACAGTTCTTGCTTACATCCAATGCAACTTAGAAGCATGCTAACATGATTATTAGAATAAGTTCCTATATTGGGTCAGTAAAATTTTCAAATGCTTCATTTAAGTTTTTAATTTTTCTGCAATTTTTCTCCAGGAAGAAAAATGGAAGAGGAAAATGACATTTACATAACGTGACTTTTGGACATAAGAAAATTAAAGAATCAACATCTTCAATTTTAAGGTCTTCTCAGTAGTTATAATCAATGAGATTTGAAGGACGAGACTTGAGTTGTCTTTGTTTGAAATTCAAGGAAAATTAGATTTTTTTTACTTATGCATTCCTATGCTGCTCTGTTCTGCTAATGTATGAGAACAAAGTTAATTGCATAGGCTTGGAAAAGGACTGCTTGGATCTAAAGTACTACCTGAATGAAGTTAAAATTAGGGCTTTCACTCTTCATTGCCCTGAGTATTGCATGTTTAGTTACTCTTAAACCAAGTGGGTGTAAAATGTCACTGCTGTCATTGTGTATTCTGATTAGGTACACAAAATATAAATTAATTTGAGGTAGTTGCAATGATCAAAGGATGCTTTATGCTCAGGTCCTATTAACATATATATGTATGTTTATTTGATGTATATTACCTAAAATATTACCATGCCCTCTTGTGTAAAATACTTTCAAGAAATGGACTGACCTGAGGAGGTAACAAGAACTCAGGTATAGGCATTTCCAAAATCAAGATAAAACTGTTGTAAGTAAGGCAATGTCCTGCAAAGCCTCACATCTTCTCTCTTAAAAATATCTACTTTGAAAAGAGATTCTTTCTAGGCTGTTTGCCTAAAAAGCAAAGCTAAGAAAGAAATTAGCAGAAGTAAAATAATCCTTTAACATGCTTCTCTTGCTGTGCCTAAGAAACACAGGTGACAATCTCACCCCTCAGACAGCGTTCATAGTAATGTAAATACAAAACCTACCCCATAAAGAGAGCTGAGGCATGAATATGTGAATGCTCCTACTTATCTCTCATGTACAGCCACCATGGTCTTTTATTTCATGCTCAGCTAATACAAATCTGCATATCAAAGAAAGTAATAAAACTTCATAAACCACAGAAGTTGCTTTATTTAAAATTAACAGTTGCCTTTTTATAGTTTCAGCTAAATCTATTAAAAATACATAGAATGACCTCTTACAAAGAGAGCAATTACTTGAAAAAGTAACTTACCATGACAATGCATGGTTGTGCACACTTTGGAGAAGTGTCACTTTTTCAGGCAGAAAGCATTTATCATATCAAAACAGCTATTATCAAATAATCTGCTATGGACCTCTTAACATGGAAAAGGAGGGACAAAACTTCCCACTTGCTATTTAACAGCAGCTGATTTGCAGGGTTTGGATAGAGCGTGGCTTCCCAGCCTCTAGTGTGAATATTCTTTTCTTTTGCAAAAGCCTGCCTAGGCCAATTACAACCTTGGGCAATCTTGTCAGCAAAAATGACTTTCAGATGAAAAATGTACATATTTGCACCATGTCGATCTTTTTTTTTCAAAATCTAAGCCTTTAACCTGTTCATGTAATATCTTAGGAGGCAGACTGATACAGAGAGAAATAAATTAGTAACTCCACCTGGCACTGAAGTCCAACTCTCACACTCCTTGATTCCTCGCCCTGTTTTTCATGAGCTCAGTGTAGTAATCTGCAAGCTTCCTAAGTGGGAGTGAAATACCACTAAATTAAATTTCCCCATTCGTTTTCCCTACTTATTGTTTCTATATCTCCTTTACAAATGTAGAATTCACTGCACAGGAAACACTTCATACCAACATGTCAGTGGTGATTTCTGAGCTGTCTGGGACTTTCCTATGGGTTTCTGTATTTGCCTGCTGGACCTTGTTCTGTTGCCTCCTTCAAAAAAGCAGTCTCAGTGAAGGTAGGTGACTGTCCCTGATCACTTCACATTGCTTCAGAGGTTTTGCCATTTTCTCACTGAAGAAAGGCGCATAACTCTTTCAAAGGCCACGTGGGATAGACTTGCTTGCTTCTCCGAGTTTTGCTTTGGAGAACTAAGAATAGGCCACATAAGCATTATACAGTACTTCATTAACTCTCAAGCACATTTTCCACTCTGTTTCTGTATGTACACTGTGCTCTGTGGATGGTAGTTATGGGGGACAGTGCTCCTCCCTGAATGAGGAAGAAGTGAGGAACGAGCAGCAGTGGCTGCTCAGGGAGGTTTTAAACACTCATCTAGAAGCTGCTGATAGCCAGCTCCTTACTTAGGTGACTCATCAGGAAAGGAGGACTTCTTCCAGGACAACAGTAAATGAGGAATATCAGTAACACGTTCAGGGCCATCCTAAGGGTGATCCACCCTTAGGACTGAGGTGTTGGGCCACCCTTATTCCAAAGCAGTCCTCAGAAGTACCACTTCGGCTGCAACAGGATTTCTGGGTGGGGTGTCACAGCTGACAGGTGTGGGACACAAAGGAATGAACAGCATATGTGCAGTAAGACCAGACACAGTCCATGTTTGTGCACTCTGCCAAGGGCCTCCCTGTGACACCCCCGCCAGTGCTTGAAGGGGACCTGCATGCCCTGAAATGTCATGCTGTCCAATCAAATGTGGATATACAAGCATTTTTGTGCTAAAGGAAGAAATAAATGGGAACATAACTTACTCCTCCTTAATTCCTATTTCAGTCCATGCATATGTGTATAGCAGTAAGTAGATAAAATCTGAGAAACCTTGCCTGTAATGTCCTACCCATTTTTGTCATATCCTCCAGAGCTGGATGACTAAACTGGACTCCTGAATATGCATGCATGGCTGTTGGATATTTGGTAAAGTTTGGAGTTTCGCGGATTTCTAGTTGGCCATGCAAACGTGCTTAAGTTTCAGTTTGCTACACTGTGGTAGAGGAGGTGTTAAATTTCCCATATAACCAGTGACAGAATCCATGTCATTGAGTCTGCTGTGCTCTCTGCAAAGACTTTAATACCTTGTAGTGTCAATATACTGACAACAATAAAGCCTATTTGCATTTATTAATTGAAAGACTGAGGCCAAAAATCAGCACATACCAGTCCAATTGTGATGCGGTCAGGATCAGGTTAGTCTACAATCTGACTACCCTTTACTGCTTTGGTTCCCCCTGCTTAATGCTAAGCCACCCAAGGCAGTGAAGCCTTCACACGTTCATCAATTGTTTGCTCAAATATCCCAGTTCATCCAGGAGAACAAGTTTATCTAAGATACAGCAGAAGGCTGAGGTGATTGCTATACCAGAAATGCTTTTGTGCTGTTAGCTATCAGACAACATCCCTTCTGAGATCTTTTACAAATTCCTAGGGCAACCAGTCTCTGGGAAGTGCAGTGTCTGGGCCAAACCTGGGCTCCAGGTGCTCATTCAGGACACTGCACCTCCCAGAGTCTCTGCAG
The DNA here is from genome assembly GCF_017639235.1 of Corvus kubaryi. Lineage (NCBI taxonomy): Eukaryota > Metazoa > Chordata > Aves > Passeriformes > Corvidae > Corvus > Corvus kubaryi. Next base: position 23,986,512 of record NW_024580667.1, on the reverse strand, counting down.
GCTTGGCTGCTTCCTCACCTCTGCTATCTCATATGCACCCCTCTGCTGAGGCACAGGGAAAGCTCACAGACTGTCCCTCAGTGCTGCTCTCTGCTGCATCAGCAAAACACCCTGTGCGGTGTTGTCCATCCAGAAACTACTTCAGCTTTTGTTTGCTTGGAAAAACTACCTCTTTGCAATATTTTATTACAGATTACTTTAGTTACATTATGAAGTGCACTAGATTTCTTTTCAAATCTGTAGCAAGCTGGAAATTCAAGATTTCTGGTGCAGAAAACATCATGACATTAGCTTCTTTAGCCACTAGATCAATTTTCCATTTAATGTGGAATAACTTATGTCACTTGATGGTCTTTAGGGATCTTTTCATAACAAACCACTTGACAAGTGAGGCAAGTAAGCTTTGCAAGATTTATAACTGATCACTGGTGCTATTGTAGACATGATGGAAATACCATATATAACATAAATACTTTTTAGCAAAAAAATATTATTGCTTCATAATCAGGTATAGGTGTTAGTCTCTGATTTGGCATTGCCTTGGCATAATGAGCCTGTGGTTCTGCATCTACAGGATATAAAAATAATGATGTTTTTCTAAGGGTTCCAGACATCTTGCCTGTATATGAAATGTAAATACTGTGTTCAATCTTTAGCCCTTGAAATTGGGTGTGAAGGAGGGATTCTGTTTGGGCCTAAATACAGGCAAAGCTTTATTTGTGGGCTATATTCCTATGGAAGTGCAGCTGTTCAAATGCTCTTAGTGCCCAACAAAGACAGCATTGTTCTGTGGAAACACGCTTGCTGGAGTTGGTGGGGCTCCGGCCAGCTGTAGGTGGGACGACTGCAACAGCAAGAGGCTGTCACTCAGCAGTCCAGTGAGCGATGCCTGGTGGCTTCTCACAGCGACAACAGAGGATGTCTGGTCAGGGGTGTAAACAGCAGGGCAAGAAACACCTTGCTCAGACACAGCCTGTGGTGTGGAGAGGCACTTGCACTCACACAGTTGGCAAAGGAAGGCTGGCAATGATTCCAGCTGAGGTATGTGACTGGTGTGGCCTCTGAGCCTTCACCAGCATCACTTTAGTAGTCATGCTATTATACTAATTGTTGGTTCAAGGCAATGAACCACGTTTTTGAGCAACTAGACTTAGGTGCCCCTAAAAGAGTACTGATATTCACACTTAGACCCTCATTCAGACACCATTTTCTCAGATGCGTCTGACGTGCTCTTCACCTGGTCCAAAAACGGCAAAATTTCAGGACAATACTGGAGGGGTTTGCAGCCACTGGGAGCTGGCAGAAGGGGGTTTTACCCCCCGCGTGCCGACACAAAGAAGCCCGGAGGTCAACGCTGAAACCCCTCTGGAAGGTGGCCCTCAGTGCCCAACACACAGTGAAAAAGGGGTAGAGCTCCTCACCCCAAAAGGGGCTGTATCTTCCTGTCACTGTTCAGCAGGCACGCAGGCGAAGGCAAAGAAGTAAAGAGAGAGGACTCTCTGTATGTGTTCCACACAGACTTAATTCAAGTTAAAAGACAGGGACGAAGATGCCAATTGGTGGGAGGGTCCAGGGATCTTATACTGGGTACAGAATAGGTGGGGAAAGGGCTCTCAGCCAATGGGATAGAGACAAGCAGGTGGGATTGACAGGAAGGGAGCCAATGAGACCAACACATAGGAGGGACTCAGGGAAGGATCCAATGGGGCGTCGAGGAACAAGGAACTTTCTAGAACTAATACATATTAAAGACGGGAAAATGAATATACATAACTTCATGCATAAAACAGGAAGACAAAATATTAACCAATCAGGGGAAAACATGCAAAAGACAAAACAAGGGAATCGCGGGTTCTCACCATGACTGTTACATGCTAAAGTTGGGTTGCTGACCGCCGCAGCTGCTTGTGTGAGTTCTCCTCATGACAAAGAGTAGCTGCAGCTACCTGCACCACAACACAATACATTGATTTAGCAAGAAGAAAAGTCAGTGGCATGGCATGGAGTACAAGGTACAGTCCAGCTTGGTCTGTTTTTATTCATATACGAATTTCACAAAACAAGCCACAGGAAAGAAACCTTGTCGGATTCTCATCTAGCTGGCAAATCCTGGTCCCTGAGAAGCTGTTCAGATTGGAGAATTTCCTGCATATGCAGATACAGACAGCAGGACAGACAGAAAATGTCATCTGTTGCATGTCATTTCACCATAAAACTTGTAATCATGCACCATTTTCTGAATGATTAAATTTTCACTAAAATACCAAGAAACTATGCAACAATGTTATCTAGTGGCACTGCTATAGCAGTTAGAAATTTCACCAGAGAACTATAAATCCTCCCACTTTGAGGCATAGAGCTAATACTAATGAAGGGGAATGAATAGGTTATCACAAAATGCTAAGAAGAATTTCTTGCCCATTTATTGGAAATATTCACCATTTTCTGAGAAATAATATCTGTCTAGATGGATCACTAATAGAATCTATGGTGATAACAGTCATGTACCTGCACCAAAAAAAAAAAAAAAAAAAAAAAGCTGTGTTTGGGGATAAGATTTGATTTCCAAAAAAGTTATTGAGTCTGCACCAGGAGAACGTCAAGATTAACAGCATTTCCCTGGAGCTTGGCTAAGGCTATATACAACACTAGTCTGTAAGAATGATAGTTGGGAGGTGTTGTTTCTTTGATTGATTCTTTGTTTTCCGGAGACAGGTGGAATAAAGCACACTGTCCCTCTGTCTTTCTTGCAGGAGTGGTTAGACTTCACATGGAGCTTTGAATCTGCCACTGTCCTTGAAGGAATTAGTTTATTCTTTGAGTTCAGTTGGCTCATCCTCTCACCTTGAAGTCCTGAGTGCCCTGTTTGCAGCCCAACCTGCCATCATATTGGCAGCATGAGAAAAAATGTGTATTAGAAGAGGAGTAGAGGAAAGAGAATAAAATTCACTTGATCCACTCTCTAAAATGATGATGCTTAAAGAGTAGTAACTTATGCAAGGGATTACATGAACATGGTGCCCTCTTCAGTACTTCATATGCAAGTTCCCCTCAGGATTGGCTTGCTGCAGCCAAGGGCAGAATGGGTATTTTGCCTTTTGGCTGCTGCTGTCTCAGTATCATATCCAGAGGTTAAGCCACATAGCTCCCTCCTCCACAATTTTATTTCTCTCTTTTCCATCATCCTTTCATTACAGAAAATTAAAAGAGTACACTGTAAGGTCAGTCCTCTCTGTTGACATTTGTTGCAACAGCTATGGGTATGGAAATACAGAATAAAGTCTTGGTTTTTTTGTTTTCTGTATCTCCTATTAGTTTCAGTCAAGATCAGCCAAAACACCTTTAATAATGTCAAGGCACAAAGTTGAAATTACAAGCTGATGTTTTAAGTATGGCTTATTTTACTAGTTTGGACTGCCTGTGGTTTTGTAAATTTCCTTACATCTTTTGGTTGATATATCCACAGATCAACCAACTGCTCTTAAACTGTCCTCTGCTAGGAATGCAATTCACTAGAAACAATGTGATCAACCCTATGAAACTCACAACCTATATCTCTTTGGTTTTAGCTGAAATTACATTTAGTGGCTTCATATCTGTGAGCTTGGAACAATATGATATAGCTATTATAAAATAAAATGAAAGACATGGGAAATAAGTTTACTCTCACACACACAAATTGATAGGACTGGAGTTTCAACAGGGTTATGAATAGAAGTTTCTCCCTGTATTTCTTTAGTTTCATCACAGCAGTTGCTTTATTTAGCACTAAGACCACCTCTGTTCACCTGGTTCACATCCTGAATTTATTTCATTTGGAGACAAATCAGCCTCTCTTTAGTATTTTTATTCTATTCCCAAGTGACGTCTTGCCCCTACTGCAGTAAGTGGGACTTTTGCTGTTATTTCTAGAAGTTTCAGTTTTCATTCCCTATGTATACCAAAGCTGTCCTGGTGAGTTGATGTCAGCAGGGAAACAATTTCCTTGAGAAAGGCCCCTCAGTGGAGCTTCAGTAAAGGTCCATGCATAGTAACAAGAGCTGATGCATGCTAAGTCAAGATGGAGAAACAAAGGACTTCTGAATGCTCCCTGGTGGCTGTGTGTGCTGAGACCAGCCAGGGCACATGCTATGCCCATGAGCTCCTTCAGCCAGTACCAGCCAGCTGAGCCACCAAAGGGAGCCCCTTCCTCGCTCCCCGCTCACTGCCCTCGCCCTCTCTCACCCTTCAGCAAGAGCAAGGACAAGGCACTGGAGTAAGGACCTGCTCTGAGTTTGGTGAATTTTAATCCAGAGCTGGCTGTCTGCTTAGATGTGCTTTTTAGCCACCACAACCACACTGGCTGGGGAAATGTCTCGGTTTTGGAGACAAAACTTCAGGAGGAAACACTCCGGAGTGAGTGTCTCCTCCGAAGGGAAAAGGGCCTCCCCTTTTCCTCCACAATAAGACAAGTGGGTCACAGCAACTGAAAGGGAAAAAAAACCAAACTGTTTATTAACACACAAACAAAACAGGGTAGAACAGGATTAAAAAAAAAAAAAAACCAACAACAAAAAAAACCACACCTCAAAATACAGCAAATTCCCGGAGAGGGAGCAGACACCCGGGCTCGGACCAGCCGGGGCCACCCCGCAGGCTCCCCGGACCGGCGAAGAGGGAAGGGAGTCAATGAGGCAAGGGGAAGGGAAGGGCAAAAAGAACAAGAAAAAAACCCCAACAGAACCTTTCCCCAGCTAGCTGGAACACAAAGGGAACCAGAAAGCAGCACAGCGCTCCCGGCGCACTCGCTCCCGAGCCCCGCCGAGCCCCCCCAAGCCGCCGGGCCCCGCTGAACTGCCCCGCACTCGGGCCCGCGGCTCCGGGCCGGGGCCGTCTTAGAGGCACAGCGGCCTTGGGCAGTGAGCGGACGGCTAAGGAATAAAGCGGCTTCATGACATCATGGCTGGGGACACAAGTGAGGAGAAAGAAGTGGACCTGGGAGACTGTGGAGCAAGGTGAATGTGTGTGGAAGGGAGTATTGCTCCTTTCTGAAATACATCCCTCATGCCACCTGAAAACATGCAATGACAGTGGGAAGAACTCATTGCTGCTTCATGCCATATCTAAAATGTCACACCCAAATGAGACAAACTAATTCCCAACCTTTAATATTTTACATCAGTGAGTGTTTTACTTATGAAGGAAATGTAGAATTTAAAAACTAAAAAAATCTTGCTAACACATGTTCATGCAATCCAACAACCATTAGTTTGCATTAACCTTGAGGTTTTGTTCCTCAGACTTTCTAGATAGTGTAAGTCAATTATCAGGTGAAGATTTAGGCATTTGCCATTCAGGGTTGTAACATGAGGAGCATGGGACCACAGTGTAGCTGCATTGCCGTGACCCCAGGTCTGCAATCAGACACCAGTGTGGTACCGTGCAAGACCTTACCCAAGGGGAGCTGATTGCAGATTTAAGACCTAAATTTACCCAATAGAATTGGTAGCAGTGGTGAGGTCCTGATGAAAAGATTTTTTTTTTTTTTTTTTTTTTTATGAAAAACTCCTGTTTCTCTGAATTTTCTTATTGAAGAATGGTTTGGCTTTTGGTTGATTATACAATTTATCACAAAAATAATTTTACTTTCATAAAAATTCAAGGTTGTACTCATGATGTACATGGTATACTAGGTATTTTTTGCTTTTTTAATTGCTTTTTTTGCCTTTTTTTTTTTCCCTTTTTGGTTTTTTTTGGTTTTGTTACCAGTTGATTCTTTTATGCTTTCAAGGGCTTTTATAGTCACAAATAGAATCCTTAAAGCTCTGGAGAGTTCTAGCTTGTCACCCTCAGGTGAGCAGGGAAATGTGCATTAGACTCATGGAGAGACTGATGTTCTCTCACCAGCTCTTGCATGCACTAGGTCTCATATGGGTGTCTCCTATCTATCCTATCTCTTAGATAGGACATCTCCTATCTAAAATATGTCTCTGACAAGGAGAGGGGCACATCCAGGACCTGGAGCAAATGTGCCTGGGATCAGAAGTCATTGTGTTGTGTGGTGAAAGAGTAGAGTGGGTAGCTTAAAGTGAGATGGGGGCGTCAGACTGCAGGTGCTGGGTGTGGGTTCGGCAATCACGTTGGGCGTCAGACTGTAGGTTCTGGGTGTGGGTTCGGTCTGGACCGGGCGTAGACGGTCAGTGACGAGAGATCTCTATAGTCAGATCTTGGAACATGCGGTTTATTGCAAAGGGCGTGGGTACAGGGGCACTGCTTAGAGCTGCCAGCCTCAGCTCGGAGCAGGCCCAGGAGAGCAAGAGAGTAAGCGGGTAAGTAAAGAGAGAGAGAGAGCGAGAGGAATGAGAATGAAGAAGAAGAAGTGATGAGAGTGTAGTAAGAGAGTGTAAGAGTGTGCGAAGAGTGTGAGTAAGAGAGAGAGTGAGAGTGACTGAAGTTCTGGTTACAATACAATAAATCATCTTCTGTACTGAATATTCTAATTGTCACTAACCAATCTAATACAAGATACAAATCCTATAGCATTTACATACAGCCTATAAGAGTTCTTATATTACCATAGAGTGTTACATCTTAACTTCTAAAAACTACTCTTTGGACCCCTTCTGCTGAGCTAGTAAGGTCTGCTCTGACCCTTGGACCTGCCTGCAAGCAGAGGGTATTGTTCAATCAAGAGGGGATTACCTTCAGTCGGCCATACCATTGTTTTCCAGTTGTTCAGTAACTAAGACTTGGTATTTCAAAAGTGGCTTTCATTTCGATGTCGCCTGTAGTTTTCATATTCCCAAAATCTTTTGTCAGGCAATCATATTTATAAGGCTTTCCTGTTTCATCTTCCCCAACAGGCAGGGTAGTCTCCTCTCTAGTGGATAAGGATGAAGTTTCAGACTGCCCTGTCACGTCCTACATATGTTGGGTGTAATAAGGGATATAATATTTTATTTGATACATGGACAATATTGTTGATTATCATTGGCTTTCCAGATTTAATTCCATGTCCCCTTCCATTCTCCACCTTTAATAATGTTTTCTTTGTTTTATAGATGTGGTGCTGTTACAGACTAAACTTGGTGTTTGCTAGGAGGAAGTATTACATGACAAAAGTATTTAATTTCCCAAGGAACTGGTTGAAAAATCAATCCAATACTCTTTGTTATTTATACAAGAAAGAATCCCTAGAAAATTAAATAGGCCTTTTTCTTGCTAGTAGTACCTGAAAAAAAGTTACAAAAGGGTTCTTCTTCTCATTCATTTCCCAATGGAAAATTATTGCTTTTTCTAGCATCATTATCATCATGCAATCTGAATAATTATAGCAATATACTTCAGCAAACTACAAATACTGAAAGGAATGAAATGTAAAAAAACTAGAGTGTTTTTTCCTTTGCATAATGTGAAAGAAAGTCTCATGAACCACATCTATTTAGTTTTCCAAATCAGCTTCTATTATTATACTAAAAACACTGGAGAAGTTACTTCCCAAATAATTTTCTCAGCCAATATCTAATGGGAAAATAAACCCTTATTCACCCAAGTGTCATAAAATGAGCCAATCATAAAATGACAAGTCTGCATCAAGTTTGTTATCTGATCCACCGACTTTTTCACAAGAATCAGCTTACTTCTAATCTGGTGATGCATATCAGCTGCCAAGAGTAGCATACAGTAGTATTAAACTACTTTTCCCAAAAAAAAACCCATTTTGTATAACATTAGTGAGATTCCACTTGTGTGCTCCTGACAAATGGCTCCCCTGCAGTTGTCTAAGCATTGAGTTTCCAGATAAGACCCATTTATTTCTTCATTTATTGATATGCAATGCAAGTTATAGAATAGGTATCATATCAGTGAATCTAAAGCAGCAATTTGCACTGCTCTTAGAGACATAATGTCTGGAGAGTCTAAAACTAAACTAACTCCAGGAGATGTTTATGAGTATTGTGAATGAGGGATAAAAAAACCCACCCAAGAGCGATAACTTGATGATGGGATTTTAATTTAATTTGAAGTAATGCAACCAAACTGCATGAGGGGAAGGAATGGAGGGAACAATCAAGTCTCTTAACCAACACTATTTTATCCTGCCATTAAATTGTTATAATTACCCAGTATTTGACCAGATGGCAAGTCATTTCTAAAGTCGGACCAGGTGTTCAAGATGCAGAGATAATCACAAAGCTGATGACTGTGGTGAAACTAATTAAAAAGTGTGTTGCAGTGGCACAGTGGTGCTGTGGAGAGAGAGTGACCAAAAATAACATGATAGAAAAATTCTGAAGTACTACAACATAGTGATTTGGAAAATAGTAAGCAAAGCCAAACAGAATTAAATTAATTTAAATGATCAAGTTCAGAGAAACACTCTAATAAACTATTAGATAATATAATCTGTTGGGGGCTTTCTGGGATTTTGTTTCTGTTTTCTAACACAAATAGGAAGACAGAAGTGAAAGGCAGAACTAATAAAGATGAAAACTGTCAACCCAATCAGAAGGGCAAAATACAGGCACAGATGCACATCAAAATGAAATATGGGCACAGAAAGTCCTTTTCATGCAGATGAACGCTGATTACATGGTCACAGCTGGAAATTACAGAGAGCTTTATTCATTAAAGACTGACTATCTTCAATTAGGCTTTGCTTTCATGACAAAACAACAGAGTAGCAGAGAAATGAATTGCCATGCTGTGCCTGCAGTTCCCCAGAACACACTGCCCTGCAGCCAGCACACTTCTGCTTAATAGACCCCTTCACCTTTCTGGGACCAAAAATCAATTCAGACATGAAGGAAAATACATTTAACTGGAGGGCAGGAGGGAAAGAAAACTTTCAAAACATGAAAACACCCCACTGTACAAGGAAGGAAATCGAAGTATCTTTTTGCCAGCTTGGTGCACACAGGTCTACCCTGCCAGCTCTGTACTTCGTGCTCATCTCTGGCTGTCTGCTCTAAAATGTAAATGTGAATGCTCATGCTGTGCCCATGGCCCTGAGGAGATCACTAACAGGCTCCGTGCTATGTCCATACATGAAGCCTGATGCTAAGGGATCCTGGGCACAAGTAAAAGCTGAGATCTTAAAGACAGCCCTTCATGAGGTTTTCCACTCAAGAAACGGGGGCGTTCACAGCTGCCCAGCTGATCAGTCTTGGCAGAAGGATTGCTCCTCCCTGTGCTCTTTCAACCTGCTCCAAAGCCTGTGGGCACCCATGAGGGAGGAGGGTTCAAACATCTGCAGGCTGATGAGAGCCTAAAAGTCCTTGTCTTCAGTAAGCATTTTTGCCATTAAAAATGATGAAAATTACATGTACCCCTTCACCCTGTGGCTGCCACATTGTGCTGATGATGTATTTTGGCACAGCTGCATGGGGAGCTTTTGCTAGCAATAGCAATTCAGATTCAGAGTCACTCTGCTGCTTGGCTTTTATCTCTGGGAGAGCTTTCAGATGTGTGAGCTGACCACACTTTGGGCAAGGATGCTCAGAGCGTTTGCACTCTCCATCATTATGGAGAGTTTCTTCTTGTTGCAGTTGTCTTTGCCTGCAGAAAGCTGGAAATGTCTTGGTGCAGAGGTGCTGTGGTTTGAAATAGGAATAGTAGCAGATGGAGTTGATAAATCTGTTGGTAGTCTGATTAATTCTGCCACTAAGAATTTTGCATTCACGTTAGTTCTAGCAATAACATATTGTTGGCCTCTCTCCTGATTAAGGCTACAGACTGCAGGAGCCCTGCTGCTGCAATGAAATGTTTCTTCATACCTTCTCCAGAAACCAAAAGGGATCAGTAAGTCTGTTAATGGCTGTGAACAATTGATATCTGTTGTATCTTACTTAGTCATTGCTGCCCAGACTGCTAAAGCATTATCTTGCTATCATTTTTATCAGTTCTCCAGCTGGCTCAAAAACAGAAGATTCATTTTTAATTTATTCCTCTTTTTTCTTTTTCTTTTTCTTTTTCTTTTTCTTTTTCTTTTTCTTTTTCTTTTTTTGATCCCATATTTTGGAACTTTTCAGTCAACTCTTGTTTTGACATTGACATTGGGAAGACATTTCCCTCACTGGAATGAGAAAAACAAAGACCCATAATTGGAAACAGGAGTGCAGACCCCAGATAACAGTGCAAGTCTATGGAAAACAGTTTACACAGTTGAAAATACAGCTGCATTCATTCCAGCAGTGGTTCCTTAATACAGAACATACACTTCAGGGCACGAGGCTTTCCAAGCATTTTTAACCTCTTAGAAAACTGATATTCTAGCATAAACGTTTCAAGGCATTTCATATTCAGTGTTTTGCAGTTTCTAATGGATATTTTTTCTAGGGACAACTGTGAATAAGTAGACCAAGGACTGCAGCTTCTGTGAAAGCTGGTGCAGGCACAGTGTCTTTTACTATTATGATTATTATTAACAAGTGCTTAATTTCCTGCACCAGCTGCTGTTTCTATGCTGTCTTCTTGCTGCCATACTTGCCCTGTGTTTAAACAGGCAGGGGGTTTGCTATTTTTTGGAATAAGACAAATAAAGATAGGTTAAAGGAACTTGGAAATAAAAGTTCATATATTAATTCAATAAGGACTTATTGAATTTCTTATTTAATTCAATAAGAAATTTCCTGTTCATCTACAGATTTTTATTTACAAATTTGAGCACATGTATTTGGCTCTCTGACCCAAGGTTCAAGTTTATAGTGACCTACATGCAGAGGTGTTTAAGAACCATGCAATCAATTTAAAGTGTTAAATAGGCCTTGCCACCTGCTCACATTTGCACACAGAATTGATGGAAAGGCCCTTTTCCCCCCAGCTCTGCCATACAATGGCCTCTGCTGGCAGGTGGCACTGCAGAATGCAGAAAGAGTGGGTTAAAATCCACTGCCTTCCTTGCCCAGGAAAAAGCTGGTATGAATGTATGTTCCCCCAAATCAGGCATGTGCTTTGGCTGTTAAGCATAAAAAGGAAAGAAGCTAAAGAGAGGGAATAATGGGAGAGAAAAGGAAAGGCAAGTAAGTGTTTCTGCTTTCCTTAATGATAACTGACCATTTCCTTGTATCAGTAATATGCAAAAATAAAAATCTCTGACTATAACCTGATATATGGTGTGCTTATAGGAGCTCTTTTTGTTGCCTTTCACAGCCATGTTCAGCCTCAGATGGGCTTTGGCTTTCCAAACCTCAACTCAAGGACACTTAGAACATTCCACCTCCTCAGTGTTTGGGCTCATGGCCAGCTCAGAGCTGATATAAACAGGGAAAGCCCCCAGTCCCATTTAGACAGTGGCTCTACATCTCTTCTGGGTTTTTTTGTCCCTGCTTCCACTTTCTCTACATTTTGGGTTTATCTCCAAGTTCCATTAGGATCTCCTTGTTCATCTAGCAGGCCTCTTGCCACCATTACTTGACTTCTCTCCTGTCAGGATGGAACATGCTTGGAAATTGAGGAAGTGATTCTTGAAAATCAGTCCGCTCTCCTGGATCTCTCTTCTCTCCAGCGCCATATCCCATGGTATTTTTCCAAACAAATTTTTAGCATGGTTTTAAGATAACACTTCAGTCATGATTTTGCATCCTTTGCCTCACTATTTGCTTTGGATTTCCCCTTTCAAAATGAAAAATTAAACAAAATTCATATTTTGAACAGTGCAATAAGCTTTTTTTCCCATTAGGAAACCTAGAGGCTCTGTGCTGATCGCATGGAGCTTTCACAAAAATTCAGGACCACTAGCTTTGTGAACGGCTTCAGTCCCGCAAACCTGTTTAGCTGTGAAAATTCTGGACAAATTAAAATTAAATGCATGCTCAAGGACCTCAAAAATCAGTCTCCACATGAGATTAAGATCAGTCCAAGTAGATGTAATCTACAGTAATATGTTAATTCTGTTGCAGAATGCGGACGAGCATTTCAGTAATAACCACACTGATGCTAATAAAACCAAGGTGTCTAGAGAGAATAATTCCTGTATGACCTTGCTGCTTTCCGGTGAATGACCTTGTAAGATTGGAGAGTGATGGTTGAAAATGTTCTGATACAATGCTTTTCTATTAGAGAATGATTCCAAAACTGGCACATCACAGAAGGACGTATATAGTGTCCTGAAGAATTTGACACAAAATTATTTACCTTGTTTGTTTGAATAATTCTGAAATTTGCAACTTAATGTGATCACAAATCTCTGTTTGAACTAGTATGTCAGTATTTGAAATGTGTAAGGTACAATACAAAGTTCAAAGCAAGAAACTAAGTATGGAGACTTTCAATAAACTTCTGTCAGTGTTTCTCACCCTTTTTAATTTGTTCTTTGAAAATCTTTACTTTTCATTCACAACATGAAGAAGGAATGAAAACATACAATGTTTTTCATTTTTTAACTACAGGTACTTAAAGGAGTGTATTAAGGCAAAATGCAGGCCAGCATCTCTTACATAGAGAAAAAGGTATCAGGTTTATTATTTTGGACTTCTTTGTAATTTATATAATTAAGACACTGAGATAATAGCAGTGTTCTCATGGTTTGGGAAGAAATACCTGCATTCTGCAGAGAAAACAGATGTTTTATCAAACTCTGAAGATAATCAGCATATTTACATACACACTTTTATGTTTAACTGCCAATTTCTGTTTCCCAATTAAAGTGGTTTATTTGACTGTTATCCTTAGCTAATTAGTACTTATTTTAGGAAGTGAATACAGAGTAGGTTTCATGGGAAAGTAAACTCATTGGCTTCAAGTAGGGAGAATAGCTTGATGGCTGAAAGAGAATTGCCCCAGATAATGAATTCCTGCATGTTTTGTAATGTAACCTAATGCCTCATGCAGCTACTAAACTCCCAGATGGCCCAGCAGAGGCATATACTCATCAGGTGACATATTAGCCAATTTAAAAGATAATTAGTAAGCACCCCTCTTTCTGTATTCTTTAAGCATTAGGAAGATTCACATTCTGCTTTTTTATGTACTGGCCTCCAATTCAAAACATATGGAGCAATTCCTTTTTTTCTTTTTCCTAGAGGTGCTGCTTTCCTGCTGCTCCCATTGACTTCAGCACATACTTATTTGCTAAAGATGCCGCTGTGCATTTTGGCTCATGAACCTTTGATTTTCCAAACATCTTCACTGTCAGGGTATCTGCTATTGCAGATGCCTCTTCCTGGTTTCACAGCAAGGGCAATTTATTTTTATCTTTCTTATACCAACAGCCCTGATGCTTTTACTTCACCAAGAGGCGTATGGTTCAGTTACTGGAGGATGTCAGTGCTGTGTAAGTGTTGGCATTGGGACAGGCCAAAAGTTTGGTAAATTTATTCACCAAAACCAGGAGGCAGTGAAAGGATATGCAGGAGGTGGGTGTAGAGTGTGGCTTAATTCTGAGCCATCATATGGACCTGGCTCCATCTCTTTAGACAGGCGTCTTAAAACTGAGCCCAAATAAACTGAGGGTATAAAAGCTGAGTATAGCTCTCCCTAAGGACTTAGGCTGGACAGGCTCTGAACCAAAGGGCACAGCTGTTCTGTTCTGGTATTAAGTAGATCACTAGATTCCTCTGCCCATAACATTCCAGCTTGATTTCCTTCCCAAGCAGCAAACAATGAAAGGTGTGAAGTCTTGGGCCAGCACTGTGGGAGGCATGAGCTGGGACCTGACCCTTCACCATTTGGGTTTCAGACTATTTAGCCTGAATCAGTTTTGCATGCCCCAGATTCCCACCCTACATTTAATTGTTCCACAGAATATCCACATCCATTCTAGCAAGTGTTTATAACTTGAAAGGATTTGAGGTATACATACGTATACTTAAGCATATAAGTCAACATACATAGAATAGTTGCATATACTGGACTCAGTTGTCTGTCTAAAAATATGTTTTGATCTTTTAATCACAGCTGTTCTCTCCTTCATTTTTTTTTACCCAATTGCTTTTCAGTCATAAATTTCACTTTTTTCAAATTTGCTCATACCTTAGTCTCTAGTTTTCTACCACTAAAATCTTGACAGGACAATTTGTATAGGTATTATGAACAGGGAATTTAATTTGAATAGATTGTCATGCACCTACCAGTTAGTCTCATGTAAGTGCTTAAGCAGCCATAGAAAAGTCCTGAGTCTACCTCTAGATCTGTAATTATTTTATGTTAATCCTTATATATATAATTTGGGCAGATCCTCAAACCTCTCCACCCACTTGCTCTGTAGCAGGTGGTTCCTGCCAAGTTCAGTGACATACACGAAGAGCAGATGGTGATCCCACTCTTCTCCCCAAATTCAGGATCTGGGGCTTTTGCAAGACACTTATATTTCTGGATGGTTAGGTCTTCACTCCAGGCAAAGCACAGGGTGACACCGAAGGGTGTTATTTTCCCAGGCTGTGGCAGAGGTGGCACCTGGCTGATCAGCCTGGATGTTTCCACGTCTTGCCATTGCTTCTCTTCTTTGTTATATTTACATACTTTGATGTACAGCAATTTCTTCTCAGCCCTCAAAGCTGCCCTTCTCCAACAGCCAATAACTGTCTGTCATGGAGCTGTTCATAGCTGTGCACCCTCCATGTAGAACCTGTGCCCTGACTTTCAAGTCCTTAGCTGTTATTCCACAATTAAACCCCACGTCAGACACAAGGACTCCTAGTGCCAGGCTCTGTTTCACACAGCAGACTCCCACAGCCAGATGGTGACAAGCCTGGCAGGACAGGGCAGGGGCCTAGCAGGGTAAGGCAGAGTTAGCAAAAAGCCTGTGGCTGCTCTTACTGGGCTTGCTACCCCCTGCAAATGCTTATGGAGAGTAAGGAGAATTTTCTGTCACAGCGATGTACCAATTACATATCTTCCCAGCCATCACAGGAAGAGGATTCATAGACTGCCCATTACAAACTCTTTATCCTGTGTCTCATCAATGCACGTGCTGCTGGCATGCAGTGGCTCTTTTTTCCCAGTAGAAAAGTAGGAAAAATGGTAAAATGTTCCCTTCCCCATCTTCAGAAATATCAAACCTGTTCAGTCCCAGTAAATTGCAATGTACTGGCAGGGAGCAAGCGCTTGGAATTTCTGTCTCTGTGTCTTCTCTTGGAATACCTCCCAGCTGAAATCACCTAGGTGCCTGCTGTGGATTGCATGAATATGGGCAAATATCTGGATTCCATAAGTTCCTTCTTCTACACTCCTTCAAATTAAGGACAGCCATGCAGACTTCTGTGAAACATTGGTGGGGAAAAAAGGCTCTGAGACCTAGAGGTGAAATTTTTCACAGCTGTGAATGTATACACAGCCAAGTGTTAAAACCTTGAAAAAGAGATTAAATGTGTAAATGAGAGGCATTCCAAAGAGACAGCAACAGAAGTCTGCACAGCAACAATTAGGAATACTATGTAAAAGGTGTTATATTGAAAGAGAGAATTTATACATCTCTGTGAATGGGACAAAATTTAAACGATAATTAGTCTTGTTGACAGACTAGTAATTTTGCCTATTGAAAGTTTATTGTTTATAAAAACTGTCATAAGAGTATTAGGTCTATAAAACTAATGATCACAGAGTCTATGGCTCAAATTTTGGAAAAAAAGGTTTAACTGTGTTGGAGGCCACATAGTTTTTATTTGACTTACAATTTACAACAAAATTATTTAACAGGTTTGTTCTTAAATACCTGTGACATTCATTGTGAAGAGCCTCAAAGAAGTTTTGCTGTCCTTAATATCTTCAGGGATCTGTCAGCAAAAATTACTTTGAAGAGCAAAACTATCTCTCCCTGAAATCAATAGAGTCACCCACACTGACTTCAGAGGGTGCTCCATCAGGCACTGGTGACCAACTTTAAAGTACAAAGTCATTTCAACAATTTTTAGCTAAAGAAGGGGTGTTCAGCAGGACACAGCTCAGGCCTTAGGAGTAAATGCATTTACATCTGAATAATTCTATGTAATATATATATTTGCACTACAATATTTATGAATATGTGTGGAAGGAACCTATAGAGCATGTAGCAATGCAGTACCCAGAAGAATGAGGTATTTTGGAAGACAAATAAAATAAGTTGATAGATGTTCAGGGAGGTTTCGGGGTAATACTCTGAAAAATCTGTACAAATTACTTTTTCAATGTGGCAAGTATCATGCATAACTACTAAGGAGTCATAGAATCATAGAATGATTTGGATTGGAAAGGACCTTGAAGGTCATTTCGTTTGAACTCCCCTGCCATGGGCAGGGACAGTTTTCACTAGACCAGATTGCTCAGAGCTCCATCCTACCTGGCTTTGAACACTTCCAGGGATGGAGCATCCACAGCTTCTCTGGGCAACCTCTTCCAGTGTTGCACCACCCTCACAGTAAAGAATTTCTTCTTAGTATCTAATCTAAACCGGCCTTCTTTCAGTTTAAAGCCATTCCCCTTTGCCTACCATTACACACCCTTGTAAAAAGTCCCTCTCCAACTTTTTCTTTTTTCAACTCAGGACAGCCCAAGAGCTCTATTAGTTTTGGGTTTGAGCAAGTATATAGGAAAAGTGTTTTAATTTCAAATCTGAAATGAAGGCAAGGCTGGGCTTGATTCTGTTGTTTAGTGATAAAATAAACATTTCTTCATGTTCTTCTGATGTTCCTTCATAGCTGCAACTAATGATGGATGTCACGTGTGATTAGTTGAGTTTCAATACAAGATTGTGCTGAACTGAAACTGGGTTTGAAAAGGAGATCCTTAGGCAAAATTTTCTGCACTGTGCAAGGAGCAAGGCCCTTCATGTTCCAGACTGACTTTTGATTATAACTGTAGTTTCAGATTCAAGTCAAATGATTCAATATGAAGTACTTAATTTTTGAAGAGATTATACATTGAGGTTCCATTACTCAATCCTGCTTCCCTTTCCACATTCCCCTACACAGGAGTGCTTTGCAACTTTTTTATTATTATTTTCCATTGTAAGTAGTGCTCTTCTGGTTTCCTTTCCCATTTTCCTCTCATAACTCCTGAATGTATTGCTTTGTTCCGACATTAAAAAGCTGCAAATATTATAATAAAATTGCTTAAAATCATTGGAAGGAAGCACTGGAGCACAGGACTTTGCATTTCAGATCGTAAAACCAACACAAATAATTTAGTTCAAATTGGGAGGACTGTAACTCAGTGTTCAACAGAGGGGCCTGTTGCTGATCTATATTTTATGGAACGTACATTTTTAATGAAAAAGGAACAGTTTTCCATTTTGAAATGGAATGAACTAGTGATTGTTCTGTAATTTAAAAAGAAAAAAAAAAGAAAAAAGAAATCTCTTGCTGCTCCTGGCTGCAGTAACACACCTGATTGCTTATTTTCCTTGTAGGTCAGTTCTAACACCTCATTCCCCCCCCCCCAAAGAGAACTCTGCACCCCCTCATTTCTCCCATCTCCTCCCTTACTTCCCCCTCACCTGACCCCTTTTCCACAGGTACATCCCAGGCTATTGCTCCTTCCTTTGAAATGCCCAGACTTGCCCACAGTACTCTCCAGCAGGGTCCATGCACAGTGGAATAGATTTTCCATCTCAACACCCAAAGAGGCCAACCAAGTCCTGGGGTGCATCAGGCATGGCCTCACCAGCAGGTCAAGGGAAGTGACTCCCCTCTGCCCTGCGCTGGGGCAGCCTCACCTCGAATCCTGTGTGCAGTTTTGGGTGCCCCAACTCAAGAAAGATATAAAGCTATAAGAGAGTGCCCAAAGGAGACACACAAAGATGGTGAAGGGTCTTGAGGGGAGGCCGTATGAGTAGCGCCTGAGGTCACTTGGCTTGTTCAGCTTGGAGGAGACTGAGGGGAGACCTCATTGCAGTTACAGCTTCCTCACAAGGGAAAGAGGAAGGGTGGACACTGATCTCTCCTCTGTGGTGACAGGACCCAAGGGAATGACATGAGGCTGTGTCAGGGAAGGTTTAGATTGGATATTAGGAAAAGGTTCTTCATGCAGAGCATTGTTGGGCTCTGGAACAGGCTCCATAGGGAAGTGGTCACAGCACTAAGACTGACAGTTCAAGAAACATTTGGACAATGCTCTCAGGCACATGGTGAGACTCTTGGAGTATCCAATGCACAGCCAGGAATTGTATTTGATGATCCTTGTGGATTTCTTCCAATTCAGCATATTCTATGACTTGTCTTGGCCATCTGTGCTGGACCCCTCCACGATTTCATGCCCTGAACAGGGGTGTTATTCAGAAACCAGGACCCCCTTCCATAAATCAATGTGTCCTTCTTTGCCCAGACCACTTTGGACAGGGCAGTCTAAAGAGGTGATTGCTGCCCTGGGGCTGGAACAAGTGGGGTCTGTGTTACAAGCTTGATCTGTCATTGTGGGTTTATTTTGATTTAAGGTAGCTATTCCACTATTCTCAGATTGCCTTTCGCTCTTTTCAAGGGGGTGTAGATTGACAGCATTAGCAAAGCAACACAAAGAAATGCAAACTGCAGATGCCAGCTCCCTCCCTGGCCTGAAGAGAAACTTTCTCCTTTCACAAGCACAGCACAAATGCCCAGTCATCCATTCCCTAGCAGGAATAAGGGAGAAATTATCCTAGAATATGGCCCAATGCCAGCATACTACAAAGATCCATATACTATATGTAGTGGCACTGCACTTTGTATATTTTGAATCTCAAACGTTTTTGCAAGAGCCTCTGCTGGGTCTCTTTTATCAGCCATGGGCACTTGCAAAAGGGAAGGGGAGGATTTGGAAGGAAAGTTAACAAGAAGCCTTCTCACAGAAAAAACCTTTCCAGGGGCTAAAACCAGATGAAACAAAACTCTAAGCTGCTGCTCTATCTCCCTCTAGCGAAGCAGCAGCATCTGGGAGGGGCAGCTGCTGCTGCCTCATGTCTCATTTTGCTGCATCTTCAGGCATTCATCCACCAACCACAGTTGGCTTTCTTTTCCTCTTTAACCTTATTGCACATACTGCCGTATCCTTCCTCCAAAAACAAACTAACTGACAAAACAAACAAACAAACAAAAAAGTCCAAACTAAAACCAAGCACAAGATCTGCACAGCACACAAAACTCTGTATATGGATTTTGCTCTGCTGTTCTTCTTGTATTCTTTTCTTTCAGCTCACAGAAGAAGGGGTGACTAAGCCTTTCCTGATGATTGCAAAACTCCAGGTGTTTGAAAAAGAAAAATCACTCCATAACTATTTCTACTAACAAATGTAAGCAAGATTAATGAATTAATAAATTTTGATGACAGCATCTAGGCAGCCGTTGTTATTCCTGTGTTAAATCTGACTAGTAATTGGGATATGATTATTCTACTTAAAAGAGTATGTTGGAGGATGTTTGGATCTGGTTTCTCTGACAGCTCAATCACAATTAATTTTGTCCTATAGAAAGTAGCAGTATGGAGACCAGCTGCCAATGTAATTATTTACATCCTCCTGACATGATCTTACAGTGCAACAGCATGTCGAAAATAGGGATTCATGTTATGTGTCATATGCCTTCTCTTCAAAATGCAGGCAGTATATGTACATGGCCATGCAGCACCCTAAAACAGATTAGTGTGGTCTTACAGGTTTAAAGCCAAGATTACCTTAAAATTAATTTAAAGCTTCATATCTGACCAGCAAGTACATCACATGAGACATTTTCCATCCTGCACTCATTATAATCTTGAGGTCCGTATTATTTTCTGTCTGCAAAGATAAAAGCAGAATCTGACTTCTTGCATGCAGTGCGTTGTTCCTGCCAAAGCAGGAAAGTAAGAAGCCAACTTGCAAACTCCCCAGCTGCTACAAGGTCCAGATCTCCATTTTGGACTGGTCCTTCCTTCACACACTTAGTTGCCATTTGTTCACTCTTAAGGAGCATGCTCATCAGTCACATTTCAACAGGCCTGCACAGAGGAAATCTGTTTTTATCTTTACATCCTACAGAAGGGCAGTATTTTTCTAAGACAATAATTTGAAATCAAGAGGGAACACTTAACCAGTTCCACAAGGTATCTCTCTCTCCCATCAAATATGTGATTAACATATAGCAGGAGAGAAAGCGAGTCCCAGGAGGGTAATGAGAGAAGACTAATGCTACCTTTACATCATGGTTAACCTGTAACAAGAATCTATTTAATCCTGGGGATTTGTTGAGTCTTTTCAATTGTACATTTATCCAGCTATAGACTGTCTCTAAAATGTATTATCTGGCTCTTTCAAGGATGAGTGGTGCTTCTAATCAATTCCCCCACAAAATTAGATACTGTTTACATACTATAACTGCAAACATCCTTGACTTCTGGAGATTTGCATTCCACACATCTCTGGCTTTTTCTTCTGGTACTGTTATGGAATTATAGAGGCAGAAGACTCAACTGCTTTATGTATTCCTGACATGCACTAGATTTTTTTCAAAACATGCTCATTAATCGGTGTTACTGGTTTGCTCTGCTGCAGAGTGTACTGTAAGAATGTACATTTTAGAGAGAAAAAGGAAATCAATTGCTTTCTAGCAGTCTGTACAAAGTTTTCAGATGTATTCTACCTTACATTCTATTCTATATCCCACAGGTGACAAAAAACTGTGAAAAATCAGTGGAAATAATGTTACTAACTGCAACACTACATGTTACACATATTATGTTCACATAATATGTATATAAGGTTTTATATAGGTAAGTCCGGCTCCTCTTTCTTCCAGAAGCCCAGCACAAGGCAAATTCCTGCAGGTGGTTTTGCCAGTGTTGCAGCAGGGCTTGAAGTAGCTCAAAACAGCACCTGCCCCAGGATGTCTAAAGACAACTTGTAATAAAAATCACAAAGATGCAAAATGTTGCTCCTTGGATTTCCAAAATGTGTCAATTGACAAGGTCATGAGTCAAATCAGGTGGGATCTGCAGAAAATTCAACCGGCTGTATTGGTATTTTGGGTAGTACTTGAAAGGTGACAGAAAATCAGTAATTTATTTCCTGTGTTTCAAATTTCAGCTTCTAAAAGTGACAGGTTTCCAGGGGTTTTGACACTTGACTAATAAACACTGTGTCTCATTTCTCCATTCTAGGGCATCAGGTTAGCTCTGACTCACAAGAAAAAAACCTCCTATTAGGTAATGAACATCATGACCTGCAACTCTCAGCCCCTATTAGTCACAAGAAAATGACTCCTTAAGAGCTATATTATTTATTTCAGCAACCACCAGTAGAATAGGCAGGACAGTGGGGTTTGCATGTAAATAGATATGAGCTGATTGCTTTTAGGTTTGTAGCTAATTAGGAAATTTGGGGACCTCTGATACTAATCTATTTAACCTCGAGAGAAAATCATTGCAAGAGAAAACATTACAGTAATGAAATCCCCTTTGCGTGCAGCTCTGATTGCTGATGCGTATGGACAGTAAAACAGGCAGACCTGTGCTGCTGGTCTCCCTCTGCCTCACACAGACAAACAGAACCGCAGATGGAAGCCTACGCCATCCCTTTTACAGAAGCAATTGGCTTTATCGTCTGGTCGGCAGGTGGAACCCTCCTACTTCTTTTTCCTCTTACAGCTTCCCTCGAAATTAAGAGAAAGGCAGCCGCCATCCTTCTGCCGGCTCTGCTTCACCTGTGGGGCAGCCCTGCTCTCTCTCCTCATCTCTGATCCCACTGTCACTGTCCCCAGAAGGTGAATAGGACCTTTCAAAAAAAGGGGAGATAAAGCTGTTTCTTGAGGGCTACAATTCATTGCCCGACCATAAATACAACTCTGAAATACTATGAAAATAGAACATGCCATTAAGCTTTTCTGACAAATGTGTGTTAGTTTTCCCCCTTGAAGGGGTTCACAAGAAACCTGGAGAGGTACTTTTTACAGGGAAAAGAGCAATGGCTTTAAACTTAAAGAGGGTAGGTTTAAATTAGCTATAAGGAAGAGATTCAAAGTAGTATCTGGTCAAAGAGTTCTAGGACACCAATTAGTACTTTAGCTTTTAAAGCCTGAGCATTCAACACCTTTCACATAGAGATTCTTATTTAAGCAGAGATTTAAACAACTGGTTTTTCAATTCAGTTTCTTTATTACTACTTGTTTTTCTCTTTTCCCATGTTCCACACAGGGGTTTACTTACTTTTCTCCCTTCAAACACATCATATTATCAGAATATTTATTCTGCTTGTCACTAGAAAAATATTTTATTGGTTAATATAAAATAATAATCAGCTCTTTCCATTGCCAATTTCGCCTGTCAATTAATTGCTACTTGGTACTTCTGTTGAGTTCTGGTTTTGGTCAAAGTGAATTATTTTTCTTATTTTAAAACATTTACGACAAATCAGTCCCACTTACCTCTGGAGTCATTCTAACCGTGTGTAACCAGCAAAGCCTGGAGCAGTAGGGTCATGTGTGAAGGATGCTGCTGCTTCTTAGCAGTTGATCTATGTCCTCACATCCCCCCTCTCCCCTCCATACAGCTGCGTGCCCTACCAGCCTTTTCTTTCTAAGTGATACTGCATTGCAAATGCATCTACATCTTCTTTGCTTTTAGCAGTACTGGTCCAGAGATTTTTCCTTCCCATTTCATGCATGTGTGTCAGCTTATTTTTTCTCCAGATGGATTAGCTTCATGTTTCCAAGTTCAGCATCACTCCTTCCTCAAAAATATTAGCAACTACTCCCCAGTCTCCTTTCTGTGATGCTCTATTGCTCCTAAGGGTTTCACTGTTTAACACTCTTACTCCTCTTTTTATGTTTAAATTTCTTCTCTGAAACAGGTTTCTTATTTCCTGGCCTGCCTCAAAAGAATACATAATGCAAAGAATGAGAGATGTAAGTTTTAAGCTCTTTTGGAATTTTTGCTTCATTATTCATTGCTCTTTGTGAGCTAACAGTTTATTCTCAGATATTAAAAGAGATATTGCCTCCACAACTACATTAAACACACATCATATAGAATTATGCTTTACATAGTCTTATATCAAAATTCTCATTTTCTCCTTAAATGATTAGTTCACTACATTTTTTCTTCTACTTTATCACTGCAAATTACTTCATGTTTTATTGCAGCAGGCTATTGTTTGTAACTTGCTATAAGGTATTTATATTTTCTCCTAAAACAAATATATTTCCCAAAATTCTTTTAAACTTTGAAATCCAAAAGAATAATTCTATGTATTCATCATTTGGTGACAAAGGGGTTACAGCTAAGAATTTTTTCTTCCAATCTCTAATCTCTTCTGACTGACCAATGGCTGCACCTAAATTCCCACTATTTTTTTCTTTTAGCATTTCTGTGAGTTTTCAACTTGTAGAATGTCTCTAACTGGCAGCATCAGGAATGGAAAGCCTGTATTCATTCACTTAACAAGCCTAGCACAAGCAGCAGCGTCAGTGATGCTCTGATGCTGGCTCTGCCACAGAAAGAACAGATCCAAATCTCCCCCCTTTTATGGCAATGTATAAATCATCTCAACTCCAGAGGGAGATGCACCATGTAAATACACAAAAAGCAAAGCTCATTATTACGAAAGAAAATATATCCTTAGAATATGTCATTAAATAATGGTGTCTTTGCTGAAGGTAAAGTTCCTTGTCAGGGAAAGGGGAAGCCACAGATGACAGATGGCAGGAACATCATTTTGGTTAGGAGCACAAGAATAAAATGTGCCTGCACAAAGTAATACATTGATTTGTAACACATCAGCTCTGTTGTGGTAACTCTTTGTGTTTACCACGAGATAATTGAGAGGCAGCTTATCCCTAAGTGAAACTGAGATAAAGCTGTTGTTCATCTACAATTGAAGCAGTATATGTCAATGAGCAATAGCAGTAGAATAGCTAATAGCAGATCCACTCCCTCTCCTGAGATATGTACAAAGTCCTTGATGATTAGAATGCATGAATGTCTAACCTGAACTGGAAGAAAATGCCCATCTTTAATAGCCAGTTCTGGATATAGTTTTGCTCTGAGATCAGTGAAGATTTAAACTAAGAGCCTCAGCTTATCCATAGCAGCTACACATTGCTTACAACATGTCAATACTTTCTGCCTACTTTAGGACTGAATTTTGAACTGGAAGAAAAACATTTTTTTCCTTATTGTCCCTTGGTTTTTTACTATCTTATGTTGTTGCAAATAATTGTTTTCTCTGATAAGGTTTGGAGGTAGGGGACAAAATAAATAGTGTTGTTCTGTCCTTTTTCCCTTTCCACCTGTGAATATAGAATATAATTGGTGAGATCCAAAACTATTATATATGGAGGCAGCAAAAAGCTAGGTTTGTAATGAGTAAAGCTAGAGACACTTGTGCACAGCAACCAAGAGGTCTGGGCACCTTCATAACAACTGCAGGACCCAACTAACTAACCACTAACACTAACAGCATTGATGATTTCTGTTCAGACCTCAGAGGAAGCTGATCTATTTTCTGTGCTATGTTTGCACACATTAATTACCAAATGAAGATTTTGTTCCGTGTGCTAGAGAAAAATATTCCTCAGAAAAAGAGTTCATTCCTGGTGTGACCATTCCAGAGAACACCCACTCCCAGAAGTGGACACCTGAGCAGGTCCAGACCTGCAGAGACATGCAGGATTCTCCAGCATAGCTGGTCAGCAGCTCCATGAGACATCAGTGTTTTCCAGTTTGGAAGCACATTTAATACAATGAGAACTAGAGAAGGAAATATGGATCTGAGGGAGATGGTAACCCCTTCAGATTATAAACTTTCAGGTGTGGACAATTTGGTTGTTCTTTTACTGGATGTTGCTGCCCTGACCCCTGCCCAGTGTCTAACACTGAATACACAAAAGAATTGTGCTGATGACCTTGGGGGGTTGACCTGTTGAAGTCATCAGACTCACCAGACTATTATCTTCAATGCAGATTAATAGAAGGATGCTTGCAATCTAGATTAGCTTCCCTTCATTAACTAGGTTGTGTGCCCAACCCAGAATGCTAACCATGTTCTTCATAACACTATAAAAAAGAGGTCACCAAATTGTTGAGCCCTTTCTATTTAAAAATGACCATAGTAAATGTGCAACAGGAGCTGTCTATTAGAAAAACCCTACAATCTTTATATATTGCAATCTTGGTCTTTCCAAGACTTTCCTCTGTTTTTCCCTGAAGAAAGATACAATACATCATGTCTGTATAATCTTGTTATCCCAAGACCAGATGGGATAAAGACCTTAAAAGCCTGGTTCTATTTTTCACAGTCTACTTCTAAATAAAAGGCCTGAGGAAGAAGTGAAAATAATATTTCTCTTCTCTTTGCTGTTCTTGAATGATCCAAGGGATAGAAGCCATGTCAGTGTATCTCTGATGTCCGGTAAGAGAACTAAAGAGTGAACTTCCCATCCTTGCTCCTTTCACCCACCTGGGGAAAGGAAGCATTCTTTCCACCAAATGTTGAGGACAGCAGGCGAGGGTTTTGTTTCCCCACTGGCTCTGTTGGAGGTCCTCATTGCGTGGCACTGCAGGAACCTTCCCTTAGCTGTGGGTGCTGCTTGGTGAGTAATTATTTTCTCTAATTCCAGGCTTTTCACACTCCAGCGAGTATCATACGCTTGGCTGTAATCTTTACCAGTCTCAAGTGGCTCTTCTCACATGAAAGCTCTGGAATCACAGTACCTTTAAACTGCTTCTTTCTTTTTCTACTCCTAGAGGAGTTTGAGATGCAGACGGATGCAGCTTTGCTTTGTGTTCCTCACCAAGGGACCCACCTTGACACCAGGCTCAGCATTGTAGATGCACAGATGATCTCTGCAGACATCATCCTGCAATGTCCCTTCCAAGTAATAGAGCATACAAAACTCCCTGAAACTCGTCAGACTCACAGAAATCTTCTTTGGGTGCAGAATGCAAGCAAGAAGCAGGATGAAAGGATCTGTGATACCATATCCTGTTGCATATACTTACTTCCAGTGTCTCTAGTACCTCATTGCTGCACCATGCAGGGCCTTGCCTGCAAGTTTTTGTGACAAATCCAAAGGAATAATCTCAGAGATTTTATGGAAATACAGTATTTCACAACCACAGTATAACTTCCCAAAAGTATGCCTGAAACACAAAAATATTCTTAAATAAAATGGACAGAAATAAAAGTAATTATGGCAGTAAAATCTTTTTACCCCTTCTCTGTTTTAATTAAATTTCAGTACCTCAAATCAGACATTAAATGAATCTTAGCACTGTTACTGCAGGAGACTGGCACTTTTAAAACACAAAACCTCAATGCTCTATCTTTAAAGCACTACAAAATCAGGATTCTTGGGCCAAAATTTGGCTCTTTGTCATGGATAGAATACCAGACAGATTGGACATCAGAGTATTTTTTCAGAAACAAACTTTTCTAAGAAACGAGCAAATGAAACATTCTGCAAGGCAAAATGCCATTGAACTGATTAGATAGACAAGGCCATGTTGGATGGGGCTTAGAGCAACCTGTTTTAATGAAAGCTGTCACTGCCCATGGCAGAGGGGTTAGAATTAGATGGTTTTTACAGTCTCTTCCAACGCAAATAATTCTGTGATTCTAGGCTTCTGAATCGCCAGGTATCTACAAGAAAACTTAATTTTCCAGCAATTTTCAGAATTGTCAAAGTAGCTGAATTATCCCAGCAGAGTTTGGAAGGTACCTACATTTGCTGAGCTGGAAATAATCACTACTCTCTTATCAGCTTCCCAACTCCATTAATATAAAATAGATACACAGTCAGATCCAGTGTCACACACTAACCGCTTGTGCTTCTCACAATCTCCAAGGTCTGAACCTCCATTAGGGATTCATTTTACAATACTGAGACATTAATTCTCACCCATGATGAGCATTGCATGTCCCTGACAGAAAAGCAGCCAGGATTTTCGGGGATATGAGATCACACCTATTAATAGACAGGCAGCCCTCAAATTGGGTGCCAGTAAATAAAGTATCTTGGCAGCCCACTTAGGGAAATGGGTGGTAGGAAGGAGATAGGAAGCTCTTCTGTTTGAGGGAAAGGTGGGTTAAATGAGGCAAAGGCATTTAAAGCAGATTAAATGAGAACAGAGGGGAGCTGTTCTGCCTTAGACAGGAAATTAAAATTGGGAGCATATGGCTGTAGGGGCACAGGGAAGGAGTGGCAGGTGGACAGGAAAGTTTCCCTCCCATCGAACTCTCCTCTGTGCCTTCATTCCTGTACTGCTGAGCAGAGCTTTTCCTGACAATTCCTATTACCACCTGGTAATTTATAGTCATCTCTCTCTCAGGTGAACCAAAACACCTCTCCTCTGATGGACTGTGTTCTGCAAAGCATGAGGTTTTACAGTACAGCTGCTATGTGTTATGCCACACAGCAAATGTGGGAATATTTGTGTGGGTTTTTTAATACAACAAATATATTTCCCCAGATGCTCTTGACTGAACATATGGTTAATGGGAGTGTGTTCAGCTTTTCAGAATAAAATGTCTTTAGAAAGGAGAAGATACTAAAAAGCTCAAGAGTCCAAGGTGATTTTTTAAATGTAAAACAAGCTTTCAGCTGCAGTTGCAATCCTTTCTTGTCAAAACTGCTTTAAAATCTACACTGCAATATTTCTCATTAGCTCCTTCTTCTTAAACATGGCATTACCCAGAGGAGATGGATCATAATAGAAGAGAGGTTTAGATTAGATGTTAGGAGGAAATTCTTTACTCAGAGGGTGGTGAGGCACTGTAACAGGTTGCCCTGAGAAACCGTGGATGCCCCGTCCCTGGAAGTGTTCAAAGTGAATTAGGATGGGCCAACCTGGTCTAGTGGAAGATGTCCCTGCCCATGGCAAAAGGGTTGGAACTAGAGGATCTCTATGGTTCCCTCCAACCTAAACATTCTATGACTCTATGAATTTTTAAACCTGTGGATGCCAGAAAATCAATCTCCAAGGGCACTTCTGAAGATTTCCTAATCAATACAGTTTCCACATTCACTAAAAGAATAAGGTGATCATCTGATGTTAATTTCACCAGATCTGTCTATTAAATATCCTCTGATCAAACCAGATCTAAGAGGTACATGTGAAGATTCTGTTGTTGTTCTTGTTGTTAAGAGAAATTCCAGAATGGAATACAGTCTAAATAGCATCTTGGAGTGCCTTCTTGTAAATACCCCTTTACAAATAAGAATACACTATAATCTTTATATGCTTTCTTATGTGCTGGGTACTTGCTCCTGATATCTTCTCGTGCTGCAGGAAAGTTTGCATTTTCCAGGCTGTGTCCACAGATTTAACAGAAATAGGTTTTCAACTCCATGGTTTATTTTCATGTCTTCACCATCCCTACAAAGAACCCAAACATCAAGTAATGCACATCAGCAAAGTACCATGAATGTCTTGGAAGCATGGTAATTCAGAGCAGTGGGAGATGTAGTCTTAAATTGTAATTGAATGGGGAAAAAGGGGTCTGATCAGATTTACAATTTTCATGACAATCTTTTTCAGAGGAAAAAGATTACTAATTTTGTTTAGTATTTTAGAGGCAGGAATAAAAGTCCTTCTATAAGCAAACCTATTTTTAGGAATTCTGTCGTGATTAATATCTTCTCTACAAATTTATTTGCATCTCAGATTTTGAGAATAATGATAATTTTTTTTACTGCCACAGCCTCTGTTTGCTCAATTGATTGTCTTGTTATTGTTTTTGTCTGCTCATCTATACCAGTGAAATGATCTTGTTCTTTCCCCTTTTCTGACTTTCTCAGATCATTTAACAATGAGACACACTTTCCATGTAGCCCTTTAAGATGAAAAAAGGAAAACACTGTGGGGAGAGGGACAGAGAACCGAAGTTAGTGTCTGATTCATAAAAAGTAATTTACTTGCTGACAGTGATTTTGCTTTCCAAATGTCTTTTTCTTTTCCAAAAATGGCTGTGTTCATGGTTAGATCCATTTCTAATTTTTTTTCCCCGTAGGGCCATAGTTCAGTGGTTCATTACCACAATCTAGCTTTATTTGAATCTGGAAATGCTAAGGTTGCGTTTGTCTTTGGAATAATAAATAAATAAATAAATATAAAGCAAAACACTATTTTTATTGTAGTTACCATTAAAATGCACAGAAAGTTACAGAAAGTATAAAAAATCATTCAACTCCTACTTCTTTGACACTTTAAAAATATTATTTAAAGTTAAATTTACTTATTCCTCAAAACCCAAATTTGTTTGCAATAGACTTTAGTGAGGATCTTCTTGAGCTGTGCTACAGGGCATGTGCTGGACTGCAGCCCAGACCACGTGCCTGCTCAGGCAACACTCACAATTTGGTGTCACCTCCATATACCACAGGCTGGGATGCTGGGGGCAGTGGTTGCTGTTCACCCCTCCTACCGACTGAGAAATGGGTAAGGGATTGGCACATATCTGACACCAAGTATCCGGGCACGTTATGTCTGCTTTTTCTCTAGCCTAACAGCATATGGAGCAAAGCCAGAACCAAAGTGCAAGTACGCCTGCGTGAGGAGGAATTCCTTCCCTTCACTGTGCCCAACAATGGCAACGTGCATCTGCCCTGACACAAGGAAACTGACAGGCTCACATGACGTGTGAGTCCCACAGGCTTAAGCAAATATAAATATCCAGTTCACTGAGTGGTAACATGTTAGTCTGCAAATTATCTCTGGCACTAAATTGTAAATGATAACTGAACAGTACAGTGTGCTGTGGGTAGTAGTTAAGAAAACCATAAGCAGCTGAATTTTATTTTTCTTAATATATCTGTCACTTACCTAGCACGCTGGTATAGGACAGTGCAATACCATTTTACTTCATCTAATCAGCTTCCATGACACATAAAATAATATTTCTGTGATCTGTGACTCTTCCCCCTGTGCAAGTGAACTAGCAATAAATAGAGCGAGGAACAAGGCAGGAGGGGGAATGGCCCCTCAGCATAGGCCAGCTATTGAAAAGCATGATGCAGTCTCATAAAATGAGATTGTCATAAACTATTTCCCCTGAAGCAATATAGAAGCAGAGGACCAAAACGTGTCCGTTGGTTTTTCTTATTTGCTGTTACTATAGCTATGCCATACTCTGACATGAGAGGAAATAATGTTGCTAGGAGGAGAGGAGAGGAGAGGAGAGGAGAGGAGAGGAGAGGAGAGGAGAGGACCTGATCCATGATCCTTGATGTCCCCAGGAGAATCCAAATTCTGTTGCAAGGATTGTGGAGGTGCTCTGGGAGACAGGAAATGCTGCAACAACTTCCTTCTGATGAAGAAGTAATACTTTGCAGTATTAAATGTGAGATTTGTGAATAGATAAGTGGAACAGTTAGCTTTTTCAATTTGCAAAAAAAGTAAGAAATAAATTTTTAAAATCAATGTTTCTTGTGCTTCGTGTTATTATCCACAGTTTTCCAGTTTCAAGCATACCATAGATATAACTAAATTGTCTACCACTCTGGCACTACAAATGAGAAGAAAAGCTGAAAGCTGTATCACTTGCATGGCCTCCTTTCTGGCATACAAGGAGTTCAGAAAACAGCTTTAAACTCTTGAATAAACATCACACTGTAATCTACTGGGGTAATTTTTCATTCACTAATTTGGACAGAGAGGCACAGAGAGAGGCTGAAAAGAAATCCATACCCTGTAATTTTGGCAGTAAGTGAAAGTGCCTATAGAAAGAGTTTAATGACACAAAATTTCCCGACAAAGTGAGGGAGACTGAGAGATCTCAGTACATACTTCAGTCCATGTCTAGAAGATAACATCCCTCTTCCTTGGCTGTGCAGTGTAGAGAAAACTCAACTTTTGAATCAAGTAGATCTATCAGATGCCTAAAACTGGGTAGCACCTTTTCAGCCTTTACCTCCAGTCATTATCAGTCATACACCTCAATTGTTGAGTTTAGAGCACCCTTCCTATTTCCTGAAGCAGAACTGTTGCTTCAGCACCTGCAGACTCAAGAGGACAATACTGCATTAATTTCTTCTGCATTTGATTTTCATTGGACTGATAGGAAGAAGAGGTGTCATTCAAAGCAGACCCCAAATACAAAAGAGGGAGTTTTATATACTTTTCTTTTAATCACCTGATCCTGTAATGTAACCTTTATCTCCACCTTTTCACTCTACTTCTCTGTATCAATATTAGATACCTTAAAAAATAAAAGGAGGGGGGGAGGGGAGCGGGAAATGAAAGTTGAATTAAAACATGTTTTCATGATGTTTTCTGCATCTGTCTGAGTAATTTCACTTCTTGTAATTGAAATTTTAATGGAAGGGATGTTGAAAAATGAAATAAACTAAAGAAGTATAACCAGCATCCAAGACAGTGAGGAGAATGTGAAGCTAAATCACTTACAGTCTCATATGTAATACTCTTGGCAGAGGCTTATATTTGAGGTATAAAATGTATGCAGAGGAAGTTTAATCTGTGGACTTTTGTCATTTGGTTGTATTTCAGTATGAGTGGAAGTATTTGAACAAGTCAGGTACTATCTATCATCTGATGGTATATCCTCCAGGCAAATGACGAGTTGTGTGGAGCTTCCCAGCAGCCTCCTCACCCCTAGATATTTAATCCTCCCAAAGACATTCTTGATGCTTGCCCAGTCGCTTGCACACTATTTAGTGTCAGTGTTTGAGGGCTTTGACTGGATAAAAACAGGCATCTGCAGTGGGTAAGTCTAATTTTGAAGCAGTTACCCCAGTGATCCTCTTTAACCACTGAAAAAAAATAAGACCCCAGTTTGCATTGTCTTTAGCAAATGTCTTCAAAGATTCAGGTGACCTGCACCTTTCATGTCAAGTGAGCACACGCTTCACTGACCATGAAGGGACCATAATTCACCATTTTTTAACATATTGATATGACTATGTCACATGAAGATGTCTCTGATGTTTCTGTCTGAAGTAGGTAAGAAGGTTCCTTTTTTTGTTGTTACGATTGGTACAGTTGAACCACAGACACTATCTACTACCACCACAGTACCTGGGTTTGATACAGGCTTTGAATTCACTTAATGGAAAATTTAATTATTTTCTAAGTCATTGCTGACTTAGATCAGAATAGAGAGAAATTAAAATCTTTGACAATATTCTGGTGGGTTTTGGGGGGCTTTTTTAATAAATGCAGTGTTACATATCCCATATGCTTTCACACGTCTGTTGTGTGGAAGTCCCACTTCCCAGTGAGACTGTCCAGTGTCAGTTTTCTCCACTGGAAGGGAGGAAGAGAACAAAATAGTCTAGAATAGAAGCTATTTAATAGAAGCTATATAGCTATTAAATAGAAGCTATTTAATCAATAATAATTTAACGATTGCTACTTAACAAGTAGTGGTGTCATAATTAATATTGCTTAGACCATTATTTTCAAATATGGGTCCCTTATGTTTTAAGGGTATCTGCAATATGCCTGACATTATTAAGAGCAAACAAACAAACAAACAAAACCCACAAAACACCCAAAACAAACAAAAAAGAAAAATACAATCCTTACATCAAAGTTAGCAGTGTCAAAGTAGTTTATTTAGCTGGCAAAGCAGGATTTACTCCGTTTTTCATTGCAGTGTTTTTTAAGGTCTTGGAACTTACGAGACCTTCACACACCGTAATCTTTCCCTCCTTGCTCCCAACACACGGGTTATTTGGGGGACTGAGGCTGATCTATGACACCACTGATAGGCTCTGCTGCAGGCTAAGAGGTGTTTCAGGCAATCAGGCCTTCGGGAGGCTTTAGACATTCCCGTGGATGGGTCTCGGGCGCCGGCTGAGCTCCGCCCGTCACCGCGGCTTCTGTCCATGGCGCCTGCCCGGTTCCGAGCTCCCTAAACTGCAAGAGGGAGGCGGGTGGAACAAAAAAACAAAAGTAAAAATAATATTTTTACTAGAAAGCCAGTGAAATCTTGGTGCAAATTTTAGTGAGAAAATTTTAGTATAAATTAATTTAATTAATCTGTACTAATTCTTATATTATACATATAAGAATTCAAAATAACCAACCATTTAGTAATTATTACGTTATTATAAATACTAACATAATTCTTTGTGCCAGTTTATACTTCTTGGAATAAAAGCACAAAATCAGTCTATAAATTACAAAAAACCTGTTAAAAAAAATAATAATAATTCTAAAAAAGAAGTATATGTCTTTGGCTTTTTTTTCCCTTCCGTGTGTTGATATTTTTGATTACTCTAAGAAGACAGGGAGAGGCTAGTTAAGCCTATATAACCATGTATACTGATTAAGCCAGTACATAACAAGCCACTCCATTGATGCACTAAGTCATAGTCAGGAGGCGAGAAGGAAGGGCTACTGAGTTTCAGAAGTGCCTCTCATTTGTTGATATAAGCTTCATCAGTTTTGTAGGTAAATCCCTTCCTTTTATATTGTCTGAAAGTTTCCCCAGGTTTGCAATCTTGTGCTAAAGCACACAAGGTCTTTTTCTTGTTCTCATTACTTCTAACAGCTGGATGGATAGCCTGTATACCACAGAGCGTGTAATAAATAATGAATCACTTTGAAACATTGCTTTCATGAAAAGTCACATACAAATATGATGTTTACTTGTAATTTGTTTAAGTTATAAAAACACTAGCTGAAAGGGTGACTCCCCAATAAATCTGCTGAAGTACTGGGTAATGAAGCCTAGCTTCTTTCCTTTTCTTATTTTTTAATTTTTCACATCCACTAATTTAT
The DNA here is from genome assembly GCF_017639235.1 of Corvus kubaryi. Lineage (NCBI taxonomy): Eukaryota > Metazoa > Chordata > Aves > Passeriformes > Corvidae > Corvus > Corvus kubaryi. The sequence continues at coordinate 23,952,936 of NW_024580667.1, read as the reverse complement.
GAGCCCTTTCCAAAGTTATACTCTAAGGCAAATTTTTAGCAAATTCCCCAAGTGAAATGCATCTATGGAATTGTCACGAGGTTTGCTTCAATTTTTAGTATCAGTTTTTCCCAGTTTCAATTCAATGAGCAACAAATAATAGAAAAATACCAGCTTTCATTATATCTATATTTGTTTCCCAAATGTGTCAAAGTACTAATACCTTAAGGATCAGTTAGTGAGCTCAGTTATTTGGGGTTTTTTTTTCTTCATAAATAAAATAATAGAAGTAATTATTCTAATTAAAAATGGAATTAATCAAAACTGCTAAAGAATGTCGTACTGACAGTGTCAGTTTCACCAGAGTTTTAGAAACATTTATGTATTTTAAACCAGATACTTAAACCTTTATGGATCCAGAGACTGGTTTAGCTAAGCAAGCTTCCTTTGTTCTTTACCTGCTGGGATCCAGGTCTGCAGGAACCACAGATCTCGAAAGGTTACATTCTCCATTCCTTGAGCACATCAAGATTAGCAACTGGCCACAATTATGACTATGAGATGTGGGGTTTTGGCACACAGAGAACCTTGAATGCCTTGCAAACAGCACCAAGGGCCCAAGAATTAGTGGTAGGTACAAGGTTTTCTGGTCAACATTGGCCATTCCAATCTCAAAGTCTACCTTCAAAATCCTTCTTGCTGTGATCAGATGCTCTTGTTATCAAGTATTTTCTGTCTCACTACTGGAATATTTTGGTCATTTACACTCTGCTTTGCAGACCAAGAGTCTTGTAACGAATCTACGGCATTTGGGGACTCCATTTCATTTCTATAATTCACCGTTTTTTAACGTATTGATATAGGTTCCACTGAAGTCAGTTACAGTAATTCTGTCAGGCCCTGAAGCAGCCTCTTTGAATTGGGATTATACACTTACTGATCCACAGAAGATACAAGAGATATTGTTTGTAATTTTATCAAAATAGATTTATGTGCCAAAAGCTTTCTTACTCCATTTAAAGTACACACTCAGCTCAGAGAAAAACAGAAACAAAAAGGTGGGGTTTGGATGAAAACATTCTTAAACAAAAGAGGAGATAAGACATTTTTGTCCACAGTCAAGAACTTTTCAGTGAAAGCATTTTTCAGCTTTGACTAATCAGTTTCAATATATCTGTAGGTACTGAGATTCAGAGTAAAAGAAGTTTGTAAACCTATTGGGGGAACCACTGAAATCACAAGATTATCATGATGAGCAATTAGTTATCCGTATGAGAAGCTGAATTACTGATAGTAGAGTCTAACTGCAAAATAGTGATGCAATCACTGAATAGTGATAGCAATTGACATAGAAAGAGATAAATACTCTGTTTTAAATAGATGCCATTGCAGATACTGAAAGTAAGATATTTATATCTAAGCAGCACTGACTGAAACAAATGACAAAGTGATACAAATAGAAGAAAGAACAATGCCTTGTAACATATACATCTGTGTACAAGGGCTACAAAATGCCCAGGCACTTCAATCCCTTGAACTGAGATATATATGTTTATATTGTATCTTTAAAAACGTCCAGATTACCCTGTTAATCCAGTTGTCCTCCCTTTCTGTTCCAAAACATTTGAAACTGCTTCAAAAGGAAGTTTTTCTTGAAAATGGAGGTACTTTTTTAATCCCATTGATTTAAACTTGTTTTAAAACAAGAAAAAATACTCCAGTCAGCTTCAATTAAGTATTATGGTACAATAACATTCAATAACATTCAATAATGTTCAGTAACATCCCTGAATGTGCATTAGTCAAATTTAAAAAAAAAAACCAACAAACCAATCTACTTCTTCCATGAAGTTTGAAACCACTCATAAAATAGTAACTTGTGACTAGAAAGGACTGTCCTGGTGAAACTGGACATTATTTCAGACCAGAAGCATTACCTTCGTGAACCTCATCATTAAATGTGTAGGTTTTCTAATTTGACAATTTTACATAGATTCAGGAAAAGTTTAATTACATTTAAATACCACAGAGCTGGCACTTATACAATATAAACTCCTGAATACTCTGTCTAAGATTATGACTAAACCAAAAAAACCACCCACATTTCCTTCACATTCCTCCAAGGGTATGTCTGCTATGATGCCAATTTCCCACACTAATTACAGGCACTGTTTTCAAATTCCTGGTAGCAGTAGATGTGCTTTGTAAATCACCTCCTATCAGTTGACATTGATGAGAGGAATTACTTCAAAGGGGATAAAATCAGAATAATATCACCACTTGGTTTCAATTTGGCTGCAAATGCTATTTCAAGCTACTTGACTTAACAGTAGAGAAATAATACATTTCCTATTTTTATTTAGACAGATTATTTAATTTCAAAATACCAAATTGCATTTCTTGTAGATCACTTATAAATTAGATCGCAGAATTAAGAAGCAGCTCTGAAATGTGCCCTGATGGCTGTATGCAGCTTATTGGCTGCTAAAAAACTGACACTTTTTTTAGTATTACTGCTTTTACAGGAAGGATTTCCATTTTTGTTTTTCCTCTGTTCACCCATGCACTATGTCTTGTGTTATTTGAGACATCAGTGAGAAGGTACAGACTTTAATTTTCTTGAAGGAATGGAGTAGTGGAGTAAGAGAACTGAGATGAACGTTTGAAGAATAAAAGCTCTGTAGAAGGCAGGTCTCATGTTTGCTCTGAAAACTTTAGAAGCATGAACAAGCATGCTAATACGGTTTAGTGGGTTTCTTCCTGTCAATGGCTGCCCATCTATATATGCTTAATTTTCATTGTCTAACTTGCATTGTGAAAAAAAACCATGCTAGTTTAAATCGCGTTTTATGTGGCTTTCACAACAAGCTAAGCAGATGTAGACTTTCATTAGGTTTCTGTAAGTATTATACAGGAGATCTAGTAATTGTGTGTCCTGGGTTGCAGTGTATTCTATTACCATCCCCATCAGCCGTTGAAATCAGGTGGGGCAGTGTTTCCTTGCCTCCTCCCCCCAGACTATCTTGCTGTTAATGGCCCATCATTGTCCTGCCGCCTGACTCAGAGATAACTCCCTCCGGACTATCTTCTGTTAATGAGCCTAATCAACACTTTGCCTCATGACTCATCACCCCATTGTGAGATGCTCCACCCAGAGGGAGGAACCAAGCATCCCATCGTGGATATAATCTGAGGCTGAACACCAGAGACACCGGCTTCCCACTGGATTTCCAGAGGACAGGAGCTACACAGCCACCATTGGACTTCCTGAGGAAGAGCAGACTGTTTTACTACAGGATCACCGCTTCAGAAGACTGCAGCCACCATTCTACCAGACTGCTACCACCACCCTGCCTAACAGGGTGTCAGGTTGTACCTTGACTCTGTCAGTTTGACAGTGTTTTTCTTTTACCTTTTTGTTTTTTCCCTTTTCTTTAATTTCCATTAAATTGTTATTCTGACTTAGTGCCTCTCACTGGTTTGTTTTCAAACTAGCACATAATTTGGCGCCCAATGTGGGGCAGCTCTGAGAGTCAGAATTACAATTTTGTGTTAACGGAAACCTATTCACCATGGTGCTCAGCTTGTCTATGTGGGTACTGTATTTTGCTCTCTATATTTTTCCTCACATGGGGAACTACCTGCCTGTAGTATTACTCCTGTTAAAACCAGGGAATGGTATGAGAATTGCTTTAATGGTTTATTATGCCTACAGCATAATAACCTGTGAGGCGATGAATACCATTCGGAGTATATACTCAGTTTTGTTTGGCTGTCCTAGTCTGGGCTCCTATGTCTGGGATCTCCTCAACAATCGCACCCAGCCCCTGGTGGGAGGAGTAGAGAGTGGTTTCTCCCAGCCTTTCAGGCCAGGCACAGCAGTTTTTGAAAATATTGAATTCCCTCTGGATGTCAAAGACGGCATAAACTTGCTGTCAGTTCTGCTTTGTCTTCTCTGTACAGCCTGCACCATGTACACCATGCTTAGAAACAGAGCTATGGCACAGCATCCTCAGGATGAGGGAGGGAAAAAGAGCAGAGCAACAAACACCATGTCTACGCAGACTGTCACCGAGGAGAAAGAACCCAGATGCAAGACAACAGCGTCCATGTCTACGCAGACTGACACAGAGGAGAAAGAAACCAAATGCAAAACAACAGCGTCCATGTCCACGCAGACTGACACAGAGGAGAAAGAAATCAAATGCAAAACAACAGCGTCCATGTCCACGCAGACTGACACAGAGGAGAAAGAACCCAGACACAAGACAACAGCGTCCATGTCCACACAGACTGACACAGAGGAGAAAGAACCCAGACACAAGACAACAGCGTCCATGTCCACACAGACTGACACAGAGGAGAAGGGAACCAAAAGCACTGTCAGCGTCCCCATGCAAACCATCACTGAACCAGAACAGCCTAAATCGATTGCAGTTGCCCCCGTGCAGAAGAAGAAATCAAAAAGCAAATCAGTCCGCATAGTGACTGACGAGGATGCAGCAGGACCTTCGCACCCAGCAGAAGAGGCAGAGCCAGAGATCATCACTCGGTCGCTATCCCTGGGTGAGCTGTGAGACCTGCGGAGGGAATTCACCCGCCAGACGAACGAGTCTATCGTGACCTGGCTGCTCCGCATCTGGGATGCTGCAGCCAATGACACCATTCTGGATGGAAGTGAGGCCAGGCAACTGGGATCTCTGTCCCGGGATGTGGTCATTGACCAGGGGATCGGGAGAACCCAAGAAACCCTCAGCCTCTGGCGGCGACTGCTTACAAGTGTAAGGGACAGGTACCTTTGTAAAGAAGACCTCCAGGTGCACCAAGGAAAATGGAGCACAATGGAACAAGGTATCCGGTGCCTGAGGGAATTGGCTGTGCTGGAGATCATTTTCTCAGAAGATGAGAGATTTCCTAAGAGCCCAGATGGTGTCCAGTGCACGTCACAGATGTGGTTGAGGTTCGCACGCCTTGGACCAGAGATATACTCCCGTTACCTGGCAACGCTGCAATGGAGGGAAGGCGAGGACAGGGTGGGCGTCTTGGTGAACAAACTGAGGATTTACGAGGACACCGTCACAGCCCCGTTTCGCACCCACGTCTCATCCATGGAAACAAGTCTTTCGGCTGAGCAAGTCCGGAGCTTGATTGAAGAAGGCCATCAGAAATTGAAAAAGGAACTTAAGGAAGAGATTTACCAGATCTCACCAGAACCAACAAGAGTCTCTGCCATTAGGAGCCGGCAACCCCCAACCAGGGAGAGAGGATACACCCCACGAGGTAACCTCTGGTTTTTCCTTCAGGAACATGGAGAAGACATGAGTAAGTGGCATGGAAAACCCACCTCCTCCTTAGCAGCTCGGGTACGTGAACTAAAAAGAGGGACAACTACCACAAGAAGCGCATCTAGAGTCAACATTGCTCCAGTCTCCCGCACACAGAACTCCAGACGGTACCAGAATGATAATATGACCGATCCTCTTGAAGGGACCTCAGGAACGTATTCACCAGAAGGGAGCAACATGCAACATGACCAGGAATAGAGGGGCCCTGCCTCTAGCCAGGTAGAGGAAAGGGACAATCGGGTCTTTTGGACTGTGTGGCTCCGATGGCCTGGCACATCTGACCCACAAAGATACACGGCTTTGGTTGACACCGGTGCTCAATGTACTCTGATGCCATCAAGGTATGTGGGAGCAGAACCCATTTCTATTTCTGGGGTGACAGGAGGATCCCAGCAGCTGACTGTACTGGAAGCTGAAGTGAGTTTAACTGGGAACGAGTGGCAGAAACACCCCATCGTGACTGGCCCGGAGGCCCCGTGCATTCTCGGCATAGACTATCTCAGAAATGGATATTTCAAGGACCCAAAAGGACATCGTTGGGCTTTTGGGATAGCTGCTGTGGAGACAGAAGATATCAGACAACTGAGTACATTGCCCGGCCTCTCAGATGACCCCTCTGCCGTGGGACTGCTAAGAGTTGAAGAACAACAGGTGCCAATCGCCACAGCAACAGTGCACCGCCGGCAATACCGCACCGACAGAGACTCTGTGGTTCCCATCCATGAGATGATTCGCAAACTGGAGAGCCAAGGGGTGGTCAGCAAGGCCCATTCACCTTTCAACAGCCCTATATGGCCAGTGCGTAAGTCCAGTGGAGAATGGAGGCTGACGGTGGACTACCGTGGCCTGAATGAGGTCACGCCACCATTGAGCACCGCTGTGCCGGACATGTTGGAACTTCAGTACGAGCTGGAGTCCAAAGCAGCGAAGTGGTACGCCACTATTGACATTGCCAATGCCTTCTTCTCCATTCCTTTGGCAGCAGAATGCAGGCCCCAGTTTGCTTTTACCTGGAAGGGTGTGCAATACACCTGGAACCGACTGCCCCAGGGGTGGAAGCACAGTCCCACCATTTGCCACGGACTGATCCAGACTGCATTGGAAAAGGGTGAGGCTCCAGAACATCTGCAATACATCGATGACATCATCGTGTGGGGAAACACAGCAAAGGAAGTGTTTGAGAAAGGAGAGAAAATCATCCAGATTCTCCTGGAAGATGGCTTTGCCATCAAAAGGAGCAAAGTCAAGGGACCTGCCCAAGAGATCCAGTTCCTGGGAGTAAAGTGGCAAGATGGACGACGTCAGATTCCCACCGAGGTCATCAATAAGATCACTGCGATGTCTCCACCGACCAGCAAGAAGGAAACACAAGCTTTCCTAGGCGCCATAGGTTTCTGGAGGATGCACATTCCCGAGTACAGCCAGATCGTGAGCCCTCTCTACCTGGTTACCCGCAAGAAGAATGATTTCCACTGGGGCCCTGAACAGCAGCAAGCCTTCGCCCAGATCAAACAGGAAATCGCTCATGCGGTAGCCCTTGGCCCAGTCAGGACAGGACCAGAGGTGAAGAATGTGCTCTACTCTGCAGCCGGGAACAATGGTCTGTCCTGGAGCCTCTGGCAGAAGGTGCCTGGTGAGACTCGTGGCCGACCACTGGGATTCTGGAGCCGAAGCTACAGAGGGTCTGAAGCCAACTACACTCCCACAGAGAAGGAAATCTTGGCAGCCTATGAAGGAGTCCAGGCTGCCTCAGAGGTAATTGGCACTGAAGCACAGTTGCTTCTGGCACCCCGACTACCGGTGCTGGGTTGGATGTTCAAGGGAAAGGTTCCTTCCACGCATCATGCCACCGACACCACATGGAGCAAGTGGATCGCCCTCATCACACAGCGTGCCCGTATTGGAAACCCGAATCGCCCTGGGATTCTAGAAATTATAACAAACTGGCCAGAAGGTGAGACTTTTGGATTATCTTCTGAAGAAGAAGAAGAGCAAGTGACTCGTGCTGAGGAAGCCCCACCATATAATGAGCTACCGGAGACTGAAAGACGTTATGCCCTCTTCACTGATGGTTCCTGCCGAATTGTAGGCGCTAATCGAAAGTGGAAAGCTGCAGTATGGAGCCCCACACGACGAGTTGCACAAGCTACCGAGGGACAAGGTGGATCGAGTCAGGTTGCAGAGCTTAAAGCCGTCCAGCTGGCTTTGGATATTGCTGAACGAGAGAAGTGGCCGAGGCTCTATCTCTACACCGACTCATGGATGGTAGCTAATGCTCTGTGGGGATGGCTGGATCGCTGGAGAAAGGCCAACTGGCAGCGCAGAGGGAAGCCCATCTGGGCCGCTGAGATTTGGCAGGACATCGCCGCCCGAGTAGAGAAGCTGACCGTGAAGGTTCGACACGTGGATGCGCACGTACCCAAGAGTCGGGCTAATGAAGAGCATCGCAACAACGAGCAGGTGGACCGAGCTGCCAAGGTGAAAGTATCACAGGTGGATCTGGACTGGCAGCACAAGGGAGAATTATTCCTAGCTCGTTGGGCCCATGATGCCTCTGGTCATCAGGGGAGAGATGCAACATACCGATGGGCCCGTGACCGAGGGGTGGACCTTTCCATGGACAGCATCTCACAGGTCATCCACAGTTGTGAGACCTGTGCTGCAATCAAACAGGCCAAGCGGGCGAAGCCTCTGTGGTACGGTGGACGATGGTCAAAGTACAGGTATGGTGAAGCCTGGCAAGTTGACTACATCACCCTTCCCCAAACCCGCCAAGGCAAGCACTACGTGTTGACCATGGTTGAAGCAACCACTGGATGGCTGGAGACCTACCCTGTGCCTCATGCTACAGCCCGGAACACCATCCTGGGCCTGGAAAAGCAAGTCCTGTGGAGACATGGCACCCCTGATAGGATCGAGTCAGACAACGGGACTCATTTTAAGAACAGCCTCATCAACACCTGGGCCAGAGAACACGGTATCGAATGGATATATCATATTCCTTATCATGCACCAGCTGCTGGAAAAGTTGAACGCTGCAATGGACTACTTAAAACTACCCTAAAGGCACTTGGTGGGGGGACCTTCAAAAATTGGGAAGTGAACTTAGCAAAGGCCACCTGGATAGTCAATACCCGAGGGTCCATCAATCGAGCTGGTCCTGCCGAGTCTGAACCCTTGCACACAGTGGATGGAGATAGAGTCCCTGCGGTACACCTGAGAGGTATTTTAGGAAAGACTGTTTGGATTAATCCCACCTCAGGCAAAGGCAAACCCATCCGTGGGATTGTCTTTGCTCAAGGACCTGGTTGCACTTGGTGGGTAATGCAGAAAGATGGGGAAAACCATTGTGTACCACAAGGAGACCTAATCTTAGGTGAGAACGGTGTGTAGATTTCACTGTGTATATATATATATATATATATATATATATGTATGTGTGTTTTAGAGTTTAAGAAGGTATTGATTTGGGATGATGTAGATGGTAATAGAATAAGGGGTGGATAATGTCCTGGGTTGCAGTGTATTCTATTACCATCCCCATCAGCCGTTGAAATCAGGTGGGGCAGTGTTTCCTTGCCTCCTCCCCCCAGACTATCTTGCTGTTAATGGCCCATCATTGTCCTGCCGCCTGACTCAGAGATAACTCCCTCCGGACTATCTTCTGTTAATGAGCCTAATCAACACTCTGCCTCATGACTCATCACCCCATTGTGAGATGCTCCACCCAGAGGGAGGAACCAAGCATCCCATCGTGGATATAATCTGAGGCTGAACACCAGAGACACCGGCTTCCCACTGGATTTCCAGAGGACAGGAGCTACACAGCCACCATTGGACTTCCTGAGGAAGAGCAGACTGTTTTACTACAGGATCACCGCTTCAGAAGACTGCAGCCACCATTCTACCAGACTGCTACCACCACCCTGCCTAACAGGGTGTCAGGTTGTACCTTGACTCTGTCAGTTTGACAGTGTTTTTCTTTTACCTTTTTGTTTTTTCCCTTTTCTTTAATTTCCATTAAATTGTTATTCTGACTTAG